>NC_065580.1:171083122-171401664 GCF_024542745.1 Macaca thibetana thibetana
AAATTCTCTATTAGTTTTAGATATGACAGGTCTTCGATAAAATAATAATTTAACTTTTCTTTTAGCACATCTATTTAACTTGTGACTTAGTTCATATGAGTTTTGATAGATTTTGTTCATCTTTTAGTTGTCAGATATATCTGATATAACCTAAGAGATGTTATCCCAGAGCAGGGAATGTTGTCTACTAGATTCCAGTGGTCACAGGCATATGAGACACCTGAAATTAGTATGTATCTGATAATCTGTAGTGCTGAAATCTAGGGACTTTTCAACTTCAAACTTGCCTGCCTCTTAAATCTCTACTAAGAAGTAGTCATTTTCTCTGCATGAAACAGCCAAGTCTTTGAAGATCCATCAATCCAAATGAAATTGATACCTTTGTGCCTGCAGTGGAAAATTGCTTTGTAAGAATCTATAGAGGCACTGCAAGGGCCAGGTCCTGAGAATTTTAAATTTTAAAAATTGTGCAGTTTTTTAAATAAGTTTTATTGTAGTTTTTGTTATATGTTTTCTTATAAATACAGAGGATTTTGGGATTTTTCATATTTTCATATTTTTCAAATTTCAATTTTTCATATTTTATATGAAAATAATATGAAATATATGAAATATAATATGAAATATTTCATATAACTCTAAACCTGTAGATTTTTGTTGCTCTATGTCGTGACTAGCATCTAGTCAATAGAAATCAGCAGCTGAACCATGTGTGAGCACTTTTATTACTTATAAACTTACTACTTTTAGTATATGCTTAAAATGAAGTCCTTCAAATTGAAAGCTGACCCAACTCTTCCTTCCTTCCTTCCTTCCTTCCTTCCTACCTCCCTCCCTCCCTTCTTTCCTTAATGGAGTCTTGCTCTGTTGCTGGGCTGGAGTGCAGTGGTACAATCTAGACTCACTGCAACCTCCGACTCCCTGGTTCGAGCGATTCTCCTGCCTCAGCCTCCCCAGTAGCTGGGATTACAGGCACATGCCACCACGCCCAGCTAATTTTTGTATTTTTAGTAGAGACATGGTTTCACCATGTTGGCCAGGATGGTCTCGATCTCCTGACCTTGTGCTTCACCCACCTCGGCCTCCCAAAATGCTGGGATTACAGGCATGAGCCACTGTACCCAGCCTAGGTTTTTATTTTTCAGATAAGCAGCAACATTTAAGAGCGCCCTTTTCTCCTGTCACTAAATGTAAATAAACTTAGCTCACCTAATGAATTTTTTATTTTATAATGGAAAATTGGGTACCATAGGGTACAAAAACATGATCTTTAGAACCACATAGATCTTGGTTTATATTCTTTCCTCCCCCTTTTTTACCTGCATAGTCTTGAGCTGGTACCTTAACCTGGCTAGTCACAAGCTGTTGTGAGGAATCAGTTAAATTAGATAGATGTTGTAAAGCACTTAGTACAGGGTCAGCAGTAATGCTATTATCAGTTCCACAGTGAAATTCACTGTTGATAGGGAGATGCTCAGCCTACATATAGTGTGTATTCATTTGCAGTAGAGTCTTAGTGGGATGGTGCAGGTGATTTATTTATTTGTGGGGGTATAGGATATTTTTAAATTGTTCTGAAAATCAAAATTTGAGTTAATTTTTATAGTAACGCTTATTTGCAACTCATTAGCTAAATGAATCTCTTCAATTATTTCATGGATGCCTCCAGCTTAAAGCTTAAAGTCCAGGTTCTGAGTGTACAAGGTAAAAATGGAAAAAATGTAAATGTAATATGGGAAATCAGTTTTCACATTGCAGTAGAGCATTGAACTTCTATCTCAAACTAATTTTGAGATTCCTTGCTTGAAGAATTGTGGGTAGAGTACAACCACTGTGAACATTCCCAAAGCAGGAAATTGAAATATTTATATTGCAAGGCTTATCTCATCTATAAAGCAAAGATGGTCTTCCATGTCCCCCTTGCCCACAGGTTCCCTTTATTAACTTGGTAGAAGCACCAAAGCAGATGGGACAATATGTTTCTTTTCTTCCATGTTCTATTCTTGTTCATTGCAGCAGGGCATTTGTCCCAATTTTGCTGTAAACCTTGAGATTATTTTTTATATGCTTTTTAAGTATAATGGAATATTTATTCCATCTTGTTTTCTCCATAGTTTTACTAAAACAACAAGAAGAAGCTAATTGCCTATCATATACAAAGAATTAATATCAATAGACAATAAAATCTGTAATTAGGAACCCACATGGTGATTTGATGTGGTATTGTCTCATGGAAGTCTTCTATCTGTAGTTATTTATTCCAAGCCTCTTTTTCTTTCCTGTCTTGAAGTATGTCAGAAGAGTCTATTCCTTAGGGCTAAATACCTACAAATAACAGGCTCTTATAATACAGTAATCAAGTTTCCTCATACTTTGGGAGTACACAGAGTATGCAAGTACACATCTGGCACCAAGCCAATATTTTTTTCCTTGATCTTTCTTTCTTCATTTTACCTAGCTCAGTTATGAGTTGCACTTTAAACAAATTCTACTTGTCATACACTTGAAAAGGCAGCTCTAGGTTACCTTGAACAACATACAGAGGTACAGTCTTTTACTTTTTTTATCAGGTTAATGAGTGCACTTCACTCAGGGAAATCCATGCAGGAAGCATTGATTTCCTACAAAACACATTCACCTGGTATCTTAGTCAGTTTGTGTTGCTATAATAGAATACCCCAGCCTGGATAATCTGTAAAGAAAAAGAAGTTTAAAATTCGGCTTTCAGTTCTGCAAGTGGGGAAGTCCAAGAGCATGGTGCTGGCATCTGTTGAGGACCTTCATGCTGTATCATTTATGGTGGAAGGAAGAAGGGCGAGAGGAGCGCAAAACTCAATTTTATAACAACCCACTTCTCACAATAACAAACCTACTCTCCCCATAATGAAACTAATTTACTCGTGAGGACAGAGACTGAATCACCTCTCAACATTGTTGCATTGGGGATTAAGTTTCCAACACATGCTTTTTAGGGGATACATTCAAACCGTAGCAGTTGGTTACTAAATTAGTGCTATTTGTTAAAAAATACATTTTTTCTGCATTCAGAATATTATATGTTTTCTTGGAGTTTTTGGAAGGACTTAGAGTAATCCTTGCTGTTCATGACTTAGGTCGGCAAGCTTAAAGGGCCTTAATTCCCCATCAGTTCTTTAAAGGGGGATAGGTCTTAGGATATCAGACAGCAGAGGTCTTCTTTTTCTCCCCCATTATATACTTCTCTTTGGCATTGTATTCATCACACACACACATACACACACACACACACACACACACACACAAAATGTCATATTTTCTTTTAAAGTCAAAATATATAGTTTAAAATGGTTTCAGTCGCTTTCATAAGAGAGTAAAACTTCCATGTTTCAGTTAAATATTGGAAGACCTTGTTCAGTTAGTGTATGCCTTCTATGAATAGTTGGTGTTTGTTCACATCAAATAAAATGACTGTCACTCAGTTCTAGGGAAAAAAAGACCAACCTTGACTCAAAAGGCTATATTCCTGCAGTAAATGTGAACATTTATGTTTAATATACTGCTCTGATTAATTATGTATATATCCTAGTGGGAGGTCACATATTATTCAGATAGGAATGGGTATGTAATACATTTTTAAAATATCTAAAATGACAAAAATAGAAGAAAGACATAATCATCCATCCTATTAAGTCTGTATTCAAAGGATGAACTGATGATTTTAAACTCAAATGTTTTCTTAATTTATAGGTCATGAGAGAATGGGAAGAGGCAGAACGTCAGGCAAAGAACTTGCCTAAAGCTGATAAGAAGGCAGTTATCCAGGTAAAATCTGAACCCATTTCGTACCAAACATCACATGCCAGCAGTCTGTTTAATGAGTGTCTGCAGGTTTACCTGCATCTGCCAGCACCTCAGGCGTGATTGTTCATAGTCCCATGAACTTGAACTGTTCTTAATCATTGTCTAGTAATTGAGTTGCTTAAATCCTGCCTTATATCTGCTCCCAATTATTTCAAGTTATAATTCATTGCCATAAAACTCACATTGTAACTTGCAATCTACTTTTTATTAATCATACATCTTTTCAGTCACCCACAATCTTCTGCTGCTTCTCCCTCCTGCAAAAATTATGAGAATTTGAATTTTTGACTTAAACCAGTCTCAAAATTACCTTAAGTAAACCAAGAGTTTGTTATGATCAATTACTTGAGGTACTTTTAGTAAGAGAGGAATTTTTTTTAATATAAGAGTTTCAAGAGTGCATATATTTATCCAATGTTATTATTAGTCAAATCGGTCTTCAGAGAGCCTATGAAATACTGATTTTCAATGAAAAAGTAGGTTTGATGTAGATTGGAGAGTGCAGAAAAGTGACGTAACCTATAGAACATGCAGAGTTAGTCAAAATGTGGAATGACTATGCAGTCTTTAGGATACTTTTTAGCACTAGAAGAAAATGGAATAGGATGTCTTTTTTAGAAGACTTGAAATTGCTGCTTCATCCTACTTGTTCAGTCCCCATGGACATATGTGTTTATGATGGCAGCATTTCCAGGAGAAAGTGGAATCTTTGGAACAGGAAGCAGCCAACGAGAGACAGCAGCTGGTGGAGACACACATGGCCAGAGTGGAAGCCATGCTCAATGACCGCCGCCGCCTGGCCCTGGAGAACTACATCACTGCTCTGCAGGCCGTTCCTCCTCGGGTAGGTCTCCCTGTGGTCGAGTTCCCACTTCAGGTCACAGCACAGACAGTAAGGGTGGGGACTGGGAACTGGAAACCATGAGAAGCAATGCCTTGAGCACTGTTATTCACAGGTTCAACCCTTGTCCATTCCATCTTGAAAGTCAAAGGGTCACAGGGCAGCTGCCTCCACAGGGCCATCTCTGCACAGTGGACACTCACACTTCTCCAGAGCAGCCAGACAGTGTTCCCAGGGACTCACAATGCAAGCCCTGGCTTGATTTAATATTCCTGAGGTGGTGACAATTGATGGCATAGTTCAGGTTCGAACACGAAAGCTGGAAGGATGTCTTCCCATCCCTTCAGACCGCTATAACAGAATACCATAGACTGGGTACCTTATCAGCAACAGAAGTTTATCTTTCACAGTTACAGAGGCTGAGAAGTCCAAGATCAAGACATCAGCAGACTTGGTTGTCTGGTGAAAGCTGGCTTCCTGTTTCATAGAACTTAAATTGTTTTTTTAATCTTTTATTTTTGTTTTTGTTTGTATTTTGCTGTATTCTCATATGGTGGAATGGGCAAGTGAGCTCTCAGGGGCCGTTTATAAGGGTACTGATGTCAATCTTGAAGGCTCTGCCCTCATGCCTAATGGTTTCCCAAAGGTTTCACCCTCAAAAAGCATCACATTGTGGCTTAGGTTTCAGCATATGAATCGGGGGTGGGAGAGACACAAACATTTAGACCATAGCAAAGGATTTTAGAAGTAACCTTGCCCAGCCCCCTCATCATGTAAGTATAATTATATAACTAAGGTCAAGGAAAGTTGAGATTTGGCTGAGTTGTAAGAATTTTTAGTGGACCAGAAGGAATTAGAACTCAAATGTCTGTCTCAGAGCAGTGGCCATATTCTCTGTGGGGAAGCGTTTGTCAGTCATGATGACAAGTAAGCTCATGAGAGCTTACTTGGAATGGAAGGAACATTCTGAGCATGAGTGTTTGGTTTATGTCCACTTGTTCTTTCTTGTGTTTTTTTTTTTTTATGAGACGGAGTCTCACCCTGTCGCCCAGGCTGGAGTGCAGTGGTGTGATCTCTGCTCACTGCAACCTCTGTCTCCTGGGTTCAAGCAATTCTCCTGCCTTAGCCTCCCAAGTACCTAGGATTACAGGTGTGCCACCACACCCAGCTCATTTTTGTATTTTTAGTAGAGACGGGGTCTCTTCATGTTGGCCAGACTGGTCTCGATCTCCTGACCTCAGATGATCCACCCGCCTCGGCCTGCCAGAGTGCTGGGATTGCAGGCGTGAACCCCATGCCCAGCCACTTGTTCTTTCTGTTTGTCATTGAGCGAGGGATATGGAAAACTATACCTGTGATTGTGGACTGGTCCATTTTTCTAAACAGTGCTATCAGTTTTTACATTGTGTACTTTGAGGCTGTGTTTTTAGGTGCGTAAACGTTCCGGGCTGTTAGGCCCTCTTTGAGCCTCTTCTTATGAAATGATCTTTTTATCCTTTGTAATGCTTTGCTCCGAAATGTACTTTAATATTAATAAAGCTATTCCAGCTTTCTTTTGATTAATATTAATGTGGGGCATTTTTCCATCCTTGTACTCTTATTGAACTTATTTGTCTTTATATTTGAAGTGTATTTTTTTTAGGCAGCATATAATTGGGTCTTAGTTTTCCTTTGGATTGAGAAGACCTTGTACACTGAATGAGTTTATGGAAATGGTGTGACAAAATCTGTCATCTTGCTATTTGTTTTCTATTTGTCCAGTCTGTTCTTTGTTCTTCTTTTTTCCTCTTTTTTTTTGTTTGAATTAATTGAACATTTTTTATGATTCTGTTTTATTCCTTTTATTGGTTTGTAAGTTACAACTGTTATTTTACTGGTTCATCTCTTTTGTTGGTTTGCAAGTTATAACTAGTTTGTTATTTTACTGGTTGTTTAGGCTTATAGAAAACATTCTAAACTTGTCACGATGATATTATGTCAGTTCAAGAGATATTATACCACTTCACAGATAGTGTAAGAACCTTACAAAAAGTACTTCCATTTCTCCTCTCTCATTCTGTAAGCGGTTGTTGTCATACTTTTTCCTTACTACATTGTTGATGTTTTTCTTTAGACAAAGTCAGTTATCTTTTAATGAGTTATAAATTTAAAAAAAAAAAACCATATGTTTACCTATGAAGTCACCGTTTTGGATGCTCTAAATTCTTTGTGCAGATCCAACTGGTATCATTTTCCTTCTGCCTAAAAGATTTCTTTTCAAATGTCTTAGAGACTGGGCTTGGTGGCTTGTGCCTGCAATCCCAGCAACTCAGGAGGTTGAGATAGGAAGATCCCTTGAACTCAGGGGTTCAAGACTGCATGAAGCTATGATTGCCTGACTGCACTCCAACCTGGGTGACAAAGGGCATTCCTGTCTCTTTTAAAAAAATAAAAAGTTTGAGTGCATGTAAGTTGGTGATGGAATCTTTTGCTTGGCTTTGACGGAAAATGTCTTTTTTATACCTTTGGTTTTTGAAAGATATTTTTGCTGGGTATAAAATGCTGGGTTGAGGTTTTTCTCCCACTGCTTGGAAGATGATATGCTGTCTTATTTGTGTTGATATCTTTATCTTTATTTCTCTATAAATAACATGCTTTTTTTTTCCTCTGTTTTTACAGTTTTCTCTATTTCACTGGTTTTTAACAATTTAATTTTGATATGCCATGGTATAGTTCAATCTGCCCTTAATTCCATCTGGCCATTTTTCATCTTATCACTTCACATACTGTAGTTGTTATATATAGAAATTTGACCTAGGCTCCACTCAACCCCCTTAATATTGTCTATATTTTTACTTAACTTTTATATACTGTCTATATCTTTACTTAACTTTTGAACCTATGGACTACAGTTATTACATGAAAACTGTTTAAATATCCATGTTTGCTAATTCTAACACCTCTGTCAACTTTGAATCAATTTTGATTGCTTATGATTGCATGTGGCATTTCCCTGTATCATTTCGTGCCTCATAATTTTTTATTAAATGTCAGACCCTGAAATTAAGCTTGTTGAATGCTAGGTGTTTTTGTAATATTCTTGAGCTTTTTTCTGTCATGTAGTCGAATTACTTGGAAACAGTTTGATCCTTTTGAGCTTTGCATTTTTAGATTTGTTAGGTGGAATCGGAGCAGTTGTCAGCCTAGAACTAGTTATTCCTTACTAGTGAGGCAAGACGCTTCTCAGTCATCTACCGTGAATGTTAAGTTTTCTCATCTGACTAGTGGAAAGAGGCATTATTCCTGTCCCTGTGTGAACACCAAGCACTGTTAATGCTAAGTGATTTTCCCCCTGGCCTCAGTTTCTTTCACATTCATGTACCCATCATTACTCAGCTGTGTTCTCAAGGATCACTCTGCACGTCTCTGGATTCTCTTTTGGAGCAACTCTCTCCTCACCAGCCTGTCCTGTGACCTTGGTCTCTCCATACACTTCATGTCCTCCACTCTGTGAGTCCTCTAGGCTCTGTGTGGGTTTCCCCACCTGAAGTCATGACCTGGAAATTCAGGGCCATGAGTTTGGCAGCTGTAAGTCCTCATTTGTTTCCCCTTTTCAGGAATCAGTGTCCTTCACTTGATGTCTAGTATCTTGCAGAAACGTTATTTATGCCAGGTGAGGTGGCTCACACCTGTAATCCCAGCACTTTGGGAGGCCAAGGTGGGCAGATCACGAGATCAAGAGATCACGACCATCCTGGCCAACATGGTGAAACCCTGTCTCTACTAAAAATACAAAAAGCTAGCCGGGCGTGGTGGCGCACACCTGTAGTCCCAGCTACTCAGGAGGCTGAGGCAGGATAATTGCTTGAACCCAGGAGGCAGAGGTTGCAGTGAGCCGAGATTGTGCCACTGCACTCCAGCCTGGGCAACAGAGCAGACTCCATCTCAAAAAAAAAAGAAGAAACGTTGTTTATATATGAATATATTGTCCATTTATTCTGCACTCCAGTCTGGCGACAGAGCAGACTCCATCTGGGCGGTTGAGGGGGGGCGTGGAGAAAGAAACATTGTTTATATATGAATATATTGGCCATTTGTTGGTTGTTCAGGCGGGAGGGTAAATCCAGTTCTTCTCACTCAATCTTGGCTGGAATTGTTTGTGCATTTTATGCAACTTAACCAAAAAGTCACCCATTTGCACTGATCTTCCTCGCCATTTTGATTTTTCTATGGATAAAGTGACAGTGCACAGAAAGCCATGAGGAGCTGTTAAAGAGCTCGTGGCATTCTTCCAAGAAGTAAGATACTATTGACCCTGCTCTACCGATGATATCACTGCAACCTCGGGAGATGGAGTGGCTGGTTCAGGGTGACACTGCTAGGAAGGGGCAGGGTAGAGCCGCGAGTCACTGCGGTGCCTTCTCACTAGAACAAGCTTCCTCTCTGAACAAAGAGCTTTTGAAAAAGAATATTCATATTAGCGTTTTCATTTTCATCTTAGCAAGGCACTTGTCAGGAAGTTTTTTTATGTCTCTGCAGAACAAAAGCTCCTTGGTTCTTCTCTTTTTTGGAGAACACGCTTTCAGGAGAGGAGCCGTGTGATCATTTGCCAGAGCAGGAGGGGGTGGTGGGTGCTGAGACCAGAATCTTCATAGCAGACACTTGTGAAGCGTTCCAGCTGAAAGTCCGATCTCCTTAGTCAGATCTTTGCTAAATGGACATTGATGGGACTAAAAATAAGATGAGGACTGAATGGAGGCTTTAACAAATGTACATTTAAACTCTCAGTTTAGTCTCCTCAGCCATCACAGGAAAGGCAGTGGCAAGAACGTTTGCCAAAGTGTCATCTTTTATCAAAGGGGATAATTTTAGAGTGCTTGTAATCATGCTTGTTGTGGGCCTCCGCATCACTTCATATGGAATTAGACAACATGTTCATTTGAAATAAAAATTAAAAACTGGATTAGGAAGAAATATTTTACTGTCAAAAATCAGATCACTGTTGTTGATTCATCTAACGATTCCTGTTAAATTCTGACGTCGGAATTCCTTCCTTCCTTCCTTCCTTCCTTCCTTCCTTCCTTCCTTCCTTCCTTCTCTCCCTCTCTCTCTTTCTTTCTCTCTCTTTCCATCTGTCTCTCTCTCTCCCTCTCTTTCTCTCTTCTTTCCTCTCCTTCCCTCCCCTCCCCTCTCCTCCCTTCCCCTCTCCTCCCCTCCCCTCCCCTCCCCTCCCCTCTCCTCCCCTCCCCTCTCCTCCCCTCCCTTCTCCTCCCCTCCCCTCCTGTCGCCTTCCTTCCCTTCCCTTTCCTTTCTTTCCTTTCAGCGTCTTGCTCTTTCACCCAGACTGGCATGCAGTGTCCCAGTCATAGCTCACTGTAGCCCCAACTTCCTGGGCTCAAGCAATCCTTTAGCCTCAGCCTCCTGAGTGTTGGGTCTACAGACGTTCCACCATGTGTGGCTAATTTTTAAAATTGTTTTGTAAAGACAAGATCTCGTTGTGTTACCCAGGCTAGTCTTGAACTTCTGACCTCAACTGACCTTTCACCTCGGCTTTTTAAAGTGCTGATATTACAGGCATGAGCCACCATGACTCACCTTTATATCTTTCCTTTGTAATAAAATGTGGCTGGGTAGTCACAGGCCTGGAGTCTAGGGGGCATTACCTGCCATTTTTGTTAAGTTACCATCTTTAAGTGTTCATTTAAGTTTTAATGTTGTATGACTTGACCTGGCATTTAGGTCTGCACTTTGGCAGGCACAAGAAAATTGTAAATCCCTTCTTTTTTGGTGGGGACAGGGTCTTGCTCTGTCGCCCAGGCTGGAGTGCGGTGGCACGATCTTGGCTCACTGCAAGCTCCGCCTCCCAGATTCACACCATTCTCCTGCCTCAGCCCCCCGAGTAGCTGAGCCTACAGGTGCCCGCCACCATGCCCGGCTAATTTTTTGTATTTTTTTTTTAGCAGAGACGGGGCTTCACCGTGTTAGCCAGGATGGTCTCGATCTCCTGACCTTGTGATCTGCCCGCCTCAGCCTCCCAAAGTGCTGGGATTACAGGCACAATTAAATCCCTTCTTGAGGACTTATATACGTTCCTCTTGAAGACATAAATCCAGAGCTTGCTGGTGGCTGTCTGGAAAAGGTCACATCTTGTAATAGGAGTCATACATAAATATTTCTGAGATCTCTGTCTTACTTACCACCGTGCCTGGAAAATGCAGACAGCTGTATTCAGTAAATGTTATTTGAATATAAGTAAATCAAAAGTGTTCTTTCTATAGATTCTGTAGACGTTATCACTTAGACTAATTCTCTTTCTAACCCTCACCAAATTCTACTGTATATTCTCAGATTGTGCAAACATGGGATTCCAAAACAGTGTGGATTGTTTTCAGTCTCTTTGAAGTTCGGATTTAAATCATACTTTTACACAGTTTTTCAGTCTAAACGTGGAAGTGGTATGAGATGTTGTTTTTGTGCAGCTAGAATTCTTTGTTCTACTAATGAGTATCATTTTGTGAGTCCCTGTGTCTGAGTATACTGTATGTTTCAAATTTCTTTTTTTTTTTTTTTTTTTTTGAGACAGAGTCTCGCTCTGTCACCCAGGCTGGAGTGCAGTGGCCGGATCTCAGCTCACTGCAAGCTCCGCCTCCCGGGTTTACGCCATTCTCCTGCCTCAGCCTCCCGAGTAGCTGGGACTACAGGCGCCCGCCACCTCTCCCGGCTAGGTTTTTGTATTTTTTTAGCAGAGACGAGGTTTCACTATGTTAGCCAGGATGGTCTCGATCTCCTGACCTCGTGATCCGCCCATCTGGGCCTCCCAAAGTGCTGGGATTACAGGCTTGAGCCACCGCGCCCGGCCATGTTTCAAATTTCTGATTTAATTATATACCTATAGGCAAATACATTGAATGGTCAACCTAAAAATGCATTATTCAACTCATAGAGTCATATGTATATATGCACATGTATTTAAAATAAGTAGTTTGGGCTGGATGTAGTGGCTCACAGCTGTAATCCCAGCACTTTGGGAGGCTGAGGTGGGAGGATCCCTTGAGCCCAGGAATTTGAGACCACCCTAGGCAACATAGAAAGACCCTATCTCTACCAAAAAAAAAAAGATTGTTTTAATTAGCCAGGCATGATGGTGCGTGCCTGTAGTCGCAGCTGCTCGGGAGGCTGAGGTGGGAGCGTGAGCCGGGGAAGTCAAGGCTGCAGTGAGCTCTGATGGTGCCACTGCACTCCAGCCTGGACAACAAAGCAAGACCCTGTTCCAAAATTAAAAATTAAAAAATGAAATAAATACTTGAAATACTACAATTATTAAAACAGTTGTTTTCCCCATGGAAAAAAAGTTGAGCAGAGCGGTGTCTTTGCACTCAGAAAAAACTCTTATCTGTTGAAGGCTAGTGACTCTTCTAAGTACCAACCCCTTAACCTTTTTACTTTCCTAAGACTTTCTTTGGAAAATCAAGGAGTTAGCACTTTTTCCCTCTGGAAAAATTAAACGCCTCTCCGGAGTTGCAGCACCCGTGGTAAACTTCCATCACCTTTGTAGGCCTCCAGGCTACCAAATTAAATACTTAAAGCTAAGCATTCATCATTTCTTGACCTGCCCTCTACAGTCATGCACTTCCTGCTTTTTGCTTTGTTAGGGCTGGTACTCAAGCTATTCATAGCTTCATGAAACAGGAACTAAATGCTGTCTGAGCCTTTCCTCTTGTAACTCTCAGGATTCTACTTATCCTTCATAGACAGAAGATGATCATATGTCCTGACTGTTAAAGAGAAATTAGACTTAATGTGATCCTGTACAGTTAAACCAAAGGCTAGATAGGGATTTTTTATTTAAATCAACTTTCTATTGTAGGCCTAGGTCTGGAAAACCTTAGCACCCCGTAATTAGTAAGAATTGAAGTCTTTTGGGTGGGGGGAGGGGGGAGGGATTGCATTGGGAGTTATACCTGATGTAAATGACGAGTTGATGGGTGCTGACGAGTTGATGGGTGCAGCACAGCAACATGGCACAAGTATACATATGTAACAAACCTGCACGTTATGCACATGTACCCTAGAACTTAAAGTATAATAATAATAATAATAATAAATTTTAAAAAAAAAGAATTGAAGTGTTTTAAAGATAAGGGATACACAGCCAAACCCTTCTTTGTAATTCTGAGATTTTTGATGTTTTTACAGATACTTAGCATAAATCTTTCATTAGACAGTATCATGATTATTATTCTGACTTCAACAACTTTTGCATTTGCTAGAGGGAAATGAGAATTAGAAAACATTTTCCTGCACATCTGTCTACTTATCTATGCCAGTTGTGTTGTTTTGATTTTCCCACTGTCTTACGATTGAAGCCATTTTATCCATACTAAAATTCATTTCATGCTTGTATCTGCTGCTTCACACTCAGGCTCTCAGTTTAATTGAGCAAAAAAGAATGTTGGCAGTTTCTATAGCATCGGCACCCTTCTTTCCTTTCTCATTTTTGAATGGTTCAGCCAAATGTTAAATTTTGCTGAGATCTCTGAAAATTTCTTCATAGAATTCTTTGATAGAACATGAATTGTGTGAGACTCTTCATTAAAGAGTATGGTTTCATCTCTAAGTTGAGATTTTGCTCAAAGCTATTTGGTAAATTTCAGCAGCAGAGCAATAAATGTTCAACAAAAAGCAGCAGTCATTGGAGATAACAAGGGTAGGAATTAATGGGAGCTTTCCCACAGGTAAACAGGTGATGGCATGAGGAGGTTTTAACCACCTCATAAATAAATTCTTAGCCATGATACGATGTGGATTGCAACTCAACCAAACTTTAATCAATGTGGGTATTGGTGTAACTTTGTTTTCTAAAGCAAAAAAGAAATTGAGTTACTAAATTTGAGCTTTTATATGATACTGCTAATTACCCTTCACTGAAACAAACCAATTATTTCTACTCATCTGTTTTCGTTGCAAAAGAAATTATCTTTTAAAATATATGTATATAGCATATATCTCCAAAGCAAATATGGGACATCTGTACCTCCATGTAACTGATAATAAATAAGTTAAAAATTATTCGCTGAGTTCTTGGTATGTGGAGAGATGAATATTGCAATGTTTAAGGCATTCCACCAGCAGGTTTTGATTGTAATCAAAATTTTATAAAGCTAATCAGAATGGAATTAAAAGTTAAAAGACTGCCAGGCAAAAAAAATCATCTTTCGGAAAAGTAAATAATTGTTCTGTACCTACATATTTAATCTTTATTTGTTCACCATTCATTTATTTTTAGTTGAGTTCTGCATACATTGGTGAGCAAAGGGGGACTCATTAGCTTGAGCACTTCTAAGGGCAAACTCAATAACAAATAATGGATGGGAAGGCAGATGGGAGAATTAGCATTTATTGAACAAAATCTTATAAACTATGCTGAATGGTATACATGCTGTTTCAGTAAAACCACTGAGTGCTGTTACTTCCCTACCTTCTGAATGTTTACCAAGTTCAACAAACAGATCTTGCTACATGCAAATGGGAAGTATGTAACAAGAGATACTAGTGGTCTCTGGTTTTCATTAAGTTACATAGAACATTAAGAAGGATGTTGGAAAGGCATTAGCTTAAGAGCTGTCTTGTGCCACTGAGGCCATATTCATCATCCAGATTCCCTCCACAGTGGAGCCCTGCTCAGTCACTGCCTTCAGAATGCAAACAGGTCTTCATAGGATGCCATTAAAACCCATAGCACCGTATGGTTTGAAGCTCTGCTTTCTTCCAGCAAACATACGTATTGTAATGTTAATATATATGTTCATTTTATCCTTGAGAATGAAAATGTATTATGAAAATATAAATATTTAGTTTTTGTAGACAAATAGCACATTATTTAAAGATCCAGTAGTTATTCACCTGCCTGGTATGACTGATATTTGTCCTAAAGAACAGATGGGCAGCAGAGTATCCTCACTCCGGAAACACGTGCGCACACACACGCAAACACAGTCTCACATAAGCTGTAAGGGGTTTATTCATTGTGTGAAAGCTGACCATGGATCCCAGTTTAAAGATGCTAGGTGGTGTTTGGATTTTAAGCATCATTACCTTGAGTTTCCTTATATAAATGTTTTAAAATCAACAAAAATACTCAATTTCTAATAGGTCATAACACTGACTAGGTGTGGGAAAAGGAGAGGGTAAAATTAAAAGAAGCGCAAATGTACTTTTCTTTGAATAGGCTAACCAGTTAGAGAATGTATGAAGCAGGACCGCCATAGTCCAAGTATGAATATGTCCAAAATTAAAGTAGATTGCTGTAAATCTCTCTAAAAGTCAAGAATATGTCACAGTTGACATTTTTCGGATGATCAGACCGTTTGACAAATCTTTGCGAGGGTCTGAGTTAGTTGAAAATATCTTTTGTTTATGATGTCAGCAGCACTGTGGGCTTCGCCTTCTGGGTTGTACTAATAGTTCTGTTCATCATTAAGGGCTTACACGTTTCACTGTTTGACTAAACAAAGCTCGAAGACATACTAGTCCAAACATTTTCTGTCCTTTCTGCACTCCTAGGTCAGAAGATCTTAGCTCTTTATCCATTCTATGCTAGAGTTTGTCTGAAAGCATGAATCATGGAGTTGTGTTGGGTGCTAAATTTCAGTTCTGTATGCTGTCTTCACTAATTTATGACTGTGGTCTGTACAACCAAAATAAATTATTTCTGAGAACTAGCAAAATACTCTGGAAAAAAATTATGAAACCTACCGGATTTGAAAAAAAGCTCAGCCGGGTGCAGTGGCTCACATCTGTAATCCCAGCACTTTGGGAGGCCAAGGCGGGCTGGTCACCTGAGGTCAGGAGTTCCAGACCAGCCTAACCAACATGGAGAAACCCTGTCTCTACTAAAAATACAAAATTAGCTGGGCGTGGTGTCGCATGCCAGTAATCCCAGCTACTCGGGAGGCTGAGGCAGGAGAATGACTTGAACCCAGGTTGCAGTGAGGGGAGGTCACGCCATTGTACTCCCCCCTGGGTAACAAGAGTGAAACTCCTTCTCAGAAAAAAAAGAAAAAAGAAAAAAGGTCACTAAATGATGAGAGAATTAAAAACACTCCTATTTTCTGCCTTTTATATAAACTCCTGTCTTTAATTCTCAGGTTTGCCATCTTTATAACCTCTAACTAGGAGCAAGTGATTTAATAAAGGGATTCCTCCTACTCCGTCTGCAAATTGGAGTTAATTTTTCTGCTCTTTCTGCAGTTAATGTTGTTCTAGCTTTTGTTATTCATAATTAGAAAAGCAAAAGGATTAATCGAAAGTTGAGACAAAATTGTAAAGTAGGAAGATGTCTCCCTCCCTAAGAGGAGAAAGATTGTTAGGGGAAATAACGTGGAGGCTGTGGTGACACATCCCTATTAGGAAGTGATCTGCTTCCACGGGAAGGAGAGAACAGATGATAGATGACTCCTGGATACGCCTGTGTTATGTCCAGTACAAAATCAGAGCCGTATCAGCAAACCGGATACCCTGGGAAGGGACATTGGGATAACTCGTTGGCCATAAGCAAAAGTTTTGCTCTGGCCTTATGAACTAAGGGGATTAATAGAGATTAGTTGTTCCATGTCCTTCCATCTAATGCATCCATATTGTCAAAACTTAAGAAAACACCAAAGGGGGAGAGTGTGAGAATCCACTGCCATTTTCTCCATTGCTTCATTCAAGACTTCTGTGTCCAACTTTGCATGGGATTATCATTTGCCCTTTTATACTCACCTTAAACTACAAAAATCATTTGTTTGCCTTTCTGAAGAAAAGAAGGTAGGTAAATTTTGCAGTAGACTTTTAAAATTTAGCTCAACTCCTGGCATTAAAGACAATAAAGGTTGTGATTCGGAGGTTCCCGTGGCAGTTTTCCCAAATGTTATATTTAACTAAGATAATGTCAAGCACAGAGAGATTTAACTCTCTAAAGTGTGATTTTTTAAACCTGCACACAATTTTCTACATTTTATATGCTCAAGATTTCTTGAAATCCAAGGTGTAAAACTGTGAAAATAATAGCTGTGAACCTGTTTAGGAAAGCAAGAGAGAATTCCTTTGTTCAGTTTTGGAAACCACCAGGGTGCAATTTAATGCTCCAGGAGAGGGTTTTCTGTGACCTGGAAAGGTTAGGGTGATTCCCCTACAGTGAGTCATTTACTTCTTTCTTGGCAGGATTATGCCCAGGGCTTTTAAAGGCTCTTGCCAGTTCACTCCCTTCCATAAGAAACGGGTTCATGGCACAAGTGTCTATTATGATAAGATGCCAGATTTCTAGATCAAGCATAAAGCTATGGAGTGGGACAATAGGACTGAATAATTTTAGTACACTTCCCATGTGAACTGTCAAGTAATAAGCTACATATTCAGACCATGACTGGCATCGAGTCATCCTGCCATTAGTCAAATGTATGAGACTTCTCCCAAGTCCCAGCAACGCCAAATTTGAGAAATTGTATAAAAGAAAAATGAAAAAGTAAATGCATCTGAAAAATGGGGAAATTAATTTAAAAAAATGTACTAGCACTGGGGGCGGTGGCTCACACCTGTAATCCCAGCTCTTAGGGAGGCCGAGGCAGGTGGATCACCTGAGGTCAGAAGTTTGAAACCAGCCTAGCCAACATAGTGAAACACCATCTCTACTAAAAATACAAAAATTAAGTCGGTGTGAGGGCACATGCCTGTCATCCCAGCTATTCAGGGAGCTGGGGCAAGAGAATTGCTTGAACACAGGAGGTGGAGGTTGCAGGGAGCCAAGATCACGCCACTGCACTCCAACCTGGGCTTGTAGTGCAGTGAGACTCCATCTCCAAAAGGAAAAAAAGTATTAGCTTTTATCAGGAAAGGCCATTAAATTTTCTTCAATGTTACCCACATCAATTTGCCATCAAACTAGAAGAACACAATATGTGAGATGTTTTGAAATTAATGAAACAAATCTTTTTGAGATGAGTTTGTACATGCTGTGGAGTCCATTAAATATTTTCTGGGAAGAGTTCCCAGTTAAAACTACTTTCCAAAGCACCCAAGCACACTATATAGATAAATCAAGTGGGTTTATTAATATCAATATTTCTGTGAAAATTGGGGAGGCCACTGTTCTGAGGAGCGAGGTGCTTGTTTTCTACTTGAAGACCACGAAGGATATTCTACACTACTGGGCCTATTTCTGAAATTGTATCTAGCTGTAGTTTACCCATTAATTTAACTAACAAATATTTGTAAGCAACCAAATTGTGGCAGGAACTGTGCCTAGAGGTAGAAATACGTTACACTCTTGTTTCCAGAGAGGAAAATGAGTAATGTTCTAAAATGTAAATCTTATGTTTCTCTTTCCTCTTGCTGTAAATGATGTCTAAGCCATTTTGGTAGTGCCTATTCTGAATCCTTTAATAAATTATTTTGAATGATTTTTGTAAAAGACAGTGTGATTGTGAGGTGAGTTTAGTACAAATTAAAAAGTGCCACATCAGTTGCAAACAGCACATAATTGTGAGCTAAACACTCTTTCAGAAACAGTAGTGGCAATAAATAGGATTCGGTATAATTAGTCCCCCTGCGACACATCTCTTCCTCTGTTCTTTGCCATATATGTTAATAATAAGATTAGCCATCTAATGCCAGTATAAGCAGACTGTAGTATTAATACACAGAAAAATTATTGCTAGTAACAGAAGATTTAAAGACATGAGGGTGATCCGGATTCACATGCCTGCAGTTTAAAAGAAAAAAAAAGTGTCTCTTAAACTCTCCTTATCAATATCCTTTTCGTGAGCCACTAAATTCTTATGTTTTTCTGATCATATGAATAACCCATCTTATATGAATATTGTGACAATAGTAATAGCAATTACTTTCAGAGAATATGTTTCTATAGAGATAACAAAGGGGGTTTTTTTCCCTACCATTCCTGTATGAAGGTTTCTGCGTTTTGAATTAAAATTTTAAGAAATTCATCTATGTCCTAGCTTAATAAAATAAACCTCATTAGACAATCAAGAGACCTTGTTATTCTTAGATACATTATTATAGCTCTAGAAATAACAAATGTTAAGCCTGGAGGATTTGTGTTTTGGCCAAAAGTTGTAAGGGCAATTATTTGTTTATTTGAATGAAATATGCATGAATCATATCAAAAGGAGGGAGGTCTTTTTTTTAACCTAAACAAAAATATAAAAGTATAGGGAACTGTCACCTGTGTGAACCCCGCAAATCTGAGACAGGTCTCAGTTAATTTAGAAAGTTTATCTTGCCAAGGTTGAGGGTGCACCTGTGTCACGGCCTCGGGAAGTCCTGACGACGTGTGCCCAAGGTTGGGGCACAGCTTAGTGTTACACATTTTAGGGAGACATGAAGCATCAGTCAATATACGTAAGAAGTACATTGGTTTGGTCTGGAAAGGAGAGACTGCTTGAAACAAAAAGCAGGAAGACCTGAAGTGGGGAGGAGGCTCCTAGGTCAGAGATAGGTGAGATGAACAGTTGCATTTTTTGAGTTTCTGATTAGCCTCTCCAAAGGAGACAGTCAGATATGGGTCTATGTCAGTGAGCAGAGCAGTTGGCCCTAAGCAGTTCCCAGCTAGACTTTTCCCTTTAGCTTAGTGATTTGGGGGCCCCAAGACTTCTTTTCTTTTTACACCTGTTTTTTTTCTTTCTTAACTAAAAGTAGTATTTGTTTCTGAGGGATAGACATAACTACCATTTTATTTGGTATGATTTATTTGCCCACTGTCCAACAAAGAAGCTAATCTGATTTTGTTTTCATTTCCAAGCATGATTCCTAGAAATGTGTTTAGGTGGCCAAATCAATGAAGCAGAACCCTGTATGTCATTCATTTATTGGGAGATCCCCTAAGGTCTTCCTGAATTATCTGATGTTCCCAGGCTTTGCTTATCCAATAGGCATTAGGAAGAAAGGGCTTGAGTTTATGTAGATTCTCACACAATGCTTATCTCAGCTCAGATAAACAGTGAAGGGGTTTCCCAGGTCTCATTATCCCTGGAGGAGCTAAGGCCTGGGGAATCTTGAGAGCCTGCTTTGCTACTCTGTTATTGTGGCGGGCCAAATCTCACTAATGCAGGCCTCCATAACAACTCTTTCAGTACTGACCCAGTGGTTAAGTTAAATACTAAAAGCTAAAAAAAGCCAGTGCCCTTATACAAAGGCCGGAATGTAACAAAAGCCCACCAAGAGTTTTGCCTAGGCCTTTCCTGGCAAAACAAAGGAATTCTTAACGGGACTCATTTAGGATTCACAAGTTTTATTGAGGGTCTGAAGAAACTCTCCAGGCCTCCACAAACAAGTTTACTGGGGTTCTAAAGGAACTCCCCAAACCTCCCTGATTTAGCAGGAGACAAGATAAGAGTGATCACCGTAGCACCTGGACCCATTTAGATGAAGTAAATTTACTGAGGCTCCAGAGGAAGGTCTTCAGGACTCAGAGCTTAGTTACAGATTAAAAGAAGTTAATCACTTATGTCTTGAGGTGGATGTACACGTATGCGTAGACATATAGCTTAGAAGGCATATAAGCTCTGGAAAACTTTGTAATTTTGAGTTGGTCTGGCACTAATTTCCAGGCCGTCTCCCTGTAACAGGTTACAGAAATAAAAACTCTCTTCCTCCCCAGTTCATCTGCATCTCTTTATTGGGCCATGAGATACAGTAGCCCGACCCTCAGTTCAGTCCGGGAACATTATCATCAAACTCTGGGGATTTTCAGGGTAAGTTAGGAATATATTTTGAAGCAGAATGGCAGTAGTAAATGAGATCAGCAATTGAAAACATGCGAAGACATTCACCATTTAATTATCTGTCTCAATAGAAGATAAGGATGAATTTAGCACTAGAAACCATGAATGTCACAAAAGCCTAACATTAATACCTTGAATCACTTTCCAGTAATCCTAATCCTTTATCCAGATTGACAGAGGACATTCCTATCTTGCTATTTCTTCTCCCCACACATTAGCTTAGTAATTAGCTAAATAATTTTATGCATTAGCTAAAGAATAATGGAACTCCAGAAACCTAGGGCAGGAATTGAGAGACTGAACAAGCTAAATCTGAACCTTCTGCACAATTAAAGGAGCTGATGTTAGCATGGCCCACAGAATATTACCTGCACTTATAAGAACTAGAAAGTCAGGCAAGTACTCCTGGAACAGACTGTCTTTTCTAACCATGCAGTTATTTCTTTGTTTTTAACTTTGTTTTCCTTTGTTTGTTTATTTGTTTGTTTTTGAGACGGAGTCTCATCCTGTCGCCCAGGCTATAGTGCAATGGTGCAATCTCAGCTCACTGCAATGTCCGCCTCCTGGCTTCAAACAATTCTCCTGCCTCAGCCTCCCAAGTAGCTGGGACTACAGGCACCTGCCACCACGCCCAGCTAATTTTTGTATTTTTAATAGAGACGGGGTTTCACCTTGTTGGCCAGGCTGGTCTGGAACTCCTGACTTCGTGACCTGCCCGCCTTGGCCTCCCAAAGTGCTGGGATTATAGGCATGAGCCACCGCGTCTGGCCAGTTTTTAACTTTGTAAATTGCTTTATAGAACTATCTTAAACTGGGTCCATTTTAGATTCTCCTTGAAGGACCAGATCACAAAGTGATTAGGAGAAGAGGCTCTGGAGCCAGGCAGTGAGACTAACCCGTTCTCACTCTAACAGTAACTAGCTGTGTAACCGTGGGCCAGGGATATAGCCTATGTAACCACAATCTCCTTTGTGCTTCATGCCTCACCAGTAAGGTGGGGAGAGCTGCTATGACTCTGTCGTAGGGCTGAGATGAAGATTTGATGAGTTACCAGCAAAAAGCATTTAATATACTGTCTCATTAAGAAGCAGTCAATACACATTGAACTCTTACTACCTAGAGGAAAGAAAGGGGTCTATGATTTATAGATAAGGCCTGAATGAAAGAAAGAAATGTGTATTGAGTATGAGCAATGGACTACACGCCATGCTGGGTAACTATCACAGAACGCGTTTAATCTGAAAATACTATCTGAAAGATACTGCCATCTGAATTGCATAGATGGGAAAAGTCAAGGCTTTCGTGTTTATTTTTAAATGTATGTTAACATTAATAATTAATTGGCTGAGTACAGTGGCTCACACCTGTAATCCCAGCACTTTAGGGGGCTGAGGCGGGCGGATTACGAGGTCAGGAGATGGAGACCATCCTGGCTAACACGGTGAAACCCTGTCTCAACTAAAAATACAAAAGAATTAGCTGAGCGTGGTGGCACATGCCTGTAGTCCCAGCTACTCAGGAGACTGAGGCAGGAGAATCGCTTGAACCCGAGAGGCGGAGCTTGCAGTGAGCCGAGATCGCGCCACTGCCCTCCAGCCTGGGAGACAGAGCGAGATTCCGTCTCAAAGAATAGTAATAATAATAATAATAATAATAAGTGGTAACATATGCTGTTTGTGGTGATAGTAGAAGAAAAAGGGAGATCCAGATGTTGGTTATCTGAAATGACCTCCACGTTCTCTAAATTGAAATTTAGCTTGAAGTAGTAATGCCAAGGCCAGCCTGGGGCCATAGCATCCTGGTACACCTGCTTGTTGGTGACAGTCCTTTTAGGACAAAATATCGTACAGAAACATTCATAGGTAACTAACTGGAAAAAAAGAAGTTATGATGAAAAGCAGTTCTTACTTTTTTTTTTTTTTTTTTTTTTTTTTAAATTAAAAGACTGGCTGTTACTCTGTTTCCCAGGCTTGAGTACAGTTGTGCAATCAGGGCTCACTGCAGCCTCAACCTCCTGGGTTCAAACAATCCTCCTGACTCAACTTCCCAAGTAGCTGGGACTGCAGGCATGTGTCACTGCACCTAGCTAATTCTTAAATTTTTATTGTGGAGACAGGTTCTTGTAATGTTGTCCAGGCTGATCTCAAACTCTTGGCTGCAAGTGATCCTCCTGCCTCAGACTCCCAAAGCAATCCTTCCTTTTTTACTTGAAGTGCTTTTTTTTTTCCTTATTTAAACTCTTTAAAGAAAAATTCATCCCATTTTCTTCAAAACAATAAATCCTTTCCAAGGGAGAAAAATGAAATAGAGCAACTAAGAAAGCATCCATGAGGGCCAGGAAGGAACATCATGATTAAATGCAATTAGTTGCAACCCCTTCTGTCTCCAACCTTGGATGTATAAGGGGGATGTTAATAGAACTAGAGATTTCTAAGACCTTGGTGCTTAATAACAAGCAAGCATTGAGGGTGGTTGGGTAAGATCCTGATCACACAACCCTGCATATCAAATACCCTTCACAATCAACAAGAGTCAGCCTTTAATCTCTGATGTTTTCAAATGTGCTTTTTTTTTTTAATTCACATGTATAACCTGTCCTCTTTTCGATATATAGAGATCTAGCTTGTCTGTCATTACCTCTTTTACTGCTTTTCTTCTAAGATTTAAAAGGTCATATTCTGATTTGTAAATTCGACCAGATTTCACAGTACAGATGAGAGTTGTAATGATATGTTGCCAAGAACTGTTGCAAGCTGTGATGTCTGTCTGGGGATTATGGAGCAGCACATTTCTTTTAGGAAAAAAGAATAAATAAGGCAGATGAGTGCAAGTTTGTTTTATTTTTATTGTGTATATGTATTTGTTTTCTCGAGTATAGGAGCATGGCCTCTGTGGCAGGCATTCACCAAGCAAATACAGAGCACCCTCTGGGTCAGGCACTATGTTTTTGGGGTTCCAAATAAAAAAAAAGAAGACCAAATCCAGCCCTATGGATCTCACATTAAAGAGGGGAGTAAGAATCATACATAATTTAATAAGTTGAGTTAGGTACATTAATGGGGATTTGCACCATATTTCATGGGAGCACAGAAAAAGGGGACCTCGTTCCACCTGAAATGGCAGGGAGATGGCTCCTAAGTTAACTAAGCAAAAGGGGAAGGAGAGGCACATCCCACAGAACATGGATAACACAACAGAAGCCCCATTACCCTCCGCCCCACCGCCACACACACCATCTCTGGAATAAATTTTGTAGCTTCCAACTGGTTTTCAGGGTACTCATGACACATGGGTTAATAATAACTAGGTTTGCCCAAATGACCAAAATTCTATTCCTGACATGAATTTTCACAGCTGGTTTTTTGTTTGTTTGTTTGTTTTAATGAAGAAGAAATGTGTGTCTTTGGAAATCATCCTACAAAATCATATAGTGGAAAGGATATAGTGATGAAATTGTTGAAGACCAGGGAACCTTTGTCCTTACTTTTTATTAGGATGGATGTTTTCAGGAAAACTAAAATAAAAATGAAATGGAACCAATCAGAAAGAAGATAGGAGCACTGAAGACACTGTAATTGTTGCTGAAAGAAGTAGACTCTGATAGCTCAGAAAGAACTTAATTAAATTTCAAAGTAAAATAAATACAGTTTAGCAATGACCTTTCTCCTAGAAAAATATAATGTCTCTTACAGCTCACTTACTCCTTGGCTTACAAAATAGCGGTTAAATTTCCTGGTTTTCTCATTTTGATTATCGTATATTACATGTTTCTGGTGATGGGATTATCTGTGCGACGTTACTCTGGTCTTCAGAATACACACGTGGCAATGTAGTCTCACATATACCCCTGTATACTTGGGTGGGAAAAGAGAAGGACCTAACTTAACCTGAAAGACCTCAAATCTCTTCTCTTTCTATAGCAGAATACTCCTATTTAGAAAGAAAATATTGAGTAAGGAGGACAATCATCGTATATGTCGAGAATGCTAAATGCTCTTGTGGAAATGAAAAGCAACCCATCGCCGGGCTCGGTGGCTCAAGCCTGTAATCCCAGCACTTTGGGAGGCCGAGACGGGCGGATCACGAGGTCAGGAGATGGAGACCATCCTGGCTAACACGGTGAAACCCCGTCTCTACTAAAAAATACAAAAAAAAACTAGCCGGGCGAGGTGGTGGCGCCTATAGTCCCAGCTACTCCGGAGGCTGAGGCAGGAGAATGGCGGGAACCCGGGAGGCGGAGCTTGCAGTGAGCTGAGATCTGGCCACTGCACTCCAGCCTGGGCGACAGAGCGAGACTCCGTCTCAAAAAAAAAAAAAAAAAAAGAAAAGGAAAGCAACCGATCTAAGTAATTACCCATTAAGAAAGGAGTAGGAGAAATGTTTAGAAGGGAGACCTGCAGAAAGATGATTCACAGCGCGTTCACATCACCAGATGCATTAGTGGAACCTCTAACCCAACGCCAGTGGAAGAAGCAGTATTTTGCACAAACTTGAAAAAGAGTTTTTCATTTTCCTCCCACAGCCTCGTCACGTGTTCAATATGCTGAAGAAGTACGTCCGCGCAGAACAGAAGGACAGACAGCACACCCTGAAGCATTTCGAGCATGTACGCATGGTGGATCCCAAGAAAGCTGCTCAGATCCGGTCCCAGGTACGCGCGGGGTATAATCATCTTCTGCAGCTTTGACAATCCAGGATTCTTGCTTCTTGGGTTGAAGACAGGATCCTAGGCGTTCTCCGAGCACCTATAGGTGTTTTCCCTGTGGCAAGAGCTCTTTAACTTCTGGTAAATTCTAAAAACTTGTCTTAAAGCAATATGTGGTTTGGCAATTTTCTTGACTTGTGAAAATAACAAGAAATATAAAAATCTTAATAGTCTACTGCTGATTGCTAAGGAACTGATTAAAACCAATGACTAAAATGAGGAAAACAAAAGTTGTGTGAACTAAAATCTTGTTCATAAGTATGGCTTGCAATCATAAACCTGCCGCAATGTTTAGATTTAATGTGAACCTAAATGAAGCCCAGTAATAATGTATTTTATACTCCCTGCTTCCCAGAGGCTGAAAACTGGGATCCACCTTAGGAACTCTGAAATTTTAAATTTTCTTGAATGGAAGAGTTAAAAATATATATATAGTTAGCATGAAATAGCCAATCAAATTGAGATATGTTGTTTTCTATGAGGAAATTTGCAAAGAAATGTATTGAGGGCATCAGGGTCTGTTTTAGAGAGCCTCAGTATTAGGAATCAGACTTGGCAGAGGTGGCCTTTTTAATTGGCTGTTATAAGCATACAAGATAATGGTCAGTTTAAAGATAAGCCTTAAACCTGAGCTTAAAAGTTAGAGAACAGAAATAGAGAACAAGAAAAATAAAGTTGTCCTTTCAGTTAAACCTTTTAGCAGTAGCAGTGTTTGCCAGTTTTATTTTGGAAGCTTGTATCTACCTGCAGTGCTTGGTAAGAAAAGTAACCATTCCTACCCCAGACATAGTTGACCTGGAGTTGTCATCCTTTAATGCAGGTTATGACACACCTCCGTGTGATTTACGAGCGCATGAACCAGTCCCTCTCCCTGCTCTACAACGTGCCTGCAGTGGCCGAGGAGATTCAGGATGAAGTTGGTAAGTAAGCTGTTCTCTTGATGCTGCACATGGAAATATATTTTCCCCCAGAGGAAAAAGTTATCTGTTTGAGGAAGATGAAAGTTCATAGAACAGGTTGTCTTTTATGATGAAACTGTCAGGATGGAACTAGCCTTAGCAATTGAATCAGTTCTTAGAACCTCTCCATACTTGTAAGGCTGGAGGAATGTCACCTGATTTAGGGTATAGTTTTATAATAATTGGACACTTGTTATTGAATTGTACATGGCAGCATTATTTTCTAATTTGCCCAGTCTTGTTATGGCTCTCAAATTATGATGCCTTGATTCTTTATAATTAATGGGGGGAAAAAACTCATTTTTCATCTTTCAAGGGTCATGATTGTTCCATCTTACAAATGGAAAAGCTCAAACTGAAAATTTGAGTAATTTACTGGCCTGTGTCACATGCATTCTGAGTAGCACAGCCAAAACACATAACTGTGACTTCTGACTTTGAGGTTATTGTTATATTCAGTAAGTCACAGCTCTCTTTGATGGCGGAGCGGGGAAGCCATGAGTGTTCTTTGAACCACATCTTTGTTTAAACTGAAAAGATAGTGGGCTATTAAACTTGTATTCTGAAATAATTATACTCTCACAAGAACCTGGAAAAATAGGACAGAGAGGGCCCATGCGTCCATCACCCACTTGCCTCACCAGTGACGTCTCACATAACTATAGTCCATTATCAAAACCAGGAAACTGACATTGTGTGCCCACTGTCTTTTATGTCCCTACTTTTCCGAATGACTTTCCTAATAACTAATGATTTCATTTAAGGTCTCCCATTTCTGTTTTTCTGGGAAAGGGAATAAAATATCACATGAGTCTCTGTCAACTGCCAAAATGCCCATAACTGTTTAACTTTACTTCACAAAGGTACATAGATGACAATTATGTTGGTACATCTTTCAACGTAAGCATATGTACCTATCCTGGAGATTTAGTGTGTAGTCTACCAACATATAAGCAGTATGTGTCTGGCATATCCTTCCCCATAAAGAATCGTGCCCTTTGTTAATTGGGTTGGAAATAGATACAGGTTATCATCTGGAATCAGAACTCCCAGCATGTTGTTGATGGATGTAGCCATTACAGTAAGTCCAGCTTTGAAGTGCCTGAAACACCACTCAGGAGAACAGCTGGCCCTCACTTCTTCCGTTTTGTGCCAGTGTTACTCTGCTCCTACTTTCCTGACTTACATGGCCTTGTAAATGTTGTTTGTATTGCTGTGAAATAGTTGGCATGTGTCAGGTGATGATGTTCTGTTCAGTACTGCACATTAATGGATGGAATCGGAAATTATACTTTGAGCTGCGTAACTTGCAAAAGAAACCTCATTATTCAGGGAGGCACAGTGTCCCAGCACTTTGGGAGGCCAAGGCGAACAGATCACATGAGGCCAGGAGTTTGAGACCAACCTGGCCAACATGGTGAAACCCCTTCTCTATTAAAAAAAGAAAAGAAAAAAAGCAACTTCATAGTGTGCCAAGCTTTTGTTCAGAAGGAGCAACTCAGTGTTGAGCAAGAATTCATGACGATAGTGGAGGTGGAGTTTTTAGTCTACACCGTGAATTGAGAACAGAGATTTCCAATTAATTTTTCACTGTATCAAGTTTCTTTAGCAAACGAATATACTTTTCAGATATACTTGGAGAATAGACATCAGTAAGGAACATTTAAAATACTGTATATTAAATAAGTGTAAAAGAGTTCTCCAAAAAGTTGTAGAAGATACAAAATCAAATAATGTATCAGTCTTAATGAACTGAAGCTAAAATTTTCTAGATAACATTTTTTTTCTCGCTATCTTAAGCCTATTTTCACATGTGACTTCAGTTGAAGTGGCATAGGCAATACCAAACTATAGGGAAATAAGCCACTACAAAGGACTAAAAAGTTGATGACCAGTATTCCACCCTCACCCAGCAATTACTGTTGACTCTTTATAATTAAATTATTAGAACTTTTTATTTGGCACTATACTGCTGAACACATTAGCCAGTAATTAGTCACACTTCCACAGAACAGATGGTGGTTCAGATATCTTGAGTATTACGAAATACCCAAGAACAGGACAGCACAATAAACTTCAAATCTCAGTAACAGGGAGGATATTTAGATAGTTCGTATCGTGGAATCTTTTTCTGTCAAAAGAAAAAGCCATTAGGTTGGATTAAGAACATTTTACATATATGCTCTTAATGTATGTGTGTGTGTGTTGTGTGTCTGTGTGTGAGTGTATGTAATATGCTCTTAATCCAACCTAATGGCTGAGTTTTTTTATTAATGACTATATATATATACACACACACACATACAGACACGTATGTGTGTGTGTGTGTGTGTGTGTGTGTGTGTGTGTGTGTGTCATTCTAAATATACTAGAAATGCCACATTCTGAAAGACAATCTTTTTTAAAAATCTTTCATTTGGAATCATGGGTGCTTCCATTTTTAAATGACTGTTCTCTATAGAAAGAGAAGTTTGCAGTAATGAACCCTGTACACTATCTGAGCTCCTAGTGTCAAAGCTACAGAAGTGGTTCGCTGGGAAGAATAGCTTTTCTGGGTTGAACCTAGCTGTCATCTATAGTCCTTTTTTCATTTGAAAGAACGTTTAAAACAGTACGCCACTTTTTAGTAGGAATATAGTTGAAACTTCAGGATTGGCCACGGGTGCTAATTGCTTAAGCCAAATGTTATTAGAGGTTCCTTATGTTACTCTTTTTACTTTTGTATGTGTTTGAAATTTCTCATAATAAAAAGTGTCACTTTTAGCTTACTTTCTAAGTAGGTTCTTCATAGATTTTTTTTCCGGGTTATGTCTTGTACTGTTTCTAATATTCTCTGATTAAATGCTTTGTCATTAGTCTGAGTTGCATTTATTTGCCATTTCTATATATAATCAAATTTTAGATTTGGAGTCAGTTCAGTACAGATAGGATACTAAAATTCAGAGACACTGGCAAAAGGAGAAAATTTTAAAGTCCCAAAAAATGCGTGTCTTTTGTATAAAAGTTTGTGCTTATAAATGCAAGCAATTAGGATGTGCTTAATGCAGTCAAACATCTGTAGGGAGGTACAATGGTTTAATTAAATAATGGTAACAGGTGCTTTATGGATAAGAGGTTTTCACCAGTCTAGGGAACTGCCAGTATCTTTAGTGGGACAAGTATATCTGCTTCCGTAAATTACGCTTCCAATTAGAATTCTCTTTTATAGGTGAAAGGAAGAATAGACTCATGCTTAGAAAGAAAGAGTGCTGTGGGTAAAGGGGAAAATTGACATCAAATTTGTGAGCAGTAAATTGCAATCAGAGCATAGGGTTCATCATGCTTGTGAGTTCTGGCCCTGGCCCTTTTGTCTTCCATTGTGCTTCCCTGAGGCAGCCTGTCTGTTTATGCTACTTTCCCACTAACTTCAGTGAATCCCAGATTCATAGGCCTAACCACAGCCAGCGTACTGAATCCCAGTGCCATATTCCAGACCCCAAATATCCCATGTGCCTCTGAATGGGCAATCAATGTGTGTAAGACTCATGTCCTTCTGCAAATTTACTTGTTTTACACACACTATTCTGAGTTCTCTTGGTTGGCCTAAACTTATCCATGATGCCTTCCTCTCTCTCTCGCATTATTTCTTATCAGTTGCAAGTCCTGTATATTCTGCCTCCTGTGTTCATGTGAAATCTCTGCACATCCCCTCCTTACCTGAGATCCTGTCCTCTCATCAGTGTCATTAGACTCCCTGCCAGTCACCCTACCTCTTGTCTCACATTGGCCCCCTCCCACTTCAATTCCTCCTTTTCGGAACTACGCAACTTCCCTGCAGGAACCAAAAAAAAAAAAAAAACAACTGTAGGCTGGGTGCAATGGATCACCTGAGATCAGGAGTTCAAGACCAGCCTGGCCAACATGGTAAAACCCCATCTCTACTAAAAGTAGAAAGATTAGCCGGGCATGGTGGCAGGCGCCTGTAATCCCAGCTACTCAGGAGGCTGAGGCAGGAGAATCACTTGAGCTTGGGAGGCAGAGGTTGCAGTGAGCCACGATTGCACTATTGCACTCCAGCCTGGGCGTCAAGAGCGAAACTCCGTCTCCAAAAAAAAAAAAAAAAAAAAAACTGCTTGTGGTTTTTCCTTGCTTGAAAAGTTGTACCTTTCAAGATTCAAGTAAAATGCCCAAGTCCTATAAACCCGTTCTAATTTGCATAGAGAACAGAGAAAAGAGCTGGCATTTGAGTGACAGCCATGTAGCCAAGTAATAGTGCCTGTTTGTGATAATGCTGATGGTCAGGTTCTTTCTTTATGAATGTTCCCCCCTGAGGTACAGAACCCCCATATAGAGATGTGGCTTTCTTGCATTTCACACAAAGGCGCAGCATATGGGCTAGTGATGACCTCGCAAAATTCAGTGGTAGCATCCCCGGTTTACAGCTGAAGAAACTGAACCTAAGAGAGGTTACCAACTTGCCCCGCCCAGATAGTAAAGTAATAAAAGTGGGGTTCTCTCTCCTACCCATTTTCCTCTCTGAAGTAGAATTTTCCCCTACTTAACCTCAGCTGGAAAGCACTGGGTATCCACCTCCAATACCATACTCTTAATTTGTAGTAAATTATTTGTTTACATATCTACCAACCCTCTATCCTGTGAACTCTTCCAGATATATGTTGGTCATCCTTGCCTCCTCAAGATCCAGCAGGGACCCTGGTACTTTTTAGATATTAGTAATTATAAATATAAGGTTGAAGCCAGTCCCCAGGATAAAAAGGCAGATGCTCCTTAACTTGGACTGATCAAGTGAGCTCCTCCATAACCCTAAAGAACTGCCCGAAACTCCTTCCTTGACGTCTAGCATAAGCACCACACAAAACAAATTTCTTTCCTAGGCCACAGCATTCTCTAAAGCTGTAATTGATCAAGTCAACTAAATGGATGCAGTTGGCAAAGATAACAAAGCATAAATCAGGATTCGGAGGACTGTTATTAATAAAATTTTACAACATGGTCCTTTTTTGTACCATGACCCTCTGCTCTTTGGTCATCTACCCAATTCACATACCTTGACACTTGATTTAATTATGCTGCCCTCTTTGACCGCCAAGCACAGTCTGAAGCTATTCATGTGACAAATAAGTGTGAATTTTCCTGTTAGTTATGTTATAAAAGGCCTGTGTTTTATTTTTTTATTTATTTTTATTTTTTATTTTTTGACACAGAGTCTCGCTCTGTCGCCCAGGCTGGAGTGCAGTGGCGCAAGCTCTGCTCACTGCAAGCTCCGCCTCTCGGGTTCACGCCATTCTCCTGCCTCAGCCTCCCGAGTAGCTGGGACTACAGGCACCCGCCACCACGCCCAGCTAATTTTTTGTATTTTCAGTAGAGTCGGGGTTTCACCGTGTTAGCCAGGATGGTCTCGATCTCCTGACCTCGTGATCCGCCCATCTCAGCCTCCCAAAGTGCTGGGATTACAGGCGTGAGCCACCACGCCCGGCCCATGTTTTATTTTATAATTTCATATTTTTTCATTCCATTTTAATTATTATGTGCAAGTTCCCAGGCTCAGTCATTTATTACTTAATGTTTTTATAAACAAAAAAGTTATTTTCAGGCAGATTATGAAGATTTTTTGCAAAGAATGGCGTCAGGCATTGTTTGTATATGGATAAAATCTCCTCTGTTTTAAATCACTATGTAGAACTTTCTTAATATTTTTTTCATTCAACAAACGATGGAATCATTATTTCAGTGAAAATATGGCTGCTCTTCAATGTTCATATTCTGCTTTAATTATTTTTTAATCCTTCAAAAGGGCAGAATCCCTTTATCCCTTCAACCTTTGCTTTGTCAAATTGTTATTTAAAAATGATTGGTGTTTTTTTGTCCTTTGTAATCTTCCTTAAATCTCTGCTAAAAGGATTCTATTCTACTCTCTGTATTGGCACTGAGGTTATTTATCAAAGTGTGCTTCTCTTTGCAGCTACCTCAAGGCTAAAAATGTAGCTCTTTTCAGAGATGGCTGTTTTACAGAATGCTGTAACAACCAATTTATGAGAAAGGCAGTAGGAAATAAAGAGGGAACAAAGGCATAATTGTTTCATATCCATTTTTTTTCTTCTAGCATTCAAAATTAATAAAAACATGAATTATTATAAACCAGATGCAGGAAAGATCTCTGCCTGAATTAAATCCATAGTGAATGGGGTGAGATTGAAAGTTGTGGCGGGGAATCAAGAAATTCTCAATAATGAAAGAATGCTTATTTTTTATTACAATTTTACTGTGGCCTCTTCATAAAATGTTCCACTTTTCAGGAAAAATGCAGCATGGTTATTTCAAAGACAGTGTTTCCATATTCTGTTTCTAATAAGCCTATTGATTTGGGGGTTTAGTGAGTCCAAAGTAGACAAGGTTTAAAATAGAATATTTATAGCACCTCTCAGTCCAACAAAATAGAAAGTTAATACTATTGAGAATTTCAGGTGTCCCTATGTGTAATTGTTAGTCAAGGATGAACATCAAAAAAAAAAATCATAAAAGCAAATAAAGTGAGAGAGAGCTGTCACTTTGTTCTTATAAGAACATAGCTGTCACTTTGTTTATCATAAGAAATGACTTTTAAATTTATATAGATTTAATAGTTTACAGCTGACTTAAGTATTTAGATATAAGAACTCTCTCACTGCAACCTCCACCTCCCGGGTTCAAGTGATTCTCCTGCCTCAGCCTCCCAAGTAGCTGAGACTACGGACACGTGCCACCACACCTGGATAATTTTTTTGTATTTTTAGTAGAGACAGGGTTTCACCATATTGGCCAAGCTGGTCTGGAGCTTCTGACCTCAGGTGATCTGCCCACCTTGGCCCCCCAAAGTGCTGGGATTATAGACGTGAGCCCCCACACCCAGCAGGAACAGTTATACTTACCATCAACAACCAAAGCCTTGTTCCCCCATTGGTTTCATAATAGTCTCAGAGCCCCTTATTCATATATTCCCTAGTGTTATTAACTAACAGACATGACCTATAAGTTTAGCTGCCTATGTCTAAATGTGTATCTTTGACCCAAGACAACTTCTATTCCAAAATAGAACCATTCATTTATAAATGAAAATGCATTGTCAAATGAATGGACCTACATATAAAGTATTTTATGCTTCAAAATGGCAAAGTACAGTATACTATTACAACAGCCTCCTAGTTTTCTAACAGTTGTGAAGGGGTGGCCTGCCCCTCCACACCTGTGGGTGTTTCTCATTAGGTGGAACGAGAGACTTGAGAAAAGAAATGAGACACGGAGACAAAGAATAGAGAAAGAAAAAGTGGGCCCGGGGGACCGGCACTCAGCATACAGAGGACTCACGCGGGCACCGGTCTCCCACCTCAGTATTTGTTGATCATTATCTTTACCATCTTAGAAAAAGGGAAGTGGCAGGATAATAGGATCATCATAGGGAGAAGGTCAGCAGTAAGACATATGAATAAAGATCTCTGTGACATGAATAAGTTTAAGGAAAAGTGCTGTGCCTTGGCATGCATATACAAACATCTTCATAAACCTTTTTAGTACATAAAGAGCAGCATTGCACTAGCAAGTCCCACCTTTCGCCCTAAGGTGGTTTTCTCCTTTCTCGGTAAACAGAACATACAATCGGGTTTTACACTGAGATGTTCCATTGCCCAGGGATGGGCAGGAGACAGATGCTTTTCTCTTGTCTCAACTGCCAAGAGGCCTTCTTTCCTCTTGTACTGGTCCTCCTCAGCACAGACCCTTCACGGGTGTCAGGCTGGGGGACGATCGGGTCTTTCCCTTCCCACGAGGCCATATTTCAGACTATCACATGGGGAGAAACCTTGGACAATACCTAGCTTTCCTAGGCAGAGGTCCCTGCAACCTTTGGCAGTGTATGTGTCCCTGGGTACAATGAGATTAAGAGAATGGTGATGACTTTTCACAAGCATACTTCCTTCAGGCACTTGTTTAACAAAGCACACCCTGCACAGCCCAAAATCCGTTAAACCTTGAGTCACCACAGCACGTCTCTTGCAAGGACAAGGTTGGGGGTAGGGTCACAGATTAACAGCATCTCAAATACAGAACAAAATGGGGTCTCTTATGTCTACTTCCTTCTGTATAGACACAGTAACAGTCTGATCTCTCTTTCTTTTCCCCACAAGTTGGACTGCCATGTTGAAATGTCTCCACACGTAGATACAAATGTGTACATGCCGGTACACTTGATACTTTAGGTCCCCAACTGGTCTGTCTACAGACTTGAGGTTACAGACCTCAGATGTCGAACTCACCCATAGTAGTGGCTCGTAGAGTGATTTGTATACATTTAGCTCTCTATGCCTTTTTTGGTTGTGATAATATGTAAGTTCTCTTTTTCTTGCTTTGGAGTTTAATTATAGAATCTGTAAATATAGTGTATGTCATCCAGATGATCTGTAGAAGTCATTGATAATGACCTTTAAAAGTTCACATGTAATACAGCATCTATTTTCCTGAATGATTTTTATAGTTTTCCCATTTGGCAAACAGATACTTTCTTTTGTGTATTTCTACTCCATAATTTTAGGAAAAAGTAAGTCATTTTAGCTACATTTAAAAAAAAAATACACTTTCTAGGAATAATCAGTGTAAAAACTGTTTCCTTTAAAAAAAAAAAAAACTATTTCTACCATTCTGTCAGACAAATTATTGACCTTAATATGTATAATCCAGTGCAGTATATTGATCTTGTTTATTGTGCTCCAAATGGACGCTGGCAGAAATTTGATGAATTAAACATCAACCACAGTGTTTTCTTCATGCCATTGCAATGATTTATTATGGATTATTTTGTTCAGTTCAGATAAATGATGTATGTTCAGATTCTTTGCCCATTTTTTAATTGGGTTATCTACCTTTCTTACTTTCTTTTTTTTATTTTTATTTTTACTTTTATTTTTATTTTTGGAGACAGTCTTCCTCTGTCACCCAGGCTGAAGTAAAGCAGCACGATCTCACTTCACTGCAGCCTCCGCCTCACAGATTCAAGCGATTGTCATGCCTCAGCCTCCCCAGTAGTTGGGATTACAGGCACGTGCCACCACACCCAGTTAATTTTTTGTATTCTTAGCATAGGAGAGATGGTGTTTCACCATGTTGCCCAGGCTGGCCTCAAACTCCTGAGTTCAGGCAACCTGCCCACCTCGGCCTTCCAAAGTGCTAGGATTACAGGCGTGAGCCACTCTGCACTCTGCCTGACTTTATTATTGATTTGTAAGAATTTTTATATATTCTTCATACTATTAAATTCTTATCAAATACATTATTTGCAAATATTTTACCCATTCTGTAGGTTGTATTTTCACTTCCTTGATAGGATCCTTTTGACACACACAAGTTTTCAATTTAGAAGTCTATTTTATCATTTTTTTCTTTTATGGCAGTTATTATGATATTGTATCTAGGAAACCATTGTCTGAAACAAGGTTACAACAATTTATACTTGTGTTATCTTCTAAGAGTTGTAGTTTTAGCTCTTACAATTAAATCTTTGATTCATTTTAATTTTCATATATGGTGTGAGGTAAGGGTTTGACTTCATTCTTTTGCATATAAATATCCAGCGTCCCAGCACCATTTGTTGCAAAAGACTATTCTTGCCAGGTGCAATGGCTCATGCCTGTAATTCCAGCACTTTGGGAGGCCAAGGTGGGCAGATAACTTGAGCCCAGAAGTTCAAGACCACAATGGGAAACATAGCAAGACCACATTTCTACAAAAAATTATCCAGGCATGATAGCATCTTTCTGTAGTCCCAGCTACTCAGGAGGCTGAGGTGGGAGGATCTCCTGAGCCTGGGTAGGTTGAGGCTGCAGTGAGCCTTGATCATGCCACCTGGGCAACAGAGCAAGACCCTGTCTCAAAAAAAAAAAAAGAAAAAGACTTATTTCCCCTAGTGAATGGTGTTGGTACTATTACACAAAATCAATTGTCCATAGATAATATGGGTTTATTTCTTAATTCTTATTTTCTTTGATCTGTGTGCGTGTGCTTATTGTAGTACCAAACTGTTTTGATTATTGTAGCTTTGTAGTAAATTTTGAAATCAGCACGTGTGAGTCTGTTACCTTTGTTCTTCTTTTCCAATATTGCTTTGAGTATCCGAGGTCTCTTGCATTACAACGTGAGTTTTAAGGTCTTCCTCACCCCTACCACCATTTCTGCAAAAAAAAAAAAAAAAAGTGAGGATTGCATTGGATCTGTAGATCATTTGGGGGAATATTTATATATAAATTTGTTAATGAGGTTTTAAACAACACTTTAACTACTAGAGCTGATATCTGGTGTGAAATGATTCCGCCTTGAGCCCCATTCAGGAAGGTTAGTATTTAGAAGCAGCAAGAGAATTGATTTAGTATGCTGTCATCTTTTACTCCAAATTATGGTGAGATTCCAGAGAAATTATTTGTGAGCTTTTCCTTAAACCATAATGACTGTGACATGTCAGTAGTTTTTGTCTGTTTTTATGCCATTCTTTTATTTTTGTGCGTGTGTGGGCACCTCAACCAAATGGATGGAGCCTGAGGCAGGGTCTCCCACGCCAAAGTCTGCTGTTTCTTTTGATGATCCAATGCAGTTCCGAAGCTATTTTCTCAACTCACCAGCTCGTTTGTATGGCCCTGTAATTTGAAACAAAATCTAAAAAGAAATCTGAAGTAAAATGATTGGGGAGTGAAGTCAGACCACAGTGGTGGCTGTGGGACTACTTCCTGGCATGGAACACTAGAGCAGATGTGTCCTGATTTTTTTGTTGAGTCTTGGGAACAACCAATGATTTTGGACTGGAACAAGGGTTGGTTATTCTGTTTTTCACAAGCATCTGCCTTCAAGGTTCATTTTTTTAAAAGAGGAGGAAAGAAAAAATCAGTGATGTTTGCCACCCTGAGTATGGAGATGAATCCAAATTGAGATTAATTTTGAAATATGTTTCCACAAACACTAACTGGGAATGACATGAATTTGTTTCATGTGAGACAGAGTTTGGAAGGCATGTTAATTTGCTTCTTGGTGTTCAACTCAGAAACAAATTTTGCATGTATTCTCTGAGTAAGCTCCATTATTAGTTAACAGTTTTCCTGCCATATACACTATGGACTGCTTTAGAAAGCAAATCATAGAACGTTAGTTATAATATCTCATCAAAAATAGTGGATCCATCTAATAGCCAGTTCCAAGTTATGAGACGTGTCCGAAGGAATGTTGACTTGGTGTGCAATCTAAACACGATTTATGAAGAGGCTTTGGACTTGGAGCATGAAACAGGTGGTCAGAGGGTCAAGGGCAGGGTGTTACTTAATTTCAGCTCCTGTCGATGGATTCAGTGACCTCAGATAGCACATTTAAAATAGCATGTTTTATGTGTTTGTCTTTTGATAATTATGCATTTACATATGCTCATGAAAGCGTGAGTTAAATCTTACTTTTTTGAAACAGTGCTTGGCAACAACTTGTTTTGTCTTGTACGTGTCTCTTTTGTCTTTGCTTTTGGTTCCGGGGGCATTGAAATTTGTCTGCCCATCCCCTGAGGACAGATGTTTAGGTGTGGACCTATGTCTTCAGCTTCCTGTATAGTATTGAAGTTGCTATAGCTGCATGTTCTCTAAAATTTTTGTACATGTGATTTAATCGTTAATGCTTATGATTTTTAAGTATAGTATTCTGATAGCAAATAGATTTTGTCAAATAAAAACTAACTTTATCATCACCATTGAGATATCACTAGGTATATGACTTAGTTCTCAGTCACCACTTTCATTTGTAAGGAAGTCTTAGAGGTTTTCACAAGTGCATATATGATAGACTGGGCACGGTGGCTCATGCCTGTAATCCCAGCACTTTGGGAGGCCAAGGCAGGCAGGAGTTCGAGACCAGCCTGGCCAACATGGCAAAACCCCATCTCTACTAAAAATACAAAAATTAGCTGGGCATGGTGGCACATGCCTGTAATCCCAGCTACTCTGGAGGCTAAGGTTGGAGAATCACTTGAACCTAGAAGGCAGAGGCTGCAGTGAACTGAGATTGTGCCTCTGCACACCAGCCTGGGCAACAGAGGAAGATTCCATCTCAAAAAAAAAAAAAAAAGTGTATATATGATGCTTGCTTTAGCAGCACATACACTAAAATTGGAATGATTAAAGAGAAGATTAACCTGGCCCCTGTGCAAGGATGACATGCAAATTTTGTAAAGTGTTTTATATGAAACTTTACTTATATGAGGTGCCTAGGGTAGTAAATTCATAGATACAGAAAGTAGAATGGTGAATGCCAGGAGCTGAGAGGATGAGGGACTGTGGAGTTAGTGTTTAACGGGCACAGAGGTTCAGTTTGGGAATACTGAAAATAGTTCAGCGGGGAAGATGGATGGCCGTAATGCATCATCCATCACAGTTGCACAGCAGCGTGAACATACTTAATACCCTGAGCCTTGCACTTAAAATGGTTAAAATAGTAAGATTTATGTTATATGTATTTTACCATGATAAATATGTATACGTACATTCATATCATTTGCCATTGTGAATAGCAAGGAGATTCAAGAAATAAGGACACAGGATCTTCAATAAATATGTATTAAATGCTTCCCATGTTCCATATTCTTTGCCATTGCCAGAGACATCACAGGTATGAGGGCACAATCTTTGTTCCTCAAGTAATTTAGAATAATTTAGAATTTGCTTGGGGAGACTTTGGATAAACAAGAAAGAAGCTGCATCCATGAGGTCAAGGGAAATTGGTTGCTGTGTCTCGTAGCATTTGGTAGTCTCATTAGACAACCGTTCTTACTCCTGTTGTTTGCTGAAATTTATTAGTGAAGGAAAGAACCTTAGTTTTCAGTTCGTTCAGCCACATGATTTCATAGGCTCGGGGAAACCATGTAATATGCCCAAGGTCAGACGTGGTGAATAAGACTAAAGACTGAATCTATTCCAGTGTCCCTGTGTCCAGTGATACTTACTTACTGCTGTTGCCAAGTTAAACAAAACTGGGTTTGCAGAGCTGTTTATTCACTTTCAGCATCTTTTCATTGACAATGTGGTATGTAGAAGAAATGTCCCTCTTTTAGCACTTGTGACTCAGTACTAAGATGCTTCCCAAGCTCAAAGCTCCACACCCTTAAATATGTAAGTCAGTGTTAAGATATTTAAAGAGAACACGAATATCAGATACATGGTGCGTGTTGCAGGATTTTTATATTATTTTGTATCTTCTGCTTAGAAGTCATAAGCCAGCCCATGAAACATGCCAACAAACATACCTTCTTCCATGTAATTATTGCAGCCAGATTTTTCAGTGCAGGACAAGCAAAGGTTTCTCTGAAAGCATGAGATAATAATTCTCAGCCAGGCCTTTGCCATTTGCAGGGGATCAGACATACAGAGTTTAGCTCTGTGGATGTTAATAGCTAGAGCCCCTGTTAGCAGATGGCGTGTTAGTGGCCTGTTGCTGCTGGCTATTAAATCATACACATCGGCTGGGCGCAGTTGGTCACACCAGTAATCCCAGCACTTCAGGAGGCCGAGGCAGGCAGATCACGAGGTCGGGAGATCGAGAGCAGCCTGACCAACGTGGAGAAACCCCATCTCTACTAAAAATACAAAAACTAGCCAGGCATGGTGGCGCATGCCTATAAGTCCAGCTACTCAGGAGGCTGAGGCAGGAGAATCACTTGAGCCCGGGAGGCAAAGGTTGCAGTGAGCTAAGATCACGCCACTGCACTCCAGCCTGGGCGGCAGAGCAAGATTCCATCTCAAAAATAAATTAATTAATTAATTAAAATTTAAAAAAATAATACACTTCATGAGGTCACCTCCCAAGGCAGCAGAGAATTTTGTGTATTTTTTTCTTAGTTTATATTGCTGCAACAGAGTAATTCTTCTTGATCACAGACTTTACTTTTTTGTTGTTGTTGTTTCTAAGTTTTACTTGATCCTCAAAATAACCTGAGACAGACAAAGATAGTTTTTCCCGTTAATCTCCTTCATGAGTCTGACTTTGCCAGCCAGGCTGATCGAATATCCATAGCCCTGGATGCCTTTATTTATGTTATTCCATCTACCTACAATGCCCATCCCCAATCTTGGCCTATTACATGTGTCTAACATTACTTTGATGTGTACATGTCAGTGAATTACCACTTACTGATTGTTAGCTTTTTGAGAGTATGTATCAAATCTCACGTGCCTTTGTGTGTCCTGAAACAAATGATTAGGTATAAAGTATGTATTGCAAACACCATGCCCAGTGAATATTTTAGAGCTGTGGTTCTCAGCATCAGCATCACCTGGTATCACCTGGGAACTTGTTGGAAACACATTCCCTGATCCCACCCCGACCTCCTGAATCAGCAAAGCTAGGGATGGGGCTGAGCAATCTATATTTTATCACGCTGCCCAGGTGACATTGATATATGCTAAACTTTGCAAATTAGTGATTTAGAGACCAATCAACTTGTTGAAAAGTTAATAAATAGGCGGGGATCCATTGTAGCACCCCAATAAGCCAATTAGAGTTACCTATGCTATTATCTTCTAAATTCACATTATACAAATTGTATGCCACAAAAACGTCTAAGGTGAAAACCCAAAGGAATTGATGCATTTGATTAATTCACAAAAATACAACAGCTCCAATTCATATAAAAAAATGCATGCATATCTGATAAGTAGTTGTAGATCAAAAGGTGAACAACTTCTCATGATTAATACCAATGAAAATGTAATTTTTTAGAAATCTGTTATGCCTTGTCATGACAAGGATAGGTGAAAAGGAACTTTCATAAACTATTGGTAAATGTACGGGTGAAACCTTTTAGACTATGTGGCTCTACCTAATAAATGTTCAGTCTTTTCTAATTTTAGCACCGTATTTCTACAGATACACTGGCATCTTTTCTAATTTTAGCACCGTATTTCTACAGGTACACTGGCATCTTTTCTAATTTTAGCACCATATTTCTACAGGTACACTGGCATCTTTTCTAATTTTAGCACCGTATTTCTACAGATACACTGGCATCTTTTCTAATTTTAGCACCGTATTTCTACAAGTACACCGGCACATCTGTGGAGGGGGCACTTCTGCTTGTCACCTGATATCCCTTAATACTGCTAATATTTTTTTCATAAGCATTATTACTTTTAAAATCATGTTAAAGAAAGGATAAATGATGTGCATCAGACTCAGTTTTCCTTTTCTGACTCCCCTTTAGTTTACATCTCTCTGTCCCTCACTTGGGGCCTTAATACCCTTAAGATTATAGAGAAATTGCAGTAGGTAATGTTGACTGGAAATGCTAAATTTTAAGAAACGTGGGTGGAAATGGTTTAAGCCATCAGCCTAAATGATCAATGAAAATGTCAGACATTCTCCGTTTTCTTCTTCCAAGATATTATACTCTACTGTGGCCTTAGAGCTCTTAGTTCCTATGTAATTCTGATTAAAAAGGAAGGATATGCTCCTCATATACCTTGCTGTTGTCCCCTGCTGTTCATTAGAGTAGCTGATGTCAGTCAAAAGAAATTCTGGAAATGCTGGAGTACTTTTTTTTGTAATATACTGAGAATGCTTGAAGCAAACTAACCAAATTTTAGTGTTTTAAGGATATTAACAATAACAGGAAAGCCCCTCGATTTTCTGCTAAGAATCAACCTGAACAGTTTCCAGACTGCTGGTTGGCAATGTCAGTATCATGAGAGAAACTGAAACAAATAGGAAACTTTAGAGAAAAAGAGGAATTGGTGCAGGCTGGGGGAATGAACTTTGTAATCCAGTAGTCTTTCCCTGCCAGCATGTGTTTTGATTTGATAAACGAAGTCTCTGCTTTTTCTCATCCTTTATTTTTTGGCAGAAAACCAGTATTTTGACACTTGAATGCCTTCTTTCCATCTTAAGGGAGAAGCCTTCTTACACTTGAAGTGTGAAGTAGCTCCTTCAGGTATAGGATGAAAAATTAAGTGGGACTATCTGTGAATTACTAAATCGCAACCATTAAGGAAACTAATGTCCTAATTAGCCTGTCTTTTGACAAACGTGGCATCCATATGTAAGTCTAATATTGTATGCAAATGTGAGACAAGTTTTCCTTTCTAGATCTCTGATGTGAAAGGAAGAGCTGGCTTCCTGGCTTCCTTCCCACGTTCAGTATGAACCTGCCTTCATTCTGGTGCCAACAGCTCCTCAAGGGAACATGAAAGTGGAATTAAACCCTCCTGGTTTTCAGATTCAGAATACTGGGTGATTAAGTCGCGTGATCAAAATCAGAAACTGTGAAAGTGCTAAAAATGGTCAAGGCCCAAGGACTTCCTCATGTGTTGCCAAAGCCTTTCAGAAAGCAAAGTGGGTATTTAAATACCTGGGGTGCAAAAATCAGATGTTTTTTCTTTAAAGAAAAATAGACATATTAGAGCAGAATTGGAGGCCCTCTGCAGGAGCCTGAGTGTGGGTGTTGACTGTCATCTAAAGCCTTGTTAATGTGGGCTTGAGGCTTCAGAATCCACAAACAGGGCAAGCTAGCGTCTCGCTGACTCCAGTCCTAGCTCGAGCTTTCTGTGCTGCGCTATGTGACTTCTGCACTTTTGTGCCATCAGCCAGTAGACAGAGAAAAGTATCTGGTATTTGTTGGTGTCTTTGGTTTAGTTGCTTTAAGTGCTTGGATGGAAGAGGTTGAATGTCATCTTGAAATCATTGTTTCTTAATGTGTAATTGGGGCCAAGTGAAGCACATTAGTTTAGAGGAGTTCTAGTTAAAAATACAGATTCTTGGGCTCTGCCTCAGACCTACAGAGATCTGCATTTTTCTTACTCCCCCAGGTGATACTCTAAACATTCAGAGGTTTTTAAAACTCATGCTTCTATGCAATGACAAAAATATAAGGATTCTTAGAAACTTAGGTTATATTTATATTTGTCTTGAACATAGGATGACAGACATTGCCATTTTCATTGGGAAAAAAATGAAGCAGAGACTTAGTCTAGCCAACTCTAAATACATTCTGGCAGAGCTTAATTACTGGATTGCAGAGATGCTCCCCGCCCCCCCCCCAGTCCCCATCTATAAATTGGCCATGTGAATTTCTAGTGGTGGTCACTTCCAAAGTGGTGATTTTATAATATATTACAATGAAGCATTGTTGACCTCAAGAAGTTCAGATGCATAGAGAGTTTGTTTGGGTGTGGCAGCATTAGTGGCTAGGTTTTATTTATCCAAGATAAGACATCTTATTAGCTACAAAAAGAGATTGGCATAAACTGCTTATTAATGTCCATTAACTATCTAAAGGGAATAAACAGTATAAGAGGCCGGGCATAGTGGCTCACACCTGTAATCCTAGCCCTTTGGGAGGCTGAGGCAGGAGGATCACTTGAGCCCAGGAGTTTTAAAGACCAGCGTGGGCAACATGGGGAGACCCTGTTTCTACAAAAAGTCAAAAAAATAATAAGCTGGGCTTAGGGCTACACACCTATAGTCCCAGCTACTCAGGAGGCTGAGGTTGGAGGATCGCTTGAGCCCAGGAGTTGGAGGGTGCAGTGAGCCCTGGCGGCACCACTACACTCCAGGCTGGGTGACAAAGGGACGACCTTATCTCAAAACAAACAAACAAAAACAAAAAACAGTATAAACATAGGACGGGCTTCAGTCACAAAATTCTGCCTTTCCTAACTTTCCCCCATTTGCTGTTTGATTTGCTCTTTCAGAAATTGTGAACCTACTTCTCTGCTTACAGAACATTCACCTCCCTCTTAGATTCTTCCCTTTCTATCATTGATACTGGCATTCTGCTTAAAGAATTATCCATTTAGGCTCTCTCCAAATCCAAAGTGATATTATTTAATAAGAGATGAAAGGGAAAATTGACAAAATATGCCTGGAGTTGTCAGCATTGTAAATAATGGACTGTAAAAGCTTCATCTTGGAAGATTGTCAGAGAGCCTAGTGCCAGCTCAAAAAGTGTGGTCTTTTTAGAGAATTGACAAAAATATTACAAAGAGAACACATGCTGAATACCAACTCCAGGTGCGAATCCTGAGAAGCAACTCACTCTACTCTGCAATAGGAGATGAATTTTGCAGGTTATACAGAAGAGCAATTTAAACTCCCTTGTTTCTTAAAGTATCTCCTATAGTGACTTGGGATGGAAGTCATATACTATCTCCTTTTTTTCCTTCAAAGTAAATAGACCACAGAGCTGGAGATGTCCCAGACACAGGGGGAAACTAGATTTTTCCCACTGCCTGTAGTGAAGCAAGATAGGGAGGAAGCACTTGAGAACTTACATGGCAAATGGTCAAGTAAAGAAAAAGAAAAGCCCAGAGGTCAGTTATGCTTTCAAATCCTGAACTGAGTCACATCTGAAATAAATCACTTCCTTGTCATTTCCATGAAAGGGACAGTATAAGTAATTCCTTGCACATCCCTGGTGAGCCCTTGTTACTCTCAGATTCGGCTTTTGCCTTCGGGGAAGAAAAAAGACGAAGAAAGAAAAAAAACAGAATCCTCTAGAAAAACCTATTCTGACCTTTGCTTTTTCTTTTGTCTGGGTGTGACTACATAAATGCATTAGTCTGCTAGGACTGCCATACCAAAATACCAAAATACCACAGACTGAATGCTTCAACAACAGACAATAATTTTCTCATGCTTCTGGAGGCTGGAAGTTCAAGATCAAGGTACCAGCAGGTCGGTTTCTGAGGAGGCCTCTCTTCCTTGATTTACAAATGGCCACCTATGCACCATGCCCTGACATGGTCTTTCTCAGAGAGAAAAAGAGGTGTCTCTTCCTCTTATTCTTTTGTTTTCCTGAGACGGAGTTTGCTCTTGTTGCTCAGTCTGGAGTGCAATGGCACAATCTTGGCTCACGGCAACCTCCACCTCCTGGGTTCAAGCAATTCTCCTGCCTCAGCTTCCCAAGTAGCTGGGATTACAGGCATGCACCACCACACCTAGCCAATTTTGTACTTTTAGTAGAGATGGGGTTTCTCCATGTTGGTGAGGCTGGTCTCAAACTCCCGACCTCAGGTGATCCACCCACCTTGCCCTCCCAAAGTGCTGGGATTACAGGCGTGAGCCACTGCACCCGACCTCTTCCTTTTCTTATTAAGGACACCTGTCCTCTTGGATCAGAGTCACACCCCCATGACCTCATTTAACCTTTATTATCTCTTTAAAGGTTCAATCTCCAAAGGTCCCTTGAGGATTAGGGCTTCCATACATGAATTTTCAGGGGGACACAGTTCAGTCCATAGCAGTTGGCTTATTCATACTTTGAGTAGATCCTCTTTATCATTCCTCAGCTACTATCTATTGAGTGCACAGCTTCTTTATCCTAAAACAAGTCAGGGGAGGCATGAAAGGCATTATTTCTCCTGCTTCTGCACCTAAGGCATTAAAACCAGGTTGTGGTCCGGCAGCCTACACTCAGCCTTGATGAACTTCAAATCCAAGACTTCCTTGGTATGTGAAGAGCATATACTTGTATGGAAGGATTTGACAGATGTGTGTTTGGTTTTCTTTTTGTTTGTTTGTTTTTATTTGTTTGTTTGTTTGTTTTTTGAGATGGAGTCTCACTGTGTCGCCCAGGCTGGAGTGCGGTGGCACGATCTTGGCTCACCACAACCTCCGCCTCCCGGTTTCAAGTGATTCTCCTGCCTCAGCCTCCTGAGTAGCTGGGATTACAGGCACGCGCCACCATGCCCAGCTAATTTTTGTATTTTTAGTAGAGATGGGGTTTCAGTATGTTGATCAGGCTGATCTCAAATTCCTGACCTCGTGATCCACTCACCTCGGCCTCCCAAAGTGTTGGGATTACAGGCGTGAACCATCACGCCCAGCCCAGATTTTTTAAAATTAATTTTTAACTGGTGTATCCACACTGTTAAAGCAGGGGGATACTGCTGGATAGTATAACAAAGTATAGTGTGACAAACCCATAACCAAGCATTGTTAGCTATATTTTCTCATGTCTTGAGCCAAAAGGTCACAGTTAACCAATGTTGCTACTAAACACTTGTACCATAAAACATTCTATTCCAGTCTTCCAGATTTTATATAAGAATAAAATAAAAACTTTTAGACTACTGGAGAATTTTTTGTTGTTGTTGTTAATACAGTTTGCTGAATGTGAACCCTAAATTGAAATTAACGTGCTAAGTTTTATAGATTACTTCAGCTGCCCTGACTTCAGTAAATTTAGTTGTGACACACAGGTACGACAGCTGACTTCATTCTGGCATTAGAGGTGGTAATGTTTCATCACTCTGGAGTTAGTAAAACCTGAAACCCGCCAGGCATTTGACACAGAGTTTGCTGCCAGGGACAGCTGAGCTTCTGGCTTATTGGAGAGGAAATGACCTAACCTCTGTGTTTACAAAGCGTTTGAAACTGAGGCCCTTCCACTTTCTTGCTGAGTGTAAGGGTTGACCTGGCATCCAAAATCCCATGGTCTTCTCAGGATAAGACATGCGGCCATTGGTGGTCAGTAAAGGATCTGTTCCCTGTGGAAGGGCATTGGAAGAGGAGCAGAGCTGAAACACACGGGTGTTCCGAGAGGAAACATCTCTGCACTTAACGGCTAGATTAGACTATTACACTATTATCATAGAGCTCGTGATTCCTCTCCTTTATCTGTTTAATTCCAGCCTTGAGTAAAGGACTCACTAAGAAACCACCTTCGGCCAGGTGTTATGGCTCATGCCTCTAATCCCAGCACTTTGGGAGGCCAAGGCAGGCGGATCACAAGGGCAGGAGTTCAAGACCAGCCTGGCGAATATGGTGAAACCCCATCTCTACTAAAAATACAAAAATTAGTCGGGGGTGGTGGCAGGCGCCTGTAGTCCCAGCTGCTTGGAAGGCTGAGGCAGGAGAATTGCTTGAACCCGGGAGGCGGAGGTTACAGTGAGCAAAGATCGCACCACTGCATTCCAGCCTGGCGACAGAGCGAGACTCCATCTCAAAAAAAAAAAAAACCACATTCTATTCCAGTAGATTTATTATAACCAGAAATTACTGTCTTATCAGCAAATAGCTAATATTCACTTCAATGGGCAGTGTATTAGATTCCTAGGGCTGCTGGAACCAGTTACCACAAACCGCATGGCCAGAACCAACAGAAATGTACTCTGTCATTATCTCATTATTCTAGAGGTTCGAAGTCCTAAAGCAAGGTGTTGCCAGGGCCACACTGCCTCTTACAGCTCTACGGGAGATTCTGTTTCATGCCTTTCGCTTGCTGTAGTGACGCTGCCAGCCCTTGATATATTCCTTTAGTTGGTACATGCACCCCTCCAGTCTCCACCTCTGTCTTCACGTGGTGTTACTCCCCGTGTCTCTGTTTCTGTGTCTTCTCTGGTATGATTGACGGCCCACCCTTCTCCGGTATGACCTCATCTTAACTTAATTATATCTGCAAAGACCCTGTTTCCAAGTAAGGCCATATTCTCAGGTGTAGGCATTAGGACTTCAACATACATTTTGGGGGAAAATTCAACGCATAATGCAGTTATTTTTTTATTTTCCTTGACTTTTAAGAATGTGAAATATTGTCAGATTTTTTCAACCACTATCAAATTTAAATCTAAGAACTACATGTCTTAAATTTATGACCTCTTCATTTGAAAAAAAAAAAAAAAACATTTAATTGGTACCAAATCGTGAAAGAGTTTAATGCTTTGCATTTGCTTGAAGCTGATTAATGAGTAAATATGTAAACTGTGGCTGTATTAATTAGCCAGGTTAATTAATGTTTACCACATTGGAAGATGAAAAGGCATGTATAAATGCTCTATAATGTGAATCATGTTTTAATTTGTTGTTGAAGTTTATAGTGTAGCCAAATAAGGATTGCTTATGTCACACTTAAAAAGGGAAGTTCATTAATGGATACAAATATACAGTTTGATAGAAGAAGTAAGACCTAGTATTTAATTATCAGCAAGGTGACTAATTTACAGTAATCTATTGTATATTTCAGAATAGCTAGGAGAACCTTATTTGAATGTTTCTAGTGTAAAGAAGACAGGCTGGGCACGGTGGCTTACACCTGTAGTCCCAGCACTTCGGAAGGCCGAGGTGGGAAAATCGCTTGACCCCAGGAATTCAAGACTAGCCAGAGCATCATAGTAAGACCCCGTCTCTACAAAATAAATATTTAAAAATTAGCCAGGTGTGATGGTGCATGCCTGTAATCCCAGCTGCTCTGGAGGCTGAGGTGAGAAGACCACTTGAGCCCAGGAGTTCGAGGTTCAAGTGAGCCATGATCACACTACTGCACTCCAGCCTGAGTGACAGAGAGAGACCCTGTCTCAAAGAAAAAAGAAAATAAAAACATATAAGTGATGGATATCCCATTATACTGATTTGCTCTTTCCAAATTACATGAATATATTGTTTTCCCATATAATCTAAAAATAGGCACATAATATCATTTAATATCTTTAATCATTTAATATCATTATTGATACATAATATATTTAATCATTTAATATTATTGATACATAATATCAATACAAAATACAATCAATACAAAATATCAACACAATTATTGATACATAATATCAATACAAAAATTTAAAAATGTAGAAAACGATGTTGGAGCACTATGGTAATTAACGTAGAGGCTCTGACTTTTGAGGTACATTAATTACCTGTTACTGAAGTTGAACATGCTTTAACATTGTATGTTTAGAAAAGGTAGTTACATTTTTTAATCTGATTGTGTAAGAAGGAAAGAGTAGAAATGTTTAAGGCCAAGTCAATAACTATTTAGTATATCATAATTTCAGATGAAATGTGTTTTTTTTTTCTTTTTTAGTTTCAAGTTGAAACATTGTAAGATCTGATAAGGAAAGGCTAACTGTGCTGAGATGAAAATAACATTTGTAAAGTAACTTTCTTAAAGAAAATACATTTCTAGAATTCTGTGTAAATGTTGGACAAAGCCTCAGAAGCCTGGATGAGGTCTTGTGCTGAGACTGGAAAGTGTGGGGATTAGAAAAAGTTTGGAGAGATTGGAGTGAGATCCCCCCATATGAGGCCTGAAGATGTACATCCGTGATTTGTGGTTCTCTAGGTGAATAAAAATGACACCCCCTTCATTTCACTTCACCATTGTCTGCATGGAGGACATATCTAAAATCAAATCAGCAGAAAGGTCGGGTCTGCTTTACTTTTCATCTCCTACACTGTTTTCTTCTTTGTTCTCGGGAGGAAAAAATGAAGTTGCATTTTATTATTATCTCATAGATTCTTATACTAAAATGGTTTGATTTAAGACCCATTGCATTTTATTTGGACGAAAAATGCTTTGCTCTCTAGTTCTTAACAATAACACCAGCCTGGTTGTGTTGTGTTAAGCACTGCAATTAGACAAGGTGTGAAAAATACAAAGAATTTCAGCAAGGACATATGATTTTATCATGGGTGGAGCTGTTCATTGTCTAGCACAATTTGATACCAGATAAATCCCCTTTGGGGAATCTAATGTGGATGCTTTTTCCAAAGCACCTGCGAAGTTCCTCTAGTATTGGGAAGGCTTCCATTTTCGTTCTGATGCTTCCCTATGGGCTGTTTCAGCATAGAAGTGAGCTCTCGGTCCGTGTTTCCAAAGGCTCCACCCAATGTCCTGAAAGATTGCAACTCAACATGTGTAAATAGAACCTTTCTCCCCCATATTTGCTCTTTTCATACATTAAACTCAGGTCAAGAATTAGAAGTTTGCCCTCCACCCCATTAGCATCTCAGCCCTATCCCAATTACAGCCTCCCCCAAATACCGCCACCAACATGCCCACTGTTTTTCCTTGGGCCACTTCCTGAAATATCTTTCTGGCTTTATCACTCTTGTGTGCATCCTTATCGGCTATGCTTCTGGCCATTTTTTTACTGCTGGCTCGTCTGGTTAGTCTTTTATAATCTCCAGGCTTCTCCTCCATCCTTTCTTCACAGTTTACCTGTTAATGAAGCACAGGTCACTTGACCCGTAGAATTCCCATAGGTTGGGATTTTACTAATTGTATAGTCATGGTATAGGCCAGTGTATTCCTCTGCCCTCTGGATCCCACAAACTGAAAGCCTCTTGGCTAAGCTGCTTCCCTTTTCACTTCCCTTGTATCCCAGCAGCCAGAAGAGTCACGGAGCCTGGGCAGCTCATCCTCTGTGCCTTGGTACATGCACTTGCATCTGCCAGGACAGTGCTCTCTTTCCCTTGGGCCCCACTGTAATATCACTAGTCACATCCCTAAAGCCCAGGCTTGTTTGCTATTCTGTCTGTTTCCCTACCGTAACACTTGTATGGTAATTATTCTTATGCCCATCTTTTCCTCTGAACCATGAGCCCGTTAAGTGAAAAGACATTGACGAAGTTATTTCTAGCGCTCGCCTGGAAAAAGGAAGGAAGGCAGGGAGGGAGGGGCTCACTAGTTTATGATAAAGTGGTTTGATTTTCTTGGTTGCAGATTATTTCTTTTAAAGTGACTCTTCAGCTTCTCTCACTCCTGTGCATCGTGAATGCTCTCCTGAGGACAGACACTTTCCATTCATTTCCACGCTCCCCATGTGAAGTGCTTTCTGTTGCCAGGCTTGGTTTCCCCACATGTTTTTTTGTTGTTGTTGTTTTGTTTTGTTTTTGAGACGCAGTCTTAGCTCTGTTGCCCAGGCTGGAGTGCAGTGGCGCCATCTCGGCTCCCTGCAAATTCCGCTTCCCGGGTTCACGCCATTCTCCTGCCTCAGCCTCCAGAGTAGCTGGGACTACAGGCGCCCGCCACCATGCCCGGCTAATTTTTTTGTATTTTTAGTAGAGACAGGGTTTCATCGTGTTCGCTAGGATGATCTTGAACTCCTGACCTTGTGATCTGCCTGCCTCGGTCTCCCAAAGTGCTGGGATTACAGGCGTGAACATTGTTAAAGAAGCATGTGAATAAGCTAAAGCAGAAGAGAAAGAACCATTGCTATATCTAGAATTTTTCCCCAGAAAGCAAGTTTTGTGTTAAAGAAAACACAGTAGGCCACTGTGCAGAAGTGCATGGAGGGTTTGTGTGCTTTTTTTAATCTGCATAAATATACACTTCAAATGAGCTATCATATATAAAAGAATGATATGCTGTGTGTGGGAAAAGGTGCCAATCCTGTGTTGTGATTTTATATATATATATATAATTTGTGCTAATCTTATACACTTGCCTGATCCCGTTATAATTATCTGCATAAGGCTTTTTAGGCTCTTTGAATGAAATTAACTATGTATGGATGTTGAAAATCATCCTTTCTACCATGAGCTCATCAGACTTGCTAACCAATTCTTTGCATCCTTTGAAGTATAAAATTCCATCAATTCAGCACGTATCAACATGAATCAATTAAAATGCACTTTCTTCACAGCATGGCAGTTTTTGCTGGCTGCCGGGAGGGGCACTGTTTCCCATTTAATTCATTTGCTTTGGCCCACCCCAGGATCTCTCTTACCCCAGTCATACAGACCTCTCTCATGAGCTTGAGAGAGGTGACTGGTCACACAGGACACAGCTTTAGGGACAGTGCTCACTGAAACTACAAAATGAGTGCTGCTTTTAGAGTTGTACCCACAGCCTGCACAGCTGTTATGGCAGTGCTGTGGGCATGTCTTGCTAAGGCCCATACTCCTCCGTCGCTTGTTTTGTCGGAAAGTTCAAGTTGAAGCTGAAATTCAGTCCAGCACGCAGCTGGACAAGCCATGTGTCCTATATGTGACTCGCTCCCCAGAGAAAGCAAAATGTGGGACTAGTAAGGGCTTGGTTTTATCAGAAGTAAAGGAGCGGTTTACATCTCTTCTTGCTCTCTCTTAAGAGAGAGGGTTCAGAGCTCCAGTAGAGAAAATGGGACACTGTGGATTAACTTTCAGAAAACCCCAAAACCAGCACTGAAGGCTCCAGGCGATTGTGCCTTTAGATTTCATATAGGCACCAGAATGAATTTTGCCTTTATAAAAATGCACACAAGAGTATGAAAACTGATATTTGAGGAATTTTTTTTCTCACTGTACTTTCTTGTCCTCACTGAAAGCATTAGTTTTAAAAAATGAAATGTGATACTGTGGTAGACGGAGCAAACCTCACATTTCATTTTTTCCAATTCATTCTACATCTAAGAACTTACTTAGAAGGAGAAACAAACAAACTATACCCAGGAAAAGGAATGAAACTGGATAATTCGTTCTCATGATTCCTCTGTGTCCTCAAGCCTAATTATCGTCATTCCAAGGACTCTCCGTGTGTCTCAATTACTTTGAAAAATTTACTCTCATTAAGCAGTCATAAAAATTATGCGGTAAAGTGATGATAAGGAAGAGATGAAATAATGCGGTAAAGAATAAAACCATTTAAAAAAAAAACACTACTTGATTATTTCTGCTGGTAGAATTGCAAATGAATTATTCTTATTTCTTTTTTCTACATTTTTGGCACTGAATTTATGTTACTCTTATAATTAGTAAAAACTGATTTTTTTTAAATAAAAGAAGACTCACAGTGAAGTCATGACATACGCTGCAGAGGTTGGGCTGTTGAAGTCAGATTTGAAGAGAGAATTTCACGTAACAATCACCTTGAAATTTCTTCAGGTCAGCCATCAAAGCACACATCTCTCAACCAGCCAGACAGCCAGCTTTTCCTCCAGCATGTGAAGAGATAGCTGTTTCTTGGGTTAAAGACCATGTGAAATAATTGACTTAAGTTTAAAAGATATGAGGCATTGGGCCGGGGGCAGTGGCTCATGCTTGTAAGCCCAGCACTTTGGGAGGCCAAGGCGGGTGGATCATGAGGTCAGAAGATGGAGACCATCCCGGCCAACATAGTGAAACCCTGTCTCTACTAAAAATACAAAAATTAGCCAGGCATGGTGATGCGTGCCTGTAGTCCCGGCTACTTAGGAGCCTGAGGCAGGAGAATGCCGTGAACCCAGGAGGCAGAGGTTGCAATGAGCTGAGATTGCACCTCTGCAGTCCAACCTGGTGACAGAGCAAGACTCTGTCTCCAATTAAAAAAAAAAAAAAAGATATGAGGCATCAAAATCACATTCATTTTTATTTTTGTTTGTAAAAGACATACAGTTTGTATCACATTAATGGGCATATGATGTAATTTCACTATAAATCGAACCAGAGGAAAACATCCAAATATGTATAAATTAAAGCTGACAATGCCTACAGTACTAAACTTTTTGTTTTAGTATAATTGGAGACTTAGAGAAAAGTTTTAAAAATAAATTTAAAAAAAATTTTTTTTTTTTTTTGAGACGGAGTCTCGCTCTGTCGCCCAGGCTGAAGTGCAGTGGCACAATCTCGGCTCACTGCAAGCTCTGCCTTCTGAGTTTACGCCATTCTCCTGCCTCAGCCTCCCGAGTAGCTGGGACTACAGGTGCCCGCCACCTCGCCCGGCTAGTTTTTTGTATTTCTTAGTAGAGGCGGGGTTTCACCGTGTTAGCCAGGATGGTCTCGATCTCCTGACCTGGTGATCCGTCCATCTCGGCCTCCCAAAGTGCTGGGATTACAGGCTTCAGCCACCGTGCCCAGCCATAAATTAAAAATGTTTAAAAGGAAGTTGCAGACATAATGGCCCCTTACACCTAAATACTTCACTGTATGTTTCCTCAAAACAAGGAGGGGTGTGTGTGTGTGTGTGTGTGTGTGTGTGTGTGTGTGTGTGTGTGTGTGTGTGTGTTAATCTTAATACAGCATCGTTCAGAGATTATTTCTATAGTATGTAAACTTGTTTTTTAGTCTGTACAACCTGACAACCCAGGCAGGACCAAGACTCCCTAATGTAGTTGGAAATCATATCAGTACATTGGCACAAGTTCTACAGGTAAACGGGAAAAAGGGTGCCCACAATCTGCTTTTAGATGCCAGGGAGCCTGGCTGGTCTTTATCTTCATTACTGACTGATGCCACTGGTAGATCTAAGTTCTTTGATTTATGATGTTTGAAAGCCAAAAGGAAATGTGTTCTAAATGAAAAGGGACTCCTTCTGTACCCTCAGTCTAAGCTAGACAAGTGATATTTCAGGAAAACGTCCCTAGCAATAAGGAATATTTTCACAAGTGATGTGGAGCTTTGTTTGTGTCCCTTCCAGGGACAGTTTGTTACCATAAGGGGACAAAGCATGCTTCATTTAAAAATGTGTGGCCAGGAAACTTACTTTAAACAAAAATAAACCCAGATTTAGACATGTAGTCTGAGTTTGAACTCTGGGAGATTTTCAAGGTTGATAGTGTAGCTAAAAATAACTTACCTGATTTTCTGGAGGTCAAGATAAAAACTGGATTTGTGGTACAGCATTTACTTTGTGATAATGTGTGTATAAATTTTTCCCCAAGTTGGGAAATGTGGCCGCGTCATACAGGGCTGTATCACTCTTGACCATTGAAGTGCTCAGGTCACTACACTGCATCGTGAATGCAGATCGATATTTGGGTTGATTGAGTCAGCAGAATAAATACACTGTTCAAGCCTTTAAATAGCTCAAAATTAAAAGGAGTCTAAATTATTTCAAAAAAAAATTCTGGCCATTCACGTAGCCGTCGTGTCCATCCTGAGAAAGGGAGACGTAAGGAATTGGGAGAATGTTCTGGGGGGAAAGTGCTATTGAGAATGGGCTGTCCGAACAGAGTGACAGGCAGGCCTCACTTGGCTAGAAGAGGGAGCTTTTCAGCCCTTCTCTGCCATCAGGAACATCCGTGACCTTGGACTGCTGCTTTAATCTCTTTTACCTTGGGTTCTTTATATGAAGGAGAAAAAAAAAGATACCGTCAAGTTCATTCCTTTTCAAACCTATCAAAAATTTGAAATGTTCATACATTTCAAATTTGAAAAAGAGGGTGCTTGTGATGATAGATGGGTTTATGCTTCCTTTTTTTGTTTTGTTTTGTTTTTTTTAGACGGAGTCTCTGTCGTGCAGTGGCGCGATCTCGGCTCACTGCAAGCTCCGCCTCCGGGTTCACGCCATTCTCGTGCCTCAGCCTCCCGAGTAGCCGGGACTACAGGCGCCCGCCACCTCGCCCGGCTAATTTTTTTTGTATTTTTATTAGAGACAGGGTTTCACCATGTTAGCCAGAATGGTCTTGATCCACTGACCTCGTGATCCACCCACCTCGGCCTCCCAAAGTGCTGGGATTTCAGGCGTGATACCCTTCTTTAATATTAGTTTCTAATCCAAGTTATATAGCCATGTGCTGTATAAAATGGAACTTTCCATGGAACAGTGAGAAGGTTGCATTAGGAATTGGGATACTTGGGTTCAGATTTCAGTTCTGCCACTTGTTAGTTTTTTGTTTTTGTTTTTGTTTTTGTTTTTTGTTTTGAGACGGAGTCTCGCTGTGCCACCCAGGCTGGAGTGCAGTGGCGCGATCTCGGCTCACTGCAAGCTCCGCCTCCCGGGTTCCCGCCATTCTCCCGCCTCAGCCTCCGAGTAGCTATTTTTTTGTATTTGTAGTAGAGACGGGGTTTCACCGTGTTAGCCAGGATGGTCTCGATCTCCTGACCTTGTGATCCACCCGCCTCGGCCTCCCGAAGTGCTGGTATTACAGGCTTGAGCCACCGCGCCCGGCCCACTTGTTAGTTTTAAGTGTACTTCTCAGGATGTATGTCAGTTTGTTCAACCATCAATGGGAGTAGTGATCCCACTAAGGAAGGTTATTGTGGTTATCAAATCAGCAGATGGGTATGAAGAAGCCATGAGTGCAGTTCTCATGGTTATGAAGGTGTCGTAGCTGGCACAGTCCCATCACAGTATGGCTCTGGCATCGCAGATGGCTGTAGCATATATGCCAATCAAAACATCTACCATCCTTAATGATCACGTGGGTTCTCCCCCAAATCAGCTGCTCCACTGACCTACAAGTAAGTCCATGCTTTTTAAGCATATTTACTCACTAGCGAAGGCCCGTCTGCTAAAAGTGTCTTCAGTAGGGGAGAGCTGCTCTTTTCTGGGAAACCCAGCAATGAAGTTTGTCCTATGATGCCTTCTACACTTACTGACCTGTTTCCTGAAAGCTTCCCGTAACACATGGTCCAGGGAAAAAGGAAGTCCTTGACCAGTCTTTCCTGTGGCTTTCTGGTTCAGAAATGTGACCCTGATGATAAGAAACTTCAAGGCATGACTCTGGGCTCTCAGAACTTGACTTTTAAGGTGTTTTGGCAATATTCCCCTGGCAATATTGTTTCTTGGCCCACACTCATCTCATGCCTTGTTTTGTTTGCTTTGTTTTTGAGACTTTTTGTTTGTTTGTTTGGTTTTGGTTTTGGTTTTTGAGACCAAGCCTCGCTCTGTTGCATAGGATGGTGTGCACTTGGCGCAGTCATGGCTCACTGCAGCTTCCACCTCCCGGGTTCAAGCAATTCTCCTGCTTCAGCCTCCCAAATAACGGGGATTACAGGCACACACCACCGTGCCTGGCTAATTTCTGTATTTTTTTAGTACAGACGGGGTTTCACCAGGTTGGCCAGGCTGGTCTTGAACTCCTGACCTCAAATGATCCACCCACCTTGGCCTTCCAAAGTGCTGGGATTACAGGCGTGAGCCACCGCGCCCAGCCATTATGCTTGTTTTTCTTTCATGAAGGGATAACCAAAGCTGTTGTGTGGTGGTGTCTTGGTACAGCTGGTGGCTGTGGTCAGTGTGGTGGAGGGTAGATGGTCACATGCATGATAGTCACCTGGGGATCACATTAACATGCAGATTCTAATTCCCTGGATCTGGGTGGGACCTGAGGTTCCGCATGTCTAACAAACTCCCAGAGAACACCCATGTAGCAAGAGTATGGACAAAAGGATTCAAAGCGAAGGAACTGTAAAAACCACGGAACCAGCCTCCCACGATTTTGCAGGTGAGGAATCCGAGCCTTGAGGAGTTTCAGAGGCCATGGAGAGATTAAATATAATAAACAGCATAGCAGTTGTATGTTGAGCCAAGAATCAGACATGCACAGAACTCCTGATTGGAAAATGAAATCTGATCTCATAGTCCTGGTGTGGGCAAAATGCCTAGCTAGAGTGGGTGACCGCTGATTTTTAGTGGAGCTTCTTGATAGGGAAAATTAGCCCATCCTATTTACAGATACTTCCAATGCAGCTGTGTCAGGGGAGAGAGAAAAAGGGACATGGAGGAGCGTGTGGGGGTGTGATCTTCAGTCCTTTCAGGCAGGCACATGAGTAAATGTTTATTTAAAAGATAAGAATTGGTCATATGTGAATCTCCTGTTAGATAAGATTAACAACAAATTTCCATTTTGGGAACCAAAAGAATCAGAAAATAAGAAAAACAGTAATAGCAGTGGAGGTTCGATCCTAGCCAGAAGAAAAACCAGCAAGCCTAGGGACTTCATATTCTCACTGGTGTCCAAATCAGAGTTTTTTTGTTTTTGTTTTTGTTTTTTCTACTTTTTTTACTTTTAAGTTCTGGGATACATGTGCTGAACGTGCAGGTTTGTTACATAGGTATACATGTGCCTTGGTGGTTTGCTGAACCCATCCACCCATCATCCGGGTTTTAAGCCCCACATGCATTAGGTATTTGTCCTAATGCTCTCCCTCCCTTTCCCCCCAACTCCCCAACAGGCCCTGGTGTGTGACGTTCCCCTCCCTGTGTCCACGTGTTCTCATTGTTCCGCTTCCACTTATGAGTGAGAACATGCAATGTTTGGTTTTCTGTTCCTGTGTTAGTTTGCTGAGGATGATGGTTTCCAACTTCATCCATGTCCCTGCAAAGGACATGAACTCATACTTTTTATGGCTGCATAGTATTCCATGGTGTATATGTGCCACATTTTCTTTATCCAGTCGATCATTGATGGGCATTTGGGTTGGTTCCAAGTCTTTGCTATTGTAAATAGTGCTACAGTAATCATATGTGTGGATGTGTCTTTATTGTAGAATGATTTCTAATCCTTTGGGTATATACCCAGTAATGGGATTGCTGGGTCAAATGGTATTTTTAGTTCTGTATCCTTGCAGAATCACCTCACTGTCTTCCACAATGATTGAGCTAACACTCACACCAACAGTGTTAAAGCATGCCTATTTCTCCGCATCCTCGCCAGCATCTGTTGTTGCCAGACTTTCTAATGATCACCATTCTGACTGGTGTGAGATGGTGTCTCATTGTGGTTTTGATTTGCATTTCTCTAATGACCAATGATGATGAGCTTTTTTTTCATGTTTGTTGGCCATATACGTGTCTTGTTTTCAGAAGTGTCTGTTCATATCCTTTGCCCACTTTTTGACGGGGTTATTTTTCTTTTTTTTCTGGTAAATTTGTTTAAGTTCCTTGTAGATTCTGGATATTAGACCTTTGTCAGATGGATAGATTCAAATCAGAGCTTTAACAGCCGAACTTTACAGGGAAAAGGCTAAGGTGGCATCTCCTTTATATGAAGAAAATGTTCTTCTCCAACCCAAATGTGTTCAATGTATGGAAGAGGCTGTTCAGTTATTATAACTGACACTTGTAAAAGATAACTGATTGATTTAATGCCTATAAATTTTATTTTCTTTAAACCTAACGTGTGACCATTACATTTTTAGAAGGCATTTGGCTAGTGGATTAATAACTAAAAGAATATTAGATGAATTCATCTGCTTCCTATTCAGTGATTGTTTTATTTATGAGGCTATTTTTCTCAAAATGAATGATCATGAATGTCTAAAAAAAACAAAATCTTTAGCTATTTGAAGATGAAATTACTATTATCTTTTGATGCTTTCTTTAAAGTATTTTTAAGTATTTACAATGGTACTAAGTGGTGGGGCTTCTTCCCTCTGTTACTCTAAGTATCTCTAAGTATGCCTTGTATACACCCTCAAAGCTTTTTTTTTTTTTTTTTTTTTTTTTTTTTTTTTTTTTTTTGTGAGACAGGGTCTTACTCGGTTACCCAGGCTGGAGTGCAGTGGCACAATCTCAACTCACTGCAACCTCCGCCTCCCAGGTTCAAGCAATTCTCCTGCCTCAGCCTCCCAAGTAGTTGGGATTACAGCGCCTGGCTAATGTTTTGTATTTTTAGTAGAGACGGGGTTTCACCAGGATAGCCAGGCTGCTCATGAACTCCTGACCTCGTGATCCACCCACCTCGGCCTCCCAAAGTGCTGGGATTACAGACATGAGCCACCATGCCCAGCCGCCTCAAAGCATTTTTTAAAGAGCGCGGTGATGTTGTTCATTGGGTGTTTGGTATTTGAAATTAAATACCTCTGTTATTGATTAAGCCATATTTTAAATATCATCACTAAACTCAGTTAAATATTTCCACTTTTAACTGCAAGGCTCAAATGCTTGGATAGTGTAGAAGATATTTGACTTCAAAGATAACTGCTACAATTTCGGGTCATAACAGAGAGCTTTTAGGGGGGAAAAATAAGTCCTGGGAGGAAAATAAGCAAAGTCTCTTAGTTTAATATAGCGGTTGGCAAATGTAGATGCTTAAAACCTCTGAAAATCCCCAGTACAGACCATCAGAGCACTGTAATTAAGTATTAAATTAATTCGGATAAAAGGATAATCCATCAGGGCCACTAATGTAGCGGAAGTGTGGTTTCGGTGTGATTAGTCTCACCATGGAAGTCAAAGTCCCACTCAGAATGAACAATGAAAGAATCATATTTGTCTCTGGGTATTTTGTCATAGGCTCAGTTGCCCAGTGCCAGTGTGTTAGCAACTGGTAAAATCCTGAGCCCTTAGTCGTGTCTGCAGGTAGCTGGCTGCCTTAGACATTTTATGATGATGAAATTGAATTCTACTTCTGATAATGGTAATCCATCATGTCTGCCTCTTTTTTTTTAATCTTAAAACTGCACTGACAGCCAGGCACTGTGGCTCCCACCTCATCCCAGCACTTTGGGAGGCTGAGGCAGGCAGATCGCCTGAGGTCAGGACTTCAAGACCAGCCTGGCCAACATGGAGAAACCCTGTCTCTACTGAAAATACAAAAACTATCCGGGCATGGTGGTGTGTGCCTGTAATCACAGCTACTCAGGGGACTGAGGCAGGAGAGTCACTTGAACCAGGGAGGCAGAGGTTGCAGAGAGCCAAGGTCACACCACTGAACTCAAGCCTGGGCGACAGAGCAAGACTGCGTCTCTAAATAAATAAATAAATAAAACCACACTGGCATCACTGTTCTAAATGACGTAGCCAGGGGTGGTTATTTCTAAATTTTCTGTGTTGAATTAAGATAGACATGTTCCTATTTTGAACAACAACAACAAAAGCTAAGTGTATTTCACTGTGCTAAAAATGTAACTTTTCTTGAGTCTGTCATTCTTTCACTTACATTTTCTGAAAATGAACATAGTAAACCAGGAAAATTAACCACCATGGAGCTCAGCATGCTGGTGGCCAGTTGGAGGAACTTTTCTACCAACAGTGTAACAGAGAAAAGAGAAACCGGGGTACCACAGCGTACCTCAACCTCAGATGCCCTGGCTATTCTGTGAAGTACGAGTGTAAGAGTTCTCTCTGTGATCTTTTGCTACTCTGCCTTTTTACTGCCAAGGGATAAGATGGGTACAGGGCCGTTTCCAGCTGCCCCTGCCTGAGAAATGCCATTTGGTGACCAAAAGCAATAACCATTCCATAGGACTCGCAGTGATTAAGTCAGCTTACGAATCCACGAGAGTGGAAGAGACTGCTAAAGACACTGAAACAGACACGCTTAATAATGCCTGATTTCTGCAGCTACTTTTGTGATAATACGAGAGGCTGAAATAGATAGGGGCTGAACGTGGGAAGACTGGTGTTTAGAAGCCCAAGACTTGGATTTCAGCACTGGTGCTTACTGGCCATTGGGTCTCAAAGAGATTGGTTCCTTTTTCCCAGCCTCAGTCTCCTTATCCCATCAGAATGACAATGCCTGCCTTGGGAGAGGAGAGTCATATAGGAGAGGACATTGGAGCTGGGCTCTAAAGAGTTCAAATAACGTAGGTGAGCAGAGATGGGCTTCCGAGATAGCAGGAATAGAAAACAAAAGTGTCAGAATGGGTATACATGGTCTTTCGTGGGAATACCCCAAGATATTTAGCCTGAGAGAGAGGTGTGGTGTAGACAGCTAGGAGCCGTGAGTTTCATGGCTAAATATGGGGTGGGCCCAGACCACACAGGGCCTTCAGCATCTGGCAAAAGAATTGGAATTAATTCAGTAGAAAATGAAGACCTACTGAAACAGAGGGAGCCATTCCTCATTCCTCTCTGTCAGGAAAATATTTGGGGAACCAAAAAATAAAAAGTAGCAGGGAAACCATTGTCTCAGTCGGTTTGTGCTGCTTTAACAATGCCAGAGACTGGGTAATTTGTAAACAATAGAAATACTACAATTCTGGAGGCTGAGAAGGCCAGGTTCAAGAGTGGGCCCGACATCGTGTGCCAGGGGCCTGGTCTCTCTACTTTTAAAATGGCACCTTGCGGCTGCATCCTCCAAAGGCAGCAAACCCTGTGTTCTCACATGGCAGATGCACAAAAAGAGGCCTGTGCTGGTTTCCTCTAGTGCTTTTAGAAGGCACTAATCCATTCGGGGGTGTGGAACTCTCATGGCTTGCTTTCCAGAAGACCCCATCTCTCACTACTACCACAGTGGAGATGAGGTTTCAACACATGACTGGGGGACATTCAGACCATAGCAAGCAGTGAGGAGACTATTGTAATTATCCAGGTGAAAAGTAATCACACTCCCAGGGGCGGTGCGGGTGGTGTGGAAAAGCAAGCGGGAAGTGGTTGAGAGAATTCAGAAATAGAATGCAAAAGGATTCGTCAGTAGTGTAAGTACCAGACACGAAGAAATACAGGGAGTCCTGGATGGCTCTGAAGGATTCAGGCCTGTGACCGGGAGGGAGAATGAATGGTTCTGCCATGATTAGAAAACAGAAAAGGCGGGTGGGAAAGCCAGGGACCTTGAGTGCAGTTGTGTACCTACCAAGTGCATGGATCAGCAGGGAGCCCTAAGTTGGTATCTCCAGCAAAATGCTGGAAATATACAAATTTGAGTGGGAGGGAGAAGTCAAAGCTGGGGAAATACATTTCAGATTCATCCAAAGGTAGGAGATCTTTATAGTTTCAAGAGTCAATGGGATTTCCAAAGGGAGAAGTGTAGAAAAAGATAGAAAGAGATACAAGAAGAAAATGACAGGGATGAAGAGACGAGGAAAAAAGAGTGAGAAGAGTTATTCAGAGATGCCACAGGGAAGAAGGTAAGTACTGTGTATGCAAAACAGTAAAAACATTTCCAGATAAAGGACAGGGTAGGCTATAGTAAGTACCACAGGCCCAAGAACAGCATAGCCCCTGGGGGGTCCAAGAGCTTTTTTGCTGGCAAAGGTTATTTCCTCTCAAGATGAATGTGTAAGCACCAATAATTATTAGTATTCCAGAATATCTTCTCTTTAGCATAGTAAGTGCATAACAGTCACAAGCAAAAGATTTATATAAAGGAAATGCTCATTTAATTTATTTAATCGGACATTGGCTAAGTTATCAGCCACTGCCTATGGCTTTGTAAGACATGAAAAAGTTGGAGGAAATGTAATGAGGGCCTTTTATCTGTAAGGGAATAAAACCACATGGTTTTTTAAGTATTTACAATGATAGCTAAGTGGTAAGGCTTCTACCCTCTGTTACTCTAAGTATGCCTCGTATACATCCTCAAAGTCATCATGGGAATCAAGTATTGAATTTTAGAAACGGTGCCACAGTGAATAGGGATATATTATAACTCAGATTAGACTTCAAAAGGACTGATTTGCTTGAGATTTCATCACTTAAAATCTCTTGCAATAAAACTGACTCCATGAAAAGATATTACTCAACATGCTTTAATGCTGTTCCATCAAATTATTTTAATGGGCATATTTGAACAGAATTTTAAGTTTTCAGATACATTTTTTGTCGATATAAAAAAGAATTTGAAAGATAAAATGTTACAAATCAAATTTAAATCCTGATCTTTTCATTTTCTCTAGCAATAAAGCTAACCAGCGATATGTCTGAAATATATACTATGGCAAACTCAACACAGATATGATTGGAAAATGAGACATTTTGGTTAATCAAATATTGTTATTAGTGCGATGCTATCTGTCGGTCTCTAATTTGTAAAAAATCAGAGAAAAACATGGTGAATCTTTGGTGACATAAGACTCACAAATCTTGATATCCTGGGGTCAGTTTTTAAAGCAGTAATTACACATGATACAAGATTATATTCTAAGCTCTTTTTTTCCAGTAAAAAAAGATAAGTCAATGATGTTGCTTAAAGTTGATTCTTGTTTAATCAATTTTTAAAGTGGGGGGTAGGCAGGCACTGACAGCATTCTTTGGAAAGGGAAGCAACAGAGGAGAAAGGCAGGACATTTGCCGTCTGCTCACATTGGGAAATGTGGGGAGCCAGGGGTGGTTAAGTCCAGAGAAGGCTGGATGTCCGTCTGCAGGGCTACATCTGGAAGGGCAAGGGAACGGTTTCCTTGTTGCCTCAGGGCATAGATCATGCAGCACAAGAGGAGCATTTAGGAAATGCAGATTTTTTTTTCAAGGCAAAACTGAAAACTATTCAAGAAGGTAGCAAACTGCTGACCCATTAATGCTTTGCTTATCCTTGCAAGTGCGCAAGGCAAGACAGGAGATTCCCCGTTGTCTTTCAGCTTGAATGAAATTGTGCCTCGCTTACTGCCACCACACCAAAGCCTGGTGTTTATTCCTGTGCGATCATTGTATACTGGGGACGTCTAACTGTGTCAGGAGGAAATGGCAACGGAGCTCCTGTGGCCTTTCACCTCTAGGGGTGCCACGCTGCAGCACACTGGCCCGCTACCATGCTCCTGACGCCAGTCCTGCCAGCAGCTCTTGTGAGCTGTGACTTTGCATAAGTAGCTTGAATGCCATGTGCCTCGGTAATTGTCCTTATTTCACTATCTATCTGTTCTTTTGGAAGGTGGCATTCTAGGTCATTACGTCATAAACACAAGTTGAACTTTGTGTGTCCATTCCAGAGGAAACAATATACCTCATAGTTAAAAAGCATTTCTAAAAAAATTCCTACCAAAAGTCATCGCTTAAGAACTTAGTCTCCTAGTGCCTCCACTTCCTCATTTGTTGCTCCTCTGTTGCTTCCCTTTCCAAAGAATGCTGTCAGTGCCTGCCTACCCCCCACTTTAAAAATGGATTAAACAAGAATCAACTTTACAGAATATCATTGACTTATCTTTTTTTACTGGAAAAAAAGAGCTTAGAATATAATCTTTATCATGTGTAATTACTGCTTTAAAAACTGACCCCAGGATATCAAGATTTGTGAGTCTTCACTTATGTTACCAAAGATTCACCAAAGATGTAAAAGGGAGATGATAATGGTACCTATGCCATGGCTGTAAACGAGGTCATGCCTGTGGAAGCAGTTGAAGTCATGCCTGGCAGAAGTGAATGGTGGCTGCTGCTGCTGCTGTTGTGATTGTTGTTACTCACCAACGAGATGGTTTTGTTTGGTTTAGATGAGCTGCTTCAGAAAGAGCAAAACTATTCAGATGACGTCTTGGCCAACATGATTAGTGAACCAAGGATCAGTTACGGAAACGATGCTCTCATGCCGTCTTTGACCGAAACGAAAACTACCGTGGAGCTTCTTCCCGTGAATGGAGAGTTCAGCCTGGACGATCTCCAGCCGTGGCATTCTTTCGGGGCTGACTCTGTGCCAGCCAACACAGAAAACGAAGGTAAGAGTCCCCTGAACCAGCAAGGGCGTTCCGGCAGGTATATGTAGACATACATACATGTGTGTAGGAGGGAGAGAGATTTATCTTTTGTATGTTCTTGAGTGGTGAATTTTTTTGATGTTATAATAAATATTTTCATTTCAATTTTACTTTAAAAAGTAACTATTAGGAGTTACTATGTCATTAAAATAATATTTTATCTGTGTAAATTATTCTTTATATTTTTTATGCTGCAAAGCAAGTAAACTGCCAATTGTTGGAAAAGATAACAACCCCATTGTATAGGTGGCAAAACAGAATGGTAATGATTTACATAACATTTGCAAGTAAAGGACCTCTTGTTTCCCAAATGTCCAGATTTATATTCTAGGGAATATTATCCTTCGAGTGAACACTCCTGGACAAAGGGGAGCCACAGTGTATTATTCAAGAGGCAGTTCTTCACATGGAACATGTGTGGCAATAACATTCTTCTAATTTTTCTTTTCCCGTTCTTCTTCTTAATATAAAATAATACAGTGTATAACAATAAAAGCATATACATAAAGAGCATGTACTGTATGTCATATATCATTTTTATGACTTTTTCAGATGAGGAAGTGGAGGCACTAGGAGACTAAGTTCTTAAGCAATGACTTTTGGTAGGAATTTTTTTAGAAATGTTTTTTAACTATGAGGCATATTGTTTCCTCTGGAATGGAAGCACAAAATTCAACTTGTGTTTATGACATAATGACCTAGAATGCCACCTTCCAAAAGAACAGATAGATAGTGAAATAAGGACAATTACAATTTATCCACAGAGAGGAGGTTTGACAGGGCCTGCGGAGATGGAGATTTGACAGGCACCGAAGTAGTCTTCATTGGCTACTTACTTGTACATGAAATTTCAGATTGAATTAAACGCTAAAGGCAAAGATAGAGAACTGCATATAAATAAAATTTAATTTTGCTTAAGACTTAATTTGTGTTTAGAAAATTAAATTCAAGGCAGCTGCCAAAATTAAGGAGCACATTGCTCTAAATGTTTTTTCCTTTGGTATCTCAAAGAAGTAAGATTCTTCTCTATCAACAAATTTGAGCAGTAGATGGCATCGTTTTTCACAGGGATTTCTTAGCAGAAATATCTGTTCAAGCGAGAGCATCTTTCAGCTTCTTTTCTTTTTTATTCATGTTCCGAAGTATAAAATTACACACAAACACCTTGATTTCTAGATACAAATAACATGTTTTTTAAGAACACAGCATTTTACCTGATTTTCTTTATTAAGGTAGCAAATGTTGATGGAGATTTCATATTTATAATATACCTTATAGGCCGGGCGTGGTGGCTCATGCCTGTAATCCCAGCACTTTGGGAAGCTAAGGCGGGTGGACCACAAGGTCGGGAAATCGAGACCATCCTGGCTAACATGGTGAAACCCCATCTCTACTAAAAATACAAAAAAAAAAAAAAATTAGCCAGGCTTGGTGACGGGCGCCTGTAGTCCCAACTAGTCGGGAGGCTGAGGCAGGAGAATGGCGTGAACCCAGGAGGTGGAGCTTACAGTGAGCTGAGATCGCGCCCACTGCAGTCCAGCCTGGGCGACAGAGCAAGACTCTGTCTCAAAAAGTAAATAAATAAATACATACATACATACATACATAATTTTTAAAAAGTAAAAATATATATATAATATACCTTATAACATGCAGTTAGTACATTCCTCAGACTAAATCTAAATATAATATTAGACCTTAAGTGCACTGGACAAGTTTTTTTTAAAGAACCATTGCAGAAAATATGTAGACTGTTTTCACAATGTGAGTCATCACCCAAAATTTGTTTCCTTAATTCGAAAAAGGGCACCTTATAGTAATAGCAAATACAAACAGCATGTTACTGACGATGTAAAAATAATTAAAACTTTACCATTTATGAAAACAATTCTTAATCACATAGAAGAAAACAAATTTAGGGACAGTTCATTATCAAAGACCTGGGCAACTACCCTATTAAATGTATTATTAATAGAGTGCAGATTGTGTTCTTTCTTTACAGGTAGATACATTTTGATCATTGAAAGTCCTTTTCATTCAGTCTCTAACGAGAATTTTTAGTGAAAAATGTCCAATCTCATTTTCTAAATTGAAGGCACACTAAATTTGCTCTTTCACTAACAGCATAACGTGTAGCAGCAGCCTTAGGAGACAATCTGCGTGCACACGTGTGAATGTACACACATACATACACTGAAACCCTTGGGTACTGCCAAGATGTCCATTTCAGCAAAGAGCTTGATTAAGTACTTCTGGATACTTGACAAACATGCAGCTATTACATTGCCTAGGCCTCATGAAAAGAGCTGATATTCTTGTTAAATAAGGATTCCGTTTGAACAGTAAAATCTAGTATAACAGTATTGGGAGGCAATAGGACTTGCAGTGTCAGAGTCTTGAGTTGGGGTACTCTTCGTTATCAGTCCCAACACTGATATATATTCATTATAGCAAACAATTTGAAAAACCTCTCCAACAATTTTTCAATAAAATTGATGGCCGTCATCTCATAGGATATTAAATACTATTCCACACTCGTGAACTCCTGAATGATACAGACCTGAGTTTAAATTCCAGCTCTGCTCTGCGCTTATGAGCAAGTTACTTAGCCTCTCTGGCTGCTTCCTCATCTGTAAAATAAGGTTGATAATAATTCCTAACTCGGAGGTATAGTACAAGCATTAAATAAGAAGGCATAAAATAACTCTTATCAAAATTCCTGGAACATAGTAAATGTCAGTGGTAGCTTTTTTTTTTTTCTTTTTTTTTCTTTTTTTTAATGGAGCCAGGATCTTATTAGAGAGACTCTATCAGCCTGTCTCAAGATGGCCTGAACAATGTATCCTTAAAATAATGAATATAATAAGCCATATAATGAGATACAGTCCTAAAGCCATCTCTCTTCTCACACTGTCTCCCACCTGTCCCCAGAAACTTGTTAGTCTTTCTTTTTACAGACATGTGCGCGCGCGCACACACAACTAATGAAAACATCTAAAATTCTCAAAGGATTTCCTTTTGTTTTTCAGGCAGTCCTCATTATCATAGTTTCAAATGCTTGCCAAAAATGTGTTGTTTTTCTCAAGAACAATCAGGGAAATCCAGAGGACGGTCTGATGCCCATTTTTTAAATTTGCAGTGAAAAAAATAAGCATATCAGAGTTTTCCAATATGATATACTCTTGAACAGCTGCAATTTGCCTTAAGACATTTTTATTCTTTGGTTTTCACATTCACAAAACGTAAATGAATGGCTAGGCTGCAATGAAGCTGTTGTTACAGAATTGTGCTCACAAATCGTGAAATGGTCTGGCTGGGAGCATTAGCGTTAATGACATTTGTGTTTGTTCTGCTTTTTCCTGACTGCCTGAGAAGGGCAGCCACAAAGAGCGGCATAGCATGCAGTAACCGCCAGGAAGCCTTTGTGGCCATCAGTCTGCCTCTTCGTAAATAATACCTAGATATAATATGTAGATAAAATACTGTAATATTTTTAAAGAGACACAGCAGGTCTTATAAGACTGTATGGATGTATTTGCAAAGTGTGAAGCTGCCTTCTAGTATATTTTTAACTAGCTTTATAGAGGCAATGAGGAAGCCAATTTAAATGCTGAAATTTAGATTAAGTAAGTATTTCATTAAACTTACAAACCAGTTCTTGTCAGGCCTCTTATCCATATGTAAAACTGGTGTACTGCTGATTCCTCATTACCTTTGACCTGGTAGAGAGTTTGTACAAGGCAGCACTGTTAATAGTTTAGGTTTATTACAAAGAACACCAGAAGTAGCAAACTCAAAAATCCCAGAGGTCTGACCATTCTGTTTCTCTCCTCTTACAGCAAAGGATTAGATTCAAAGCTACTGAGATCAAAAGAATAACTCATTGCTGCTTACATTTTATTTTAACTCTATTAAAAGTTAAAGATAAGATAATCTATTTCTTGTTTTTAAATTACTAAACGGCCAATGTAAAATGTTTTTAACACTTTATTGATGAAGTTACTTTCCGATTAAGTAAAGGTCCATTGGAAAAATTGGAAAGTATTTGCAATGGATTGGGAAAAACACTACTTTGTTTTGTCGGTGTGTATTTTTTTTTTTTTTTTGCAATGATATCATGATTGCCTTTTAAAAAAGAACTGTATTTTAATGTCTGCTCCCTGTGCCACTTAATTTTTAGCATTAATTTATACTAAATCAGCTTCAATCTTTTAAAGCAGATTAAGGTTTATGTCACTGAAACTAGTTTTGTTTAATCTTCCTAAAAAATAGGAAAGGTTTTATTACTGTTTTTAAATAATACATGCCTATTTTTAAAAAAAAAAAGAGAAGAAGAAGAGTGGGGAGAGGCAGAGAAACTTATAGGACTATATCATTTGTAAGTTTCTTTCGCATAAGTATACTCATTTGAACCCTGGAAAAAACCATTTACTCTGTGACACAACTGAAGTTCAGAAAGAATGTGATTGGCCCCAGATCACGGAGAAAGTAAGTGGTGACATTAGCAGTGGCCCCTGGGACCACTAGCTCCTCAGCCTGCATTTAAACCACAGGTCCACTTCACTTACTTCCCCTGAGTTGCATATACATTTTCTAATAATGTAACTATTGATGTATGTGCTCACCACCACCTCAAGGTACGTGTTTGCCCTCGTGCATGTGGTTTGGTGTGTTCTTAACTGCAGTTGAAGCACTATTTGGGTTCCTCATCATCAGGAAATTCTCAAAAAGTACAATGACCTTTCAACTAACTGCATTTTACAAGGAGTAATAACAGTTACTCATTACAGGTTGTTGCAGATAAGAAAAAACATGAAGTATAGAACAACCAAACTTCATTGTCAAAATGTATTTGGGAGTTGCAGAAGAAAGTGAAGTATGTCTTCCTCTAAATGCACTAGTGGAAAACTAGAGAATAGTCATTCTCGCATCAGTTACTACGGAATATTTAATCATAGGATATTTAATCAGTGCAGTTCTGTAGTATTTGGTAGTGTCTGAAACAGGCTTTAAAGGTTATTTGTTCCTCACTATAATTAGAAGATGCAGATGTTAACATTTCTATTTCCATATGGAGAAGCAGCCACAGAAGTGGGCGCTTGCCCAAGGTCACAGATGTTGTCAATGTTGGGCCCAGGCCTGGGATCAGATGCCTCACCCTCCTTTTGGCTCCACCATGCTGCCAGTCTCTACATGAGAAAGGACCAAACCACCTTACTCTTTTATTTCATCCAAATGTCCTAGTGCTCCCCGAAATATTTTCTCATATTTTGGAGACTTGGCTTACTGCCACTTTTTTCCTCCCTCACTGTTTCTGTTAACATGTGTCATCCAAAACTGATTTGGACTGAGAATCCCACCTTTGAATGCCTGGCATGTGTGCATCAGTAAGCTGGATGGTTTTACTGAAATTGTTAGGAGCCATCTCATCGAGCACACCGTGTCTCCCTCAGCACCTGTGCTCGCTTTGTCTTACCTTCTTCCCTTTACACTTGCCACCTTACCAAAGGGGCTTCCCCCTGTGCCTCCACCCCATGGCTTCATTTACCCTATGACCATTTATTAATCCTAAAAACTTTGCCTTTGTCCCCATTCCTTGTTTCTTCAAACACCAGTGTAAACAAGGAAGTATTTTCTGAGCATCAGAAGTGCTTTGGAAAGGTCAGATGGTGGTGAGGAATATCGTACTGTCCACACTGCTTTCTTTGGGTCAGACCCAGAACACATACAAAGGAAAAATTGGGAACAATGGCAAATATAAAATGAAATATCCTCATTTCACACGTTTCAGCTGTGTGTCATCTGTCAAATGGAAACCAGCCTTTTTGAAAAAGAGAAAGACAGACTGCGGTTTCCCTCTTCTGCCCTCATACTAAGGACAAATTTGATTCACTCACTAAATGGCAGATGATGTGGTAAAACTTGGCTCTCCTGATAAATTCATATTTGCACTTCCCCTGGAAATTTAAGAGTCCTTTTGTAGTTAATTAACTGTAAAATAAGATAAGATTGGGCAGTTGTAAAAGGAAGTATCTTTAAGGTTTTCTGCTAGGCTGGGAATATTTTATTTCTAATCAAAAGCCAAGAAACTATCTCTAAACTAGCTCAGAGGAAAATCCACCCTCCCCACCCCTCTTCTTTGAAGTTGCTGCCTATCCTGGTGAGGGCTTTTATTAGAAAACTAAGGAGCAGGACTGGCACATCAATAGCGATCAACCATTTAAAGTGCTGCCCCTCCTGGTCCTCGATGCTCGGGATTAACTCACTGTGGTTCCTTCCTGGCTGCTCCTTTTTTGTAACTTGTTTATTGCATATGCTTTTTTTCCCTGCTCGACTATGTTCGGGAGCCACGACTTACCATCTCGATTTGTCTTGTTTGCTTTCTGTGTCTCTTGCTTCCTGTGCCCAGTTGAGCCTGTTGATGCCCGCCCTGCTGCCGACCGAGGACTGACCACTCGACCAGGTATTGGAACCGCTTGACTTCTGCCTCTCCGCATCTTGTGCCTGAGCTGAGCAGACGTTGTCTCCTTTCTGCATGTTAATAAGCCTCTTACTGCTTACTGTAGAGTAGAACCTGAAGTGACCTTAGAAACCACACTTTTAAAAATTCCCCTTGACTTTTCCTTACTCTTCATTTCCGAAATTCCGAGTGAAGTGATTGGTTTTTTGTTTCTGAGCTTTCCTTCTGAAACCTCAAAGAGAGCCCTTCCAAATTTGGCTTTTTTTTAATTTTATTTTATTTTATTTTTTCTTTAAAACAAACAAACAAAAAACAGAGAAGATTATATAGCTCCTGTCCTTACAAACAGAAGCCCAGACAGATGTAGACTGTCCGGTGATGACTTGGATACCAGTGTGAACATCTCTCCTTTCTTGTTTGGTGTCCAGATGGGTCACCTTCTAACTAAACTGCACTCAAACTTCAATCAGTTACTGAAGTAGACATGATTTCCTGAAAATACCAGAATTGGTTTCTCTCCAGAGCCAGAAATATATCTTCTCTTTTGTGGGTTGTATGTACTTATTCTCAATGAGTGGCTAAAGTAACACAACAGATGTAGATGCATAATTTTGCACATAAGCCCTTTATTTTTTTATATTACTTAAAAATCCCATTAACACTGAAATAGACACTTATTTTTTTTACAGTTTCACAGGCATTAAGAAGAAACACATTTTTATTTTATGAATAATGTCGTAGCACAGCAGAAGCACATACGTGCCTGGTGTCTACTCCATGAACAGCCTCACCCAACTGAGAGCAGCCAACGCTTTCAGTGAATCAAAAAGAGGAAGAAAGTTATTGAATTGACAAATCTGTATATTCCAGAGAGATTTTAATCCTAAATAACACATACTTTCCCGTATTTATTTTCTTCTTTATCCTCATCATGTCCCCAGGCAATAATCAAAGAACAGGGAATGAACCTTCTTTGAAGATATTAATACACAGAGGTCAGCCTTTGCTGCCTGGTTCAGATACAGTCAGCAGCAGAGCCAGAAGGAGACCCACGCTGTCCCTCACGCTTCCACCACAGGCTCAAGCCATGACCGCCTCCTCCAAGCACAGTCACTCGTGAAGACTCAGAGTCTGCCTTGTGGCATCTTCATGCCTTTATGCTGCGATTAACAATGGCAGCAGAGACAGTAGCGTGAGATGTCTTGACAGCTGGTCTCGTTGATGTTATGAATTTCTGTCTGTAGGCTTTTAAGGGGAATTTAAATTATAGTGAGTCAGAGACAGTTTCAGTTCTTCTGATGTCCTCCTTATTGTCAGTGTCATGTAAGGGAATCTCAAGGAGCCAGGAGTTGACATTCCTGTTCTGCTCAGCCGACTTGTAAGGCCTCGGGCTGAGGGTCAGTTCAGTTCTAATTGCAACCGCAGCCAGCTGAGGTTGGTCATTTGCCTTGGGACTTTTTTCATGGTGCTTCTCACTTTAAAAGATTTGCTTTTCATCTACAAGCATAAAACGTAACTTAGAAAGTGCTCATTTGACTCATTCAGTTTTATCAAATTTCTCCATTGGGCCAGCACAGCCTATATGTTACTATTGAAATCTCCAGGAAGAGGTGACACTACCAGTCAATGTTTTTTTTCTTTTTTTAAAAAAAAAAATTGTTTTTTGGTTTTTGTTTTTTTGAGAAGGAGTCTTGCTCTGACATCTGGCTACCCAAGTCCAAGTTCTTATGACTCAGACCAGTCGCAGGCTAAGAGAACTTGAAGGTAAAATAGAACCATTGCCTGTGGTCTTTGTGGAAAGCTGGGAAGGTAGGGATAGGAAAATGAAGTTCTGAATAGCAAAAAGGAGAGAAGGTAACTTCACAGTCTACAAGCCAGGTATAGATTGACATTGATTATGGATCTCTCTTCAAACAGGTTATCAAGTGGAAGCTTTTTGAACACTTGGATGAGGGAATGGGGCTATGTCACAACCAGCGTGGATTTCCTAGGTTTTGTCAGATTATCCTTACCTTCTCCTTGTATGGGCTGTGCTGTTAGACTGGCACAGCATATGCTGTGGACATTGTGCTTTTCAGTGTCAGCAAGATGTGTGACAAGTTTCCCAGCATCTCATAGACAAGACTGAAAGAGTGATTAGGCCAAGAGCAAGAAGTAAATTCCCCTGGGAGCCAAAGGAATTGGGAATGTGTAGCCCAAGTAAGACAAGAACCAGCAGGAGCATGCCTCTCCTTAGGGATGTGACGCCTGTTCAAGGTTTTACTGTGGAAGGGAGAATTAGGCTTGCTCTGTGTTGAATCAGACTTCAAGGATGGAAGTTACAGGGAAACTGATTCTGGCTTCATGTAAATAAGGCCATTTTGGCAGGCAAATCTATCAAAAACTGGAGAGAAATTGACACATTCCTCTGTGTTCAAACAGGAACTGACAGTCTGCCCCTGGGTGGGAACACCATAGAAGAGATGACTTCAAAGCCCTTTTCATCCTAAAATCTGATGTTTGATAATTAAATGTTATAGCATGGACACTGACATTTATATTTTGTACTTAGTTTTTGGTTTTTAAATGACTTTGCGTTTTGTTTTAAGCTTCAAATTATTATTTGAATAATGAAATTCATCAGAACAATTCGTATTAAGAATCATATAGCAATTTATAGAGAAGGAAGAGTTTGTAGGTTATAAAATCTGTTAGTCGCTAAGAAGCATTTTAAAAATTATGTACTGTAGCTCTTTATTCAGCAGACGAACCAATTACAATCTGTGTCTATAACTAGAACACTTGACTAAAATCATATAATTTTTACAACGCTTCACTGCATAGATACATGAACATAATTTATTTGTAGTTGGAACAAAGCCCCAAAGTAGCAGTTTTGTTCCACTAGGTAATTAATGCTCATTTTTAAAGCCTTTTATTGTTATTTCTGAAGTAATGAGTGCCCATGGAAAAAGACACATAATAGGCTAAACAACTAAGCCAAGCCAACATATTCCAGGAACAAATCCTTGCCAACCTCTCAACCAGCATTTAACTTCTGCATTTCCCCCATTTTCAAAAATTATAGCATGTAATTAAAGGCAGCAGAAGGCTTACATTCAGGTTTCCCTTACCTTTTCATTTCTTTTTGTTTAAAAGAGATAGTAATTAAGGATTTAAATATAGGGTATCATTTTTCTTGAAGAAAGTCATTCATCAATTTTCCTCTAACTTCAGGCCTAGAAAGAAGTTTGGGGTAGGCTTTGTCTTACAATGTTATTATTTATGAGTAAAACTAATTGGTTGTCCTGCATACTTTCATTGTGATATAATACAGGTTCTGGGTTGACAAATATCAAGACAGAGGAGATCTCTGAAGTGAAGATGGATGCAGAATTCCGACATGACTCAGGTTATGAAGTTCATCATCAAAAATTGGTACGTAAAATAATTTACCTCTTTCCACTACTCTGTTTGTCTTGCCAAATGACCTATTAACTCTGGTACATCCTGTGCTAGAAATCAAATTAAGGAAAAGATAAAAACAAAAATACAATGCTTGCCTATAGGATTACCGTGAAAACGTGAAGAAAATAAATAGGCTAGGCTGGGCGCAGTAGCTCACGACTGTAATCCTAGCACTTTGGGAGGCTGAGGCGGGTGGATCACAAGGGCAGGAATTGGAGAACAGCCTGGCCGACATGGTGAAACCCCGTCTCTACTAAAACTACAAAAAAAAAAATTATCTGGGTGTGGTGGCATGTGCCTGTAGTCCCAGCTGCTCGGGAGGCTGAGGCAGGAGAATTGCTTAAACCTGGGAGGTGGAGGTTGCAGAGAGCCAAGATCATGCCTGGGCAACAGAGCGAGACTGTCTCAAAAAAAGAAAATTAAGAGGCTCTGTGTGTAGTTCTTTCAGACTACAGGGCAGCTAAGTTCGTGCAGGACTCGGGACTTAAAGTAGAATTAATTTCAATATAGCAGCCACTTCAATTTCCACTGTGTTTTCTGGGAAAATAGGTTTACAATAGGTTTACTTGAAGGATCAGAGTCAAACGCGTGCATACGCTGCTTGGTTTTCTAGAACACTTTATATAGCTTAAGTTCACATCTGGAACTGTCTTCCTTTGCTCATTCATCTCTCCCCCAGCTTTTTCTTTTCATTCCCTCCCCTACCTCCCATGCTTTAACTTCTCTTGCAAGAATAAGATCATGGGGTGAGCAGGACCCCGTGATATTCCTGATAGTGTTATTCATCAAAAGGTTTGTGCAAAGAAGACAGCAGCTTCCTTTTCAGATGAAATCACTTTTCCCCCCTAATGTTAGAATTGGAGTAAATCAAAAAGCCACATCTCTTTTGTGGTCAGCTCTAGTAGTTACATAAAATCCTTTACCAAAAGCTTAGAAATTCAGATAAATCAAATAGTGGATTCTGTTAGGGTTCCATCTTATCAGTAGGTGCAGTAAGGGGTTAAATTAATAAGACAATTTTATCACATTCAGTGGTGGACAGAAAAATGGTAATAAAATTTCCATAGCAATTATACTTGAAGTTATCTCAGGCACTTCTTTTGTTTGTGTGTGTGTGTGTGTGTTAGCTTTTTTCAAGCAGAAAATGTCTTTTCAGTATTCATAAGTAAAGTTGATAAATCCTAGTATTAATCTCGAAAAGAAGCACCTTCAAATTATTATTTATGCCTCACTTGACTCTTAAATAATTGTAGCAAATAAAAAACTGACTTGGGATTTGGATTTGCATTCTTAACTCCCATCGTTCTTTTTTTACACTAAGACATTTAGCTTTTTGAAGCATGGTTTTCATTGGCAAGATAATCTAGTATCAATTATTATAAAATCAGGGTTTCTCTTGATGAGGCTGTTGCTGAAGAGGTTAATAAAAACTGGGAAACCGCTGAAGAGTTGAGAGTTGGTAGGGCAGAAAGCTGAAGATTAATGTACAGAAAATTTGCATTCACTGGGGCTTGTGTCATATAAGCCCATCTCCACAATTACACTAACGCCTATAATGTGACAGTGACTAATGGCAGCGGCAGCAATTAGGAGAATCAGCTCCCTCTACTGAACTAGTTGATAAGATAATGTACTATAATTAGTGCAATGAATATCACAGAATTACAGTATTTTCTTAAAGGCACAGGAATATGTCCAGACTTGCATTTATTCCTGATTACCTCACACTAGTATATTAGCTAATTAATGATTTGCTTTCCATAAAAATATTGAGCTAGCATATTTGTTTAGTAAAGGGAATAATTATGAACAATTTCTCATTTTGTTATAAACCATGAGTAAAACACGTTTAGAAGTTGCTTCATTTGCTGTATTTTATATTGCCTTCCAGATTGCTAGTATGTTAGTTTTAACTTAGAAAAATCAGTCATTTGACTACCTTGAGGCTATATTGAAAGAATTTTTTAGGGAGGTAGAGGCATACCTTGGAAATTTCAGAACACCACAGTAAAACACATTTTGCAATAAAATGTCACACAAATTTTTTGGCTTCCCAGTGCATATAAAAGTTATTGGCCAGGCGTGGTGGCTCATGCCTGTAATCCCAGCACTTTGGGAGGCCAAGGCGGGTGGATCACAAGGTCAGGAGATCGAGACCATCCTGGCCAACATGGTGAAATGCCTTCTCTACTAAAAATACAAAAATTAGCCACATGTGGTGGCATAGCATATGCCTATAGTTCCAGCTACTTGGAAGGCTGAGGCAGGAGAATCTCTTCATCCCGGGAGGCAGAGGTTGCAGTGAGCCGAGTTAGCACTCCAGCCTGGGCAACAAGAGTGAGACTCCATCTCAAAAGAAAAAAAAAAATTTATATTTACACTATACTATAGTCTGTTACATGTGCAATAGCATTATGTCTAAAAAAAAGCCATGTACCTACTTTAATTACTTTTATTAGTAGAATATTTTATTACTAAAAAATGCTAATGATCATCTGAGTCTTCAGCAAGTCCTAATCTTTTTGCTCACGGAGATTCTTGCCTTGATGTTCACTGCTACTGGCTAATCCAGGTGGTGATTGCTGAGGTTTGTGGTGGCTGTGGCAATTTCTTATGAAGTTTGCTGCATCGATTGACTCTTCCTTCCATGAAAGATTTCTCTGTAGCATGTGATGCTGTTTGATAGCATTTTGCCCACAGTAGAACAGCTTTCAAAATTGGAGTCAGTTTTGCAGATCTAGCCACTGCTTCATCAACTGAGTTTATGTGATATCCTAAATCCTTTGTTGTCATTTCAACAATGTTCACAGCATCTTCACCAAGCGTAGATTCCATTGCAAGAATCCACTTTCTTTGCTCATCCCTAAGAAGTAACTCCTCATCCGTTCAAGTTTGATCATGAGGTGGTAGCAGTTAGTTCAGTCATGTCTTTAGGCTCCACTTCTAATTCTAGTTCTCTTGTTATTTCCACCACATCTGCGGTGACATCCTTTACTGAAGTCTTGAACCCCTCAAAATCACCCATGAGAGTTGGAATCATCTTCTTCCAAACTCCTGTTATTGTTGATGTTTTGACCTCCTCCTATGAATCACGGATGTTCTTAATGGCATCTGGAATGGTGAATCCTTTTCAGAAGGTTTGCAGTTTACTTTGCCCAGATCCATTAGAGGAATCACTATATATGGCAGTTTTAATAGCCCTACAAAATATATTTGAAATATATTTTGAAGTAATAAGAGGCTGAAATAATAAGACTTGAAAGTTGATCCATGGGCTGCAGAATGAATGTGGTGTTAGCAGGCATGAAAACAACAGTAATCTCCTTATACCTGTCCTTCAGAGCTCTTAGGTGACTAGGTGTTTTGTCAGTGAGCAGTAATATTTTGAAATCAATCTTTTCTGAGCAGTAGGTCTCAACAGCGGGTTTAAAATATTCAGTAAACCATGCTGTTAAGAGATGTGCTGTCATCCCAGTTTTGTTGTTCCATTTATAGAGCATGGGCAGAGTAGATTTAGAATAATTCTTAAGCACCCTAGGACTTTTACAATAGTAAATCAGTCTTGGCTTCAAAAACTTAAAAGTCACCAGCTGCATTATCCCCTAACAAGAGAGTCAGCTTGTCCTTTGACACTTGGAAGGCAGGACTTCTCTCTAATGATGAAAGTCCTAGATGACATCTTCTTCCAAATAAGTCTGTTTCATCTCCACTGAAAATCTGTTATTTAGTGTAGCCACCTTCATCAGGAGTTTTATCTAGATCTTCTGGATAGCTTACTGCAGCTTCTACATCAGTACTTGGTGCTTCACCTTGCACTTTTGTGTTATGGAGACGGCTTCTTCCCTTAAACCTCGTGAAATCAACCTCTCCCAACTCTTTTTTCTTCTGCAGCTTCTTCACCTCTCTCATCCTTCACAGAATTGAAGAGAGTTGGGGGCCTCGTTCTTGATTAGGCTTTGGCCTAAGAGAATGTTGCGGCTGGTTCGATCTTCCATCCAGACAACTAAAACTTTTCTCCCATCAGCAATAAAGCTGTTTTGCTTTCTTATCATTTGTGTGCTCACTGGAGTAGCACTTTTAATTTCCTTCAAGAGCTTTTCTTTGCATTCACAACTTGGCTAACTGGCACAAGAATCTTGGCTTTCAATATGCCTTGCTCACTAAGCTTAATTATTTCTAGCTTTTGCTTTAAAGTGAGAGACGTGTGACTCTTCCTTTCACTTGAACAATTGGAGACCATTGTAGGGTTATTTACTGGCCCCGTTTCAATATTGTGGTCTCTCAAGGAATAGGGAGCCTGGGAGTTGAGGGGCGGAGTGGCCAGTTTGGGGGGCAGTCAGAACACACACAACATTTATTGATTTAGTTTGCTGTCTTTATGGGCATGTTTCATGACACTGCAAAACAATTAAAATAGTAACATCAAAGGCCACTGATCACACAGATCACCAAACAGATATAATAATTTTTAATGTTTGAATATTTAAATAATTACCAAAATGTGACGCAGACATGAAGTGAACCTGTGTTCACTGTTGGAAAAATGGCACCAATACACTTGTTTGATACAGGGTTACCACAAACCTTTAATTTGTTTTGTTTTCTTTTTAAAAAAAAATACTATCTGTAAACACTACTGTGCAATAAAGCTAGGTATGCCTGTATTTTCATTAAGTTGCAGAGCAAACATGATAATGTTTAGCTATAGTTTTACTTCATCTGGCATAAGATCAACTCCTTATATAACAAGATGATAAACGTTGTGGTGTGCTTCTATCATTTCATTCAAGTAGATAAAGTTGAAAAATAATGACTTGCTTTTATAAACAGTATGAAGCAATGTAGTGCAATAAATGAAATTTTATTTCTTCTTTACAATGTTCTCAAAATTCTTTTTATGTTTAATCCAAATAAAGAGCAAAAATAAAGCAACATTTCAGATTTTGGTTTCTGGAGACAATAGTAAGAAAGCATGAGTTATGAGTGACTTAAAATTCTTGTTGCCTATACTTCCCTTTGAACCATTATGCTTTAAAAAGCATTACACTGCTAAAGGTTAATTAGAATTCTGCTGAATTACTATAAGTAACAAGATACCTTTTTTTCTATTGTTTAACTGCGTGGTTTCAGAATACCTATTCCTGTGCATTAAAAGTGTCCCTCCAAGGAAATTAGGACATCTACAGGGTTGAAAAACACCCAAGTCTCAGTCACTTAGAGTCAGACATCAGGGCTCAGAGTTTCAAACCTGCTGTGACTGGGAAAATGCTGACCCCCTTTCATTAGTATGATCCGTGCCTTTCCAGCTTTTGATAGATACAAGTGCCATCTTCCCACCACTCACCAAATGTTCCACCTGTCAGAGTTTCAGGTCGCTGCAGACTTTGGTTTTGACATGTGAGGGGAAAGTAGACTTCCTCAGACTGGGGAAGCCACATGTTGTACATCGTTCTGTAAACTATGATTGTCATTCTTAGTAAGGAGAATATGTGATTTCTTTTCTTTTTTTAAGTAATCATCAAATACGTGACCAAACAGTTGGCCAGAGAATATACTGAAACTTTTCATATAACCTCATCCAAATGTCCCCTGCATTTAAGAAATGAAATTCTTCTAATTGCATTTATAAATTGTAAATTATATTGCATTTACAAATTAAAATTGTTTTTCTTAATTTGTTTTCAAGGTGTTCTTTGCCGAAGATGTGGGTTCAAACAAAGGTGCAATCATTGGTCTCATGGTGGGCGGTGTTGTCATAGCAACAGTGATCGTCATCACCTTGGTGATGCTGAAGAAGAAACAGTACACGTCCATTCATCATGGTGTGGTGGAGGTGGGTAAACTTGACTGCATGTTTGCAAGTGGGAATTAAAGAAGACTATGAGAGAATTAGGCTTAGCTTTTTGCTAAGAACTAGCTAAGTATCTCTTTCAAAAAATGAATCAGTGTGCTTCCATGGTGCTTGGGTTACAGCTGTTCTTTCTTGTTTTGCATTTTGTTCATTGCAACTTATCGTGAATATTCTGATCAAGGTATTGAGATTGCGTGTTGTTATCTCAACTTATAATTTGTTTTGAAGTTATCAAAATAACACAAATGATAATGCATGACTTTTAAAAAGTATGATTACCCTTAGACTTTTTTTTCAAAGACAACAAAAATCAGTGTGAGAAGTTAAAAATAAAAACAGAAGTAGGAAGTTGCTTTTTCCAAAAAAAACTAAACATATTTATTCCTGGATTTCTTATGTCTTAAATAGTCTGGCCTCTGAATACAACCAGGTAATAGTAAATAATGTGATTTTTCAGTGCAGACTTTTACCCTTTAAAGTTTCTCAGGAAATCACACTATACCAAATGGCCCACCAAAACATAAATGATTGTTATTTGAGAGTTCTTCAACCCATTACCCTGCACTTCCACCTGAAATATCTTAGTTTCAAGGTGCTATACAAAAACAAGAGAGAGAGAAAGAAAATTTACAAATAAGTTATTTTTATGCATTTAAAATGCCATTTGGATGGGGGAAAAAGTGTTAAAATCTCACAGTATATGCAACTTTTTAGGAAACTGTCTTGCAGAAAATATAGTATAAACATAGCTTTTATATGCACAGGGAAACTGAAAAATTTGTGTGACATTTTGTTGTGATATTTTAAGAGTTATGGAATTTTTAGGGCTGAAAGATATATTGATGGTGATCAGTCAAATTCATCTTCTCATCTTGTAGATGAGGGAACTGAGGCCAAGGCAGAAGTGTTCAAATTACGCAGGGTCAAGCTCAGAGTCCATATTTCCCCTCATATTCCCCACTGCTTTTTTTTTTTGAGACAGAGTCTCACTCTTTTGCCCAGGCTGGATCTTGGCTCACTGCCACCTCTGCCTCATGGGTTCAAGCCATTCTCTTGTCTCAGCTTCCTGAGTAGCTGGGACTATGGGCACACTCCACCATGCCTGGCTAATTTTTACGTTTTTAGTAGAGACAGGTTTTCACCATATTGGTCAGGCTGGTCTTGAACTCCTGACCTGAGGTGATCCACCCACCTTGGCCTCCCAAAGTGCTGGGATTACAGGTGTGAGTCACCACGTCCAGCCCCCATTGCTTTTTCCATCAGAGAAAAGTCCAGATGTTGCTAGGGAGCTAAAGATTCCACTGTCCCCAAGGAACTGTGCTCTAAACCATTCTTGATTAGAAGAGGACAGAGTTTAAATAAATGAAATTTGTGGTGAAGCCAGAATTTCATTTTGCTCAGCACTTAAAACCTCTGCAGACTACAACAGAAGCTGCTGATGGAAGTTAGGTTTGAGCCTTATTTCCCCATTCATACTGACGTGGATGAGCAGTGTGAGGACGGAAACCAAGAGGAGAACAGGTAGCTGGGTGGAAAGGAACGGATTGGCTCATAGACCAGAGTGTGAGCACATAAAAGCAGTGATCCCATTGTCACGTTCGGTCATTGCACCTTTTGGAATGGTATCTAAGCTTGTGTCCCTCAAAACAGTGTAAGATATGTTCTCATTAGTATCAGTTTCTTTCATTTCTGCTCTAATTAATTTTTTTAAAAGTTTTAATTCCATATTTGAGCAAATAAAGATGTCCTCGTACTTGAATAATTCAAGAGCTCTTTTTTGCTGTTGTTTTGTTTTGTTTTATTGTTTTGTTGTTGATTTCTTTTTTGTTGTCGTTTCTTTGTTTTTTGAGATGGGAGTCTCGCTCTGTTACCCAGGCTGGAGTGCAGTGGCATCATCTCCACTCACTGCAACCCCTACCTCCCAGGTTCAAGCGATTCTCCTACCTCAGCCTCCTGAGTAACTGGGATTACAGGAGCACACCACTATGCCTGGCTAATCTTTGTATTTTTAGTAGAGACAGGGTTTTCCCATGTTGGCCAGGCTGGTCTCGAATTCCTGGCCTCAAGTGATCCACCCACCTCAGCCTCCCAAAGTGCTGGGATTATAGGCATGAGCCACTGTGCCCGGCCTTCAAGAGCCCTTTTTAATTTATTTAATATAGTTCTATCTTTGCTGCCGGTCTATCCGTTGAAGTTGCCTGTCTTTGATGCCAAAGGCCAAAGACTTGGCTTCCTAGGGCTTCCATAACAGAGTAACACAGATTGGGTGGATTAAGCAACAGAAATTTACCTTCTCACATTTCTGGAGTGTAAGATCTAGGTATCAGCCAGGTTGGTTCCTCCCCAGGCCTCTCTCCTTGGTTTGCAGACGGCTGTCTTCTCCCTGTGTCTTCACATGGCCTTCACTCTGTTCTGCTGTGTCCTAACCTCTCTCTATAAGGACACCAGTCATATTGGATTAGGGTCCCCCCTGATGACCTTGTTTAACTCTAATTACCTCTTTGACCCTATCTCCAAATACAGTCACAGGTAGAAGTACTGGCAGGTTAGGACTTCAACATGTGAATTTTAGGGGGACACATTTTAGCCCGTAACAGGCCCCAGGGATGCTGAGCATAAAAGCAAGGCCTCCACCAGGAGCTCTTTCCCCTGGCTGTGCATGAGACTTACCAGGTCCTACCTCAGACCTAGGGAAACAGAATTCCCAAATAGGAGCCTGAGAATCTGAGTGTTGAAAATTTCCCCAGATGAATGAGACGTGCAGTAAGATTTGAGAATCACTGACACATCATTGTAACACTCCTTCCTTTCAGTTCTATGCACAAGCCTTAGTTGCCTCCCAGATGACCAATTGCCCTTTAAGTGCTCTTCCAGCTGCCTGAATTAAAATGGTTTTTTTCTTTAGTCAGTTACCAAGCAGTGTCTCATTGGACTTAAAATGTCAGAGGAGAAGTTGACATTTTGACCCAGATTCTGAAATTAATTTTTTAAGCCAGAAGGTATCCTTGCAGGAGCAAAGTCGGGAAAGATGGCTGTTCAGCTCTTCTCTAGATACTCATTTTGCTGTCTACTTGAGAGCAACTGGAAACCTTTCTAAATGAAGGGCCCCACCTCGTTTGTGTTTTATGTCCTCTCATCTCCTTCTTCCTCTCAAGACCTTTGTGGCTGTCCTTCCTGAAAGCAGCCCTCTGTCCAGTGCTGTGGTGTGTCTGTACAGCAGTGTTGAAATAGACCACGTTCCCCTTTTCTGTCCTCAAAAAAGGTGTAGTCTAGCTGGGATGGTAGAACTTGAACACAGGGAGTTGCAACCCAGCCTATGCATGTTCTCAGCTGGGAGAGCACTGTGGGCTTTCAGAGCACCATTTTTCTCAGCATCCCAGCGTCTGCACGGAACGGAAGTGATGCTTCTGAAACATCCTCTTCCTACTTTAACAGGCTCTCTCACACTCAAGTACATGGAAATACCTTTATTTCCGGCTCTGGCTAACCTTCATTAATCAGTAACCCTACTTCAATAAGAACAAAAATGAGTACATGAATATTTCCAGTTGGACTCACCTCAGTCAGTCAGAACAGAATACCACTGTACTTACATACCATCGGTGCATGAAGAAGTCATGATGAAAGCATTGGTTTCCAGGAAACTGCTCGTTTTTAGAGTGAAAAATGCCTGCAGAGGATCACAGAGATAGGAACCCTAGGAAAAAAACCTGAGAACAAATGTATAAATGAAACAAGCCTAGAACAGTCACATACCACTTCACACTGGAGATAACATTCTGAGGAATGTGTCATGGGCGGTTTCATCGCTGTGCAAACATCATAAAGTACACGTACATAAATCTAGATGGTAGCCTGCTACGCACCTGGGCTACACACCTACAAGCTATTGCCTCTAGGCTCCACACCTGTGCAGCGTGTTGCTGCACTGAATACTATAGACAGTTGCAACACACTGGCAGGTATTTGTGTATCTAAACATAGAAAAGGTACAGTAAAAAAATACAGTATTAGAATCTTATGGGACCACCATCATGTTTGGTCTGTCATGGACTAAAATGTCAGTATATGGCCCATGACTGTATTTTTATTGGTAGAGTTGTTAGCATTTGGAAATGAACACTTGCTACTTTTGTTTTCTTAAAAAATAATAATAATAAGCAGTACATATTGAGTTACTGATTTACTTAGCCATAAGGCCAGAGAGTCACTCTGTGAGCCGCTGGCCGTGCTTTCCCAAGGAGGTAACTGTGCCTTATTGGTGCTTCAAGCAGTGAAGCAATAGCTCTTTATTATTACCACTCCCCAAATGCGCCCTCCATGTCAGAATACCCCTGTGGTGGCTGGAAATCTCAGCACTAGCTGAATCACCCACCCTTGCTCCTGTTTTAGGACATTCCTGCAAAGCCCACTGATCCCAGGATCTGTTTAGTGCAAGCGGTACTTTTCTGCATTCACATACATAGACACTGGATATTTAAAAACACGTATTGTAGCTCTTTCTGCTACTCTCCCCAGAGATGTCACCTTTAATAAGGAGAAGTTGGGGGCACAGCTTCTCTTTATTATAGGATGTGAAAAAGTTTTCCTGTCACAGATCTGATCACTGGAACACCAGGAGTCTCCCCGTCCCACCTCCTGGTCATCTCATTAATGACCTGAATAAGAAGAGAGTTCCTTATTTGGCTTTTATGGAGGTATGGCATATGACTTCTTCTGAGAAATGTGCTGCCATACTAGTGACTTCATAAAAAGATGTCCTTAGAGGTCCTTTCTTCCCAGCCAGAAACTGACCCACAAGGGTACAGATATACTGACGTCGGCATTGTAGAGTAGTTGGAGAGAGTGGTCAGGTTGAACGGAAAGCCACGATAAGGAGAAGTGAGGGTGGGTGCAGAACCTAGGAGTGGCTTCCTGCTTACAGAGCAGCAGGAAGAGAAATTGGAAGATCAAAGGAAAGCATCAAAAATGATTACAGGCCGGGCACAGTGGCTCACACCTGTAATCCCAGCATTTTGGGAGGCTAAGACAGGTGGATCACTTGAGGCCAGGAGTTCGAGACCAGCCTGGCCAACATGGTGAGACCCTGTCTCTAATAAAAAATACAAAAAATTAACCAGGCATGGTGGCGCGCACCTGTAGTCACAGCTACTCAGGAGGCTGAGGCAGGAGAGTTGCTTGAACCCCGGAGACGGAAGCTGCAGTGAGCCAAGATCACACCACTGTACTTCAGCCTGGGTGACAGAGCAAGATTCTGTCAAAAAAAAAAGATTATGAAGGGATAGCAAAGGAGTTCCTGAACCTGCCTGAAGAATTGCTTGATGTTGGCAATAAACACAGTCAACTGCTTTCTAGTTTTATATATAACTATAAAGAGATGGCATCAAAATTAGGAAAACAAGCATCTACACAACTAAGTAGCAAGCAATTACTGGGAGGTTACTAGGAGGGATAAGTCACTAGCTTGAAAACTTCCTGGCTGTTTTCTTTGCTTTTATTTTTTTTTTCCTCATATTTGTGGCTCCTTTGATGTGTCACACTATTGTTGTGTTGTACGTCTTAGTTCCCTTACCCTCCTTTACTTGTCTGGTCCATCTCAATGACAGGATTCTGTCATTTGGCCTGACTCAGTCCGTTGTATAAAAGGACATCTATCAATCCGCATCCTGCTGGTTACTGTACATAATAAAATGTAAATGTTGTGTTTCCTGCCTCTTCTCCTAGCTCACACACCTCCATGTAAAGGGACAATAGGAGGAGACCTGGAAACTAAGGACACCCAAATAGAATGTTGTCCCTGCAGGCAGATAGCTGAGCTCTAAATTCTCTGGATACAGTGAAGGACTAAATGGTTCCAATGAATCAGGTTCAGGGAGAAAGGGAGAAAAGGGTAAGGGGGTATGGAGGTAAGCCAAAGAGTGTCAAAAGTTCTCCTCAAAGCTATTTTGGGGCAAGGCGGGGTCAGGCTGTTTGGGCTCAGCTCTTTTCAGCGTGTGTCATAGGCAGCAGCCAGCTGAAGCCGTGCCGCCATGCAGTACAGGGACCCAGGTCTCAGGAAGGTGCAGCGTACTGAGAACCAAATGAAGACTTCAGATGAGTTCCTGCTGCTGTGTGTTCCAGGCAGTCTGGGAAGAGAAGGACTATTCAGTGGTTGTAGGTATGTGTGTCTTCATCCCAGAAAGTGACAGATGTTCCTACCTGGTTGGAAAAATGGAAATTCTGTCCCTGACTTGTCTTTTTTTTTTTTTTTTTTTTTTTTTTTTTGAGACAGAGTCTTGCTCTGTCGCCCAGGCTGGAGTACAGTGGCTGGATCTCAGCTCACTGCAAGCTCCGCCTCCCAGGTTCACACTATTCTCCTGCCTCAGCCTCCCAAGTAGCTGGGACTACAGGTGCTGCCACCACGCCCGGCTACTTTTTTGGGTTTTTTTGGTTTTTTTTTTTTTTAGTAGAGACAGGGTTTCACCGTGTTAGCCAGAATGGTCTCGATCTCCTGACCTCGTGATCTGCCCCTCTCGGCCTCCCAAAGTGCTGGGATTACAGGCGTGAGCCACCGCGCCTGGCCAACTTCATTGTCTTATTCCTTCCAGAACAAGCACCACGGGCTCAAACCTCCCCTGGCTCTGCTTTAAGAGAAATAATACTGCGTCCATGCAGAGGCCCTGTCTGCACAGGGGCATGGTGGGGCTGGCCTTCACCTGGTGGCCTTGCCACTGCTGTAGCTTAGCAATGAGGAAGAGATTGGTGAGCCTGCTGGAGAGGAAGGCTACCCTTACCTGCTGCTCTTCCTTTAGCCGTAACTATCCATAGACATGAGTACTCAGTTTTTCACATCTAGCTTTCAAGGGCTTAGAGATTAAAGATCCAATCCATACTCCTTGGATGCCCTTTTGTCAAGATAATCCCTTCTCCTGTAGCTCCTGAGCCCTCTGAGGTATGGCAGGAATGGCACAATGTAACTGTCCTCTCAGTGGCAAAAGGTAATAGGGTTAGCAAGTAGCGAAACAGAAGCCAAGAAAAGACAGGAGAGTTAGAGGCCTGGATGGTGCACCAGCCTTGGAGCCTCGCCTCTCTAGCCAGGGACTCAACTATTTGGCTTTGGAGTTTGAAGGGGAGATAAACCTATCAAATTGCCAGGTGTTCCCCTGCCCCTGACGCATGCAAATGATTGTTGACAGCGAGTGTGGTGGTGGATGTGCCTCCTGGAAGAGATGAAAGCGTAATATTCCAACAATGAAGCAGCATGGGGGCTTTCTTCTACAGTCAGAAACGTAGCAGCTTTGTGCTTGATCTCCTAAGCAAGATCATTTTTTTTAACCTGGGCATTCTTTGAGATGTCAGTTACGAGGTGGCGGGGAGCAGAAATGATGCCCAAGTTCGAATGGCATACTGCTGCAGGTAGGCTGTCTCCTGGCACACAGATTTACAGGGTGAATGAAATCTCTCATGATTGGTGCTAATCTTTAACCATGGTGTTTTAACTTACAAGTTGGAGGCTAATTACACAGTTACCAGTTAAAAGCCAGGTGACCTCATTTGTTGACAACAGTGCAGATCAAAGGAAAGAGGAGAGGATGAGGAAAACATCTGTGATTTGCTCCCAGAGGGACAGGGAAGCTGAGCATCCATTCGAGTAGTGTCCTCTGAGGACTGGCCTTGGTTAGAGCTTGTTGGTGGGAATGTGCTAAGGGGAGATGCCTAGGTCTGTCTTTGGAGTAACATGAGAGTTTGGCTGCAGGGGAACTCAGGCAGCTCTGAGCCATAGGATGGTAGATTAGAGGGATTCACAGTGGCACACAGTCTCTCCATAAATGGGAACTTGAAAATCAGGGCACGTGGCCGTGGTGACTCACGCCTGTAATCCTAGCCCTTTAGGAGGCCGAGGTAGGCAGATCACCTGAGGTCAGTTCAAGACCAGCTTGGCCAACATGGTGAAACCCCGTCTCTACTAAAATTACAAAAATTAGCCAGGCGTAGTGGCAGGTGCCTGTAATCCCAGCTACTCGGGAGGCTGAGGCAGGAGAATCACTTGAACCTCAGAGGCAGAGGTTGCAGCGAGCCGAGATTGCACCATTACACTCCAGCCTGGGTGACAAAAGCAGGACTCCAACTCAAAAAAAAAAAAAAAAAAAAAGAATCAGGGCACATGATGGAGGGAACACTGTCCCAAGGGACGAGGGAGCTGTATATCTACCTTTTCCAGCTGCCTTGGGATGAGCCACTGCTAGTCATTCCACCTCCTTCCCAGACTGAAAAGAGTCAATCACTTCATGAAGGGGGGCTGTACAAAGGGACCACGGGGGACCTGATTATACTGACAGATTTTTTGAAACAGAGTCTCCCTCTGTTGCCCAGGCTGGAGTGCAGTGGTACGATCTCAGCTCACTGCAACCTCTGCCTCCCAGGTTCAAAAAATTCTCCTGCCTCAGCCTCTAGAGGAGTTGGGACTACAGGCATGTGCCACCATGCCCAGCTAATTTTTTTTTATATATTTTTAGTAGAGATAGGATTTCACTATGTTGGCCAGGTTGGTCTTGAACTCCTGACCTTGTGATCCGCCCACCTTGGCCTCCCAAAAGTGCTGGGATTGTGAGCCACCACCCCTGGCCTTTTTTTTTTTTTTTTTTTTTTTTTTTTTTTAAGATGGAGTCTCACTCTGTCGTCCAGGCTGAAGTGCAGTGGCACAATCTTGGCTCACTGCAAACTCAGCCCCCCAAGTTCAAGTCATTCTCCTGCCTCCGCTTCTGGAGCAGCTGGGATTACGGGTGTGCACCACCACGCCTGGCTAATTTTTGTATTTTTAGTAGAGACAAGGTTTCACCATGTTGGGCAGGCTGGTCTCGAACTCCTGACCTCAAGTGATGCACCGACCTCAGCCTCCCAAAGTGCTGGGATTACAGGCATGAGCCACCGCACCTAGCCATATTGACAGATCCTTTAGTCTGAATTATTATCAGCCAGTGTGGTCTAGTCATGACATATCTAGCTCCATCTCGAGACCTCATGTCTTACTGCTGACACCACGTCCTCACTGGTACTTTTTCTTCTTTGGCTTCAGGGGCATTGCTGTGTAGGCTCAGATCTGTGCCAGACAGGGTGTGTAGGGGGAAAAACTGCATAAGTGGGGGAATGTCACTTAGCAACACTCAGCAAGGGGGAATGGGCCTGAAGTATTCTCCCAGAGGTGAATGAGCAGCCCATTCTAGGGAATATCCCTTTGAAGGACTATCTTCTGTATGGTACATCCAAATTTTTCTCTGGAAAACATGCCTTTTCATTGTGATGATTTTGTATTTATTCTCTTCCATCTTACCATGGTTTTACAAAAAAGGAATTTTAACAGACAAAAAAGTAAGCCTTTACTCATTCAGCAGAGTTAAGGACCTCCTGTCTTCTGTGAACAGGGAGAGGTATAACAAATATAGTAAAACAAGAACAGCCACTGCCCAACCTGCAGAGTTGTAGTGGTAAGTACCCTGCCCAACCTGCAGAGAGTCAATTCCCCACACAGCTCTAACAGTGACACGGGAAGGAAAACGTCTTCAGTTACTGGCCTCACCTTAGTTAGAGGTAAAGCAACATATTAACAGAGAGGGTCTGATTTTAAACTTTTAGCTGAACATAATTCTATAGTATCTTAATTCTCAGTTTTTTAAAAATTACATAATCTAGAATGGGGTCGTCCTTGCTCTTCCTTTTTTCTTGTGCCAAATAATAGCCCCCTTTGGCATATGTATGTTATTGTTTTAATTAAGTGATTCTCAAACCTCTCTTTAACATTTTAACAAACATAAAATTTGATAGAAACGGGCTAGACTAAAATCAGCATGGGAAGATATTCAGCGGTCTAGGAAATCGAGTATTTTTCTACACAGATTTGAGTGTCACCCAAGATACAGTATACTTTGCTGAATCTCCCTCCATGATACTCTTGTGGTTTTATCTATCTTACCAAAACACTTCCAAGTAAAACAGGCTTTCATTGACACCATTTGTCCTTTATTGAGCCAACAGCGGAAGAAAAAATACCATTGCACTGGGTTTATCCACTTACTGTGGAGCTGGGGAACCAGAAACCACCACTGGACACCTCATAAGCGCACCAAGGTTTCCACCGCCACCTGGTGGCTAGATGGAGCACAGCATCTGTATAACTGGTGGGCAAAGGTGTTCTCCAAGATGTCAAAGTGGGGGAGAAAATCATGGGTGTTCTGCAACGAAGAGTACTGTACTCCTTATCTTTTTACCGCTTCTCCATGTTCACCCTTAAAGGATTGATTTTTATTTTTTACTCAGCTCTCCTCTTCCTTGTTTTTCAGGTTGACGCCGCTGTCACCCCAGAGGAGCGCCACCTGTCCAAGATGCAGCAGAACGGCTATGAAAATCCAACCTACAAGTTCTTTGAGCAGATGCAGAACTAGACCCCCGCCACAGCAGCCTCTGAAGTTGGACAGCAAAACCATTGCTTCACTACCCATCGGTGTCCATTTATAGAATACTGTCGGAAGAAACAAACCCCTCTGTTTTATGATTTACTCATTATCGCCTTTTGACAGCTGTGCTGTAACACAAGTAGATGCCTGAACTTGAATTAATCCACAAATCAGTAATGTATTCTCTCTCTCTTTACATTTTGGTCTCTACACTACATTATTAATGGGTTTTGTGTACTGTAAAGAATTTAGCTGTATCAAACTAGTGCATGAATAGATTCTCTCCTGATTATTTATCACATAGCCCCTTAGCCAGTTGTATATTATTCTTGTGGTTTGTGACCCAATTAAGTCCTACTTTACATATGCTTTAAGAATCGATGGGGGATGCTTCATGTGAACGTGGGAGTTTAGCTGCTTCTCTTGCCTAAGTATTCCTTTCCTGATCACTATGCATTTTAAAGTTAAACATTTTTAAGTACTTCAGATGCTTTAGAGAGATTTTTTTTCCACGATTGCATTTTACTGTACAGATTGCTGCTTCTGCTATATTTGTGATATAGGAATTAAGAGGATACACGTTTGTTTCTTTGTGCCTGTTTTATGTGCACACATTAGGCATTGAGACTTCGAGCTTTTTTTTTTGTCCACGTATCTTTGGGTCTTTGATAAAGAAAAGAATCCCTGTTCATTGTAAGCACTTTTACGGGGCGGGTGGGGAGGGGTGCTCTGCTGGTCTTAAATTACCAAGAATTCTCCAAAAAAAATTTCTGCAGGATGATTGTACAGAATCATTGCTTATGACATGATCGCTTTCTACACTGTATTACATAAATAAATTAAATAAAATAACCCTGGGCAAGACTTTTCTTTGAAGGATGACTCCAGACATTAAACAGTCAAAGTAATTCTGGGCGGGGAGAGAAGAGGCAGATTCAATTTTCTTTAACCAGTCTGAAGTTTTATTTATGATACAACAGAAGATGAAAATGGAAGTGGCAATATAAGGGAAGGAGGAAGGCATGCCTGGACAAACCCTTCTTTAAGATGTGTCTTCAATTTGTATAAAATGGTGTTTTCATGTAAATAAATACATTCTTGGAGGAGCACCATTGTGCTGGTGTGAATGATTCTATGGTAACAATATTGACCATTTACTGACCTACAGTAAGAACTGTGGGTACCCAGTGAGAAATCTTCTCATGTTGAGTACCCACACCTGTTGTGTCTTAATTGCAAGTCTGAGTAGGAAGTTAGGGCCAACTTGTGTCTCCCAGTGCTGGCAAAATATTTCCTAGACCTCATTTACAGTCTTTACTTGATCTAAAATATTTTGCTTCCATATTTTGGCCCTCAAGTTTGACCCAAATGAGAGACAAAGGGAAAAGTTCCAGGGAAATAAAAATTAAGACAGCTGATTGTTATCTGTAAAACAGTTTCTTTTTGTTCTCTTTGGTTTTGTTTGTTTGTTTGCTTTTTATTGAGACAGAGTCTCACTCTGTCGCCCAGGCTGGAGTGCAGTGGCGTGATCTCAGCTCACTGCAAGCTCCGCCTCCCGGGTTCAGGCTATTCTCCTGCCTCAGCCTCCCGAGTAGCTGGGACTACAGGTGCCCGCCACCACGCCCGGTTAATTTTTTGTATTTTTAATAGAGACAGGGTTTCACCATGTTAGCCAGGATGGTCTCAATCTCCTGACCTCGTGATCCAGCTGTCTTGACCTCCCAAAGTGCTGGGATTACAGGTGTGAGCCACCACCCCCGGCCAAAGCAGGGTTTCTTATCCTGAATGCCACTAACATTTTGTGGAGAATAATTACTTGTCAAAGGGAGTTTTCCTGAGCAGTGTAGGATATTTATTTAGCAGCATCTACCCACTGGCAATCAAATGTGTCTCTGGACATTGCCAGATGTCTTTTAGGGGACAAAGTCAATCACATTTGAGAACCACAGCTCTGTAGTTTAAAATAATGTCGTATGTAACATAATTTTTTATTGGGAAAGTCTCCTTCTGTTAGTTCAGGCTGCTGTAACAATCCCATAGACTGGGTGGCTTTAATACTTCTGTCTCTCAGTTCTGAAAGCTGGATGTAGGAGATCAAGGTGCCAGCACAGTCAAGTTGGCCAGGGCCCTGTCCTGGTTCACAGATGGCAGCCTCCTGGCTGTGTCCCTGTAACAGAAATGCAGGTTCAGTCACTTGCTGCTTGCCGAATCCAATTAAGAGTGAGAAAATGGTATAAAGAAAATGACTTTTTATTCCAAAGCTAGCTTGGGGGAAGACGTGCAGGCTTCCTGCCTTAAGGATATTGCTTCACTTTTGGAGCAGAAAGTGGGCACGGTTTTTTGTTTTTTGTTTTTGAGACAGGAGCCTCGCTCTGTCGCCCAGGCTGGAGTGCAGTAGGGCGATCTCAGCTCACTGCAGCCTCCACCTCCTGGGTTCAAACAATTCTCTTCCCTCAGCCTCCTGAGTAGCTGGGGCTGGCTACAGGCGCGCACAACCACACCTAACTAATTTTTGTATTTTTAGTAGAGACGAGGTTTCACCATGTTGGCCAGGATATTCTTGATGTCCTGACCTCGTGATCTGCCCGCCTCAGCCTCCCAAAGTGCTGGGATTACAGGCATGAGCCACTGCCCCCAGCCAAGTGGGCACTTTTAGAAGGAGGGCCTGGCACGAATAACACGCAGGGAAGGCAGCGAGCAGGTGGGGGTCCCTGTACTCGTTTTGGTGCGTTATCTACCAGGCGACTGAGTCAATGTCTTTGTGGACAGAATTCGATTACAGAATTCTAGTTGCCCGGGCCAAAAAGATTAATGAGATTTTGAGAGACTTTGCTGTGGCTAATCCGATGGGTGGGGAAGAGTACAATCTCAGTACAATTTTAAGTTGTATTTATCTTATGAATAATGTGGGCTATTCTTTTATATGCCCAAGGGCCATTTTTATGTTTTTTGTTCGGGGCTTGAAGTCTCTACTTCGGTATCAGGGTTGCAATGCCTGCTGTCTTACTGTTTCCATTTGTCTGGTACATTTTTGTTCATTCCTTTATTTTTAGCTGTTTCAATGACTGCATTTTTGGTGTGTGTCTTGTGTGCGGCACAGAGTTGAGGTTTTGCTATACAAGCCAATCTGAGTATAATCTTTTTTTAATAGGCAGATTAAGCTCATCCAGTTTTATTGATGTAACTGCCATGTCCGTGTTTGGTGTCAATTCTGTCATATCTCCAGGTTAGGGAGAGTTTTTTAGCAGGTATAATTTGGGTTGTAAGTTGACTGTTGTCTCCCGAGCAGTCTCCTGGTGAGAAAGAGTTTCACTGGAGCTTGGAAGCACATAGTTAGACGGCCTTGCCCTGTAGGGACTGTCTGGTGAAGGAGAGGTAAACAATTATAATTGCATTTCTAAAGGGCTAAATAGGACATGGGAAACTGGAAAATGGAGAAAAGAGAAAAAAGTAATAACTCGTTCTCTTTTTCTTAGAAAAATGAGGGTACTTGGTCATATCCTCACATGGTGAAGAGAAAGATGGTCTCTTCATTTCCCTCGAGCACTAGTCCCATCGCGAGGGCTCTGTCCTCATGGGGTTACTAAGGTAACCCTAAGTGCCTCCCCAAGGTCCAACCTCCACATACCATTATAGGGGATCAGGGTTTCAACATAGGGATTTGGGGGAAACACAAACATGCAGTTCACAGTGATATCTGACTGCGATTCCAAAGGTCTGAGGACACATTGGCCCTGGTGTGTTTGCTGTGTTGTCCTTGGCCTCAGGTGAACATTTTAGCTTTAGATTGCAACATTTTAAACTAAAAACACTAAGCTGGAAAATTAAACTTGCTTCATCACGTTCTGCATTATGAACAAACTCAAAACTCATCTGAGTGTATCTTGTTTTCATGAGAACAAAATGGTTATCTCCCTTGCCCTGTTAGGGGCAGTTAGACACGACCGCTGTATGAAGGTATGTACATGTAACAATTTATATATACAAGCTACTGTTTCATTTTGCCTGGCCCAAGGGGAGGTAGCTAGCTAGTTGGGGTGTCAGGGTGAATTAACCCTAATATAATAGTACATTTCTAATGCCACCAATGAAATGAAAACCAGCTCTCAAACATGGCACTGTATGGGATGGCACTCCAAGGCCAACCTTCAGTTACAGTAACTACAGCTTTAACTTTGATCATTTTGTGACCAGAAAGGGGGTCCCAATGCAGACCCCAAGAGAGGGTTCTCGGATCTCATGCAAGAAAGAATTCAAGGCAGGTCCATAGAGTAAAAGGAAATGAAATTTTAGGAAAGTAGAAAAATGGAAGATTGGTTGCTCCATAGGCAGAGTGACCCTGAGGGCTGCTGGTTGCCCATTTTATTGTTATTTCTTGATTATATACTAAACAAGGGCTGGATTATTCATGCCTCCCCTTTTTAGACCATATAGGGTAACTTCCTGACATTGCCATGGCATCTGTAAACCAGGGTAACTTCCTGACATTGTCATGGCATCTGTAAACCGTCATGGCTCTAGTGGGAGTGTAGCAGTGAGGATGACCAGAGGGTCACTCTCATCGCTATCTTGGTTTTGGTGGGTTTCGGCCGGCTTCTTTACTGCAACTTGTTTTATGAGCAAGGTCTTTATGACCTGTATCTTATGCAGACCTGCAATCTCATCCTGTGACTTAAGAGTGCCTTAACCATCTGGGAATGCAGCCCAGTAGGTCTGAGCCTTATTTTACCCAGCCCCTATTCAAAATGGAGTTGCTCTGGTTCAAACTCCTCTGACAATTTCAAAGCTAATGAAAAAAATTTCTAGCCAAATATATATATACATATATATATAACTATGAAAAGATAATGCCTTATAATCTTGATTCTTAATTGAGGTATATTGATAGGATTCTTCCAGTGGTCTGGGGATTGATCAATAGGTAATTTATACAAAACTGAAGTGCTACTAAATAGAATTATAGTAGTAGTTGCCCGGGCCAAAAAGATTAATGAGATTTTGAGAGACTTTGCTGTGGCTAATCTGATGGGTCGGGAAGAGTACAATCTCAGTACAATTTTAAGTTGTATTTATCTTATGAATAATGTGGGCTATTCTTTTATATGCCCAAGGGCCATTTTTATGTTTTTTGTTTGGGGCTTGAAGTCTCTACTTCGGTATCAGGGTTGCAATGCCTGCTGTCTTACTGTTTCCATTTGTCTGGTACATTTCTGTTCATTCCTTTATTTTTAGCTATTTCAATGACTGCATTTCTGGTGTATATCTTGTGTGCAACACAGAGTTGAAGTTTTGCTATACAAGCCAATCTGAATATAATATTTTTTTAATAGGCAAATTAAGCTCATCCAGTTTTATTGATATAACTGCCATGTTCGTGTTTGGTGTCAATTCTGTCATATTTCACATTGCAATTGCTGAATGTATTATACTTTTATATTTACTGTGTCCTCTTGTGTTTTTTTTCTTTTGGTTTATGAATTTTGTATCTTTTTTTTTTTTTTTTTTTTTTTTTGAGACGGAGTCTCACTCTGTGGCCCAGGCTGGAGTGCGGTGGCGCGATCTCGGCTCACTGCAAGCTCCGCCTCCCGGGTTCCAGCGACTCTCCCAAGTATCTGGGACGACAGGCACGTGCCACCTCAGCCAGCTAGTTTTTCACTTATAGTAGAGATGGGGTTTCACCATGTTGGTCAAGCTGGTCTCAAACTCCTGACCTCAGGTGATCTGCCTGCCTTGGCCTCCCAAAGTGCTGGAATTACAGGTGTGAGCCACCGCGCTCGGCCTTGTATCTTTATTCTACTGGTTACTTTTATACTAATCTTCTGTAGTGCTCTTATTCCCTTTTTTCTGTCTTACCTGTTACTATCTGTCTTTTCTAGATGATACTGATTCCCACCTATATGTCAGTCAATGGTCTTACTCTACTTTTCCACTTTTCTCTCCCTTCTCCCACCTTTTTAGTTGTATTTGTTCTACTTTATCAGTATATAATGTTTACATGTCTTCCTGTGTTTCATTAACCCATGATCCAACTGTTACATTATTCTCAGCTCTACTGTCAAATATGTGAAATGCTCTCTGTTGGTCCTTTTGTTCCCAGAAGTCTTTTGGTTCGGTGAAACTCACCCTCCAGTAAGCTGCTCAGCAAGGGCACGTGTACTCTGTTCCTGGAATTCTGGTGAGTTTGAAACTGATTTTCTGTGACCTTGAAACTTGAAGAGCAGCTTGTTTCTCCTTGGGTTTCTTGAAAATGGTGTTCTAGTGTTTCCTTGCTTTGCATGTTATTTTTGAGAAATCTGGGGCCAATCTAATTATCTTTGTAAATATTTTTTGGGCCTGGAGGCCTTCAGAATTTTTTTTCTTTTAATCTTTAAAGTCTAATAATTTTCTAAGCTATCTCAGAATTGATTATTTGTGATCAATTTTCCTATATACCCCACTGGGCCTTTGCAGCTTATAGTTGACTTGGTTCTTTTATTTCGGGAACTTTTTCTTGGATTAGAGTTTTAAATATTCTGTTATATTATTTTTCTTCAAGAACACCAATAATACAAATATGCAGCCTCCTTTGGCTTCCATTTCAACCTTCTTCTGTGATCCTTTTTATTTTCTTTATCTCCTTTTCATTCTCTTGGCTGTCCTTCTTGTATTCAATACCCTTTATTCAGTTTTTATTTGAACCTATTCTCTTCGGGGCACCTTGTAATCTGTTCTTTATTACTGATAAAGTTTTGTAATTTTCTTCTATTTTTTTTTTTCCTGAATTTCAGCAGCTCTGGCTTCATTTTCTCCTATTTTTTGTTGATTTCTCTACCTAGTTTTTATATTTTCAATTCAATGTATTAATATTTTCCATGCTCCCAGATGCAGATTGGAGAATATTTCATAAATACTGAGTGTTGGCTTAGAATTTTCATCAAGTTCATGGTTATGTAGAGGAGACATCACCAGCAGAGAAACTTTGATTTGCAACTTCTGACTTTGGCATTCGTTCTCGAAAGACGTTGCTCCACTTCTTCCTCTTCCTGTTCATTCTGTGGGCAGGAGGCCTAGTTAGGAGCAGATTCTTCTCTCAGTTCAGCGATGTTCTGTGCAGTTTCTTTCATGGATGATGTTGATGGGAAAGATAGAAGAGTTGATGTGTCTCCTATTTTCTGCAGGATCCTTAATTTTGTTCTATTTCCTCTTCTCCTGCCCTGCCTGTCTCCCAGGAGCACCACTTCTCTCCCTGTGTCTGATTCTCCCCAACAAGCTCGGCTTCTCCGTGTCTGGGCTGCACACTGTCAGGCCCCACTGGAGCCTGGGCTCTGAACTGCCGGGTACCCATCAGTGTTCATTGTCTCTTTTTTTTTTTTTTTTTTTTTTCTCTGAGACGGAGTTTCACTCTTGTTGCCCAGGCTGGAGTGCAATGGTGCAATCATGGCTCACTGCAACCTCTGCCTCCTGGGTTCAAGCAATTCTCCTGCCTCAGCCTCCTGAGTAGCTGGGATTACAGGCGCACACCATCATGCCCGGCTAATTTTTTGTATTTTTAGTAGAGACGGGGTTTCACCGTTTTGGCCAGGAGATCTGGAACTCCTGACCTCAGATGATCCACCCACCTTGGCCTCCCAAAGTGCTGGGATTACAGGCGTGAGCCACCACGCACGCGGCCTTGTTCATTGTCTTTGTAAATATTGTTTCACTTTCTCTTTTGGGAGTGGCTTTGTCTGTTTTTTCTCTAAGTTCTCTGCTTCCCTCCACCCTTTTCCCCAATCTCTTGAGACTTCTCTCCCCTGATTTCTGCACCCACGGGTTTGTGGTGGCTGCTTGCTGCAGGCCCGCAGTGCGTACTCTGTTGGATTTTTTTTTCTTCTGTGCACAGATAATTGGAAAATTGCAGCTTGTCTTATCTTTTAGTCATGCTGAAAGAGGGACATTTACCACCATTATGAGGAAATCTGCACACTGGTATATTTTTAAAGCGCCCAGATGATTCTAATATGCAGCCGTGGTGGAGAACATCTTATTATATCATCACAATGTGCTTTTACATATGTTTTACATATATTTTCCCAAAGTTCCTTTGGCTTCCCAGCCATGACTATCTCATTTTTCTCCTACCCGAGTCCTGTAGGTAAGAGAAGCACTGTTCTTCACATCTCTGTTTGTCAAAGAATTCACCTACATCAGAATCACCTATGAGTCTCGCCAAATATTGCAGTTTCCCAGATCCCATTCTGGGCTTACTGAGATCATCTCTGGAGACCCAGGACTCTGCATTTTCAACAAGCACACACACGCACACACACCCATGATTAAGCTATGAAGGATCATAAAAATCACAGCTTTGGATACTGGTGGACCCTGAGTTTCTGCTCTTGCTTCTCTTCCATACACTGTCTAATGTCAGCCACATGAAAAGTATTTATTATAATTCATATATGCAAAGCAATAGCTTAAACCTAAACCTTTTCCTGAGTTAAAAGACCCAGATTCCTGTCTTTGTTTTAAAATACACATTATGATTATAAATGCAATGCATGTTTTAGAAAATACAGGATGTACGCCGGGCACAGTGGCTCACACCTGTAATCCCAGCACTTTGAGAGGCCGAGGTGGGTGAATCTCTTGAGATCAAGAGTTCAAGACCAACCTGGGCAAAATGGTGAAACCCTGTCTCTATTAAAAATACAAAAATTAGGCCAGGCGCGGTGGCTTAAGCCTGTAATCCCAGCACTTTGGGAGGCCGAGACGGGTGGATCACGAGGTCAGGAGATCGAGACCATCCTGGCTAACACGGTGAAACCCCGTCTCTACTAAAAAATACAAAAAACTAGCCAGGCAAGGTGGCGGGCGCCTGTAGTCCCAGCTACTCAGGAGGCTGAAGCAGGAGAATGGCGTGAACCCAGGAGGCGGAGCTTGCAGTGAGCTGAGATCTGGCCACTGCACTCCAGCCTGGGTGACAGAGCGAGACTCCGTCTCAAAAAAAAAAAAAAATTTAGCCAGACATGTTGGTACGCACCTGTGATTCCCAGCTACTTGGTAGGCTGAGGTAGGAAATCGCTTGAACCCGGGAAGTCAAAGCTGCAGTGAGACGAAATCACACCACTGCACTCCAGCCTGGACGACACGGCCAGACCCTTTCTCAAAAAAAAAGAAGAATGAAAGAAGAAAGAAAGAGAGAGAAGAAGAAAATGGAAGGAAGAAAGAAAGAAGAAAGAGGAGGGAGGGAGGGAGGAAGGAAGGAAAGAAGGAAGGGAAACAGAATGTAGGAAGAAAAGGGATTTACTCATATTTTCACAATCCAGAGATAAATATTATTAATACATTTGCATATATACTGTCTTAGTCCATTCGAACTGCTATAACAAAATACTATAAACTGAGTGACTTATAGGCAAAGAGAAATTTATTTCTCATGGTTATGGAGGCCGGGAAATCCAAGATCAAGGAGCCAGCAGATTTTCTGTCTGGTGAGGGCCCACTTTTAGGTTCCCAGATATGCCTTCTAGCTGTGTCAGAACATGGTGGAAGGATAAGGAGTCCCTCTCATTCTTTTCTTTTTTTTTTCTTTTGAGACAGAGTTTCACTCTTGTTGTCCAGGCTGGAGTGCAAGGGCGCGATCTCGGCTCACTGCAACCTCTGCCTCCCAAGTTCAAGCGATTCTCCTGTTGCAGCCTCCCAAGTAGCTGGGATTCCAGGCATGCGCCACCATGCCCAGCTAATTTTTGTATTTTTAGTAGAGACGGGGTTTCTCCATGTTGGTCAGGCTGGTCTTGAACTCGCAGCCTCAGGTGATTTGCCCACCTCAGCCTCCCAAAGTGCCGGGATTACAGGTGTGAGCCACCACACCCGACCTTGTTTTTGTTTTACAACAAAAGGCAGTTCAGCATCTGCTTCAACAATGTAGACCCAACCGAGGCTGAGGCCAGCCAAGACTTGCCTTGGTTGAGTCTCTGTTTCATAAAATAAGATAATAGTACTTTATAAGGCAGTCATGAGGATTAAATGTATTAATATACATAGGTATAGAACAGTGCCTGATATGTAGTAAATGGTACTTATGTGTTAGCTACTCGTGAGAGTGTCTAAGTAGAGGGATATTTTTAATTCTTATCTCTTTAATCATAATATCAAATTGACTTCCAAAAAAAGGAAATCCCACTTCCATCAGCTGTGAATGTGAGTGCCCCCTCAAGGTACCACCAGGACTAAGGGACTTGAGTAATGTCATGTATCACCGAATTGAAATGAAAGAAGAGACTGGCCTGGTGTGGTGGCTCACGCCTGTAATCCCAGCACTTTGGGAGACCGAGGTGGGCAGATCACGAGGTCAGGAGATCGAGACCATCCTGACTAACACAGTGAAATCTTGTCTTTACTAAAAATACAAAAAATTAGCCGGGCATGGTGGCGGGCGCCTGTAGTCCCAGCTACTCGGGTGGCTGAGGCAGGAGAATGGCGTGAACCCGGGAGGCGGAGCTTGCCAGTGAGCCAAGATCTCGCCACTGCACTCCAGCCTGGGCGACAGAGCGAGACTCCATCTCAAAAAAAAAAACAAAAACAGAAAAAGAAGAGACTAATTTTGGCCTAACCATACACACCATTTTCTGATTAGACTGGTTACTCAGGAATGACAGTCTTGTAGAGGATCCTTGAATGGCCCTGTGTCTATTCTCTTCTGTCCCCTCTCCCCTACCCACAAACATGTTAAGGCTCTACACTGGTATGACTTTGCGCATATAGGAAAAATTGGAGTGAAAATTATATAATTTTCTTGCTTTCATCATGTATTTACTCTGTTGAATACATGTGCAGATCAAATCAGAATATGAAGTTCCTTTATGGCTATTAAACCAAGAAAATCTATCCTCCACTAACTAACCAGCTCTGAGGCAACTAGCAGGGGCTGCATCTCATTTCTAACATTGCTGTATTTCAAAAGGTTTTAGAATAATTTCCAAAGTAAATGACTTTTATTGTCCATAAGATTTCTTGGACAACCTATTTTACACATTCAGTGCATACAATTTTTAACTACCTTGGCCGGGCGCGGTGGTTCATGCCTGTAACCCCAGCACTTTGGGATGCCAAGGCGGGTGGATCACTTGAGGTCAGGAGTTCGAGATCAGCCTGGCCAACAAGCGGAAACCCCGTCTCTACAAAAATACAAAAAATACTCGGGGGTGGTGGTGTGTGCCTATAATTCCAGCTACTCTGGAGCCTGAGGCAAGAGAATCACTTGAATCCTGGAGGCGGAGGTTGCAGTGAACCGAGATCGCGCCACTGCACTCCAGCCTGGGCAACAGAGGGAGACTCCGTCTCAAAAAAAATGAAAAAATAAAAATAAATTTAAAAAAAATTTGACTACACTGAACTGTGTTCTTCCTGAGATGAACTCTATTCCTCCAAACTAGGAGCCTTTCTCAGTGCTTTCAGCCTTCCTCCTTTCATTTGGAAGATGGTCACAGATGCTTCATCTTGGCTCATTCATGTAAAACAGCTATTGCATGCCTACTGCATATACTCAGATAATGTCAAGCACTGGCAATACAATGGTTAAAAAAAATGTTTAAAGATGGCCCTGGCCGGGCGCAGTGGCTCACGCCTGTAATCCCAGCACTTTGGGAGGCCGAGGCGGGCGGAACACGAGGTCAGGAGATCAAGACCATCCTGGCTAACATGGTGAAACCCCGTCTCTACTAAAAATACAAAAAAATTAGTCAGGGGTGGTGGCGGGTGCCTGTGGTCCCAGCTACTCGGGAGGCTGAGGCAGGAGAATGGCGGGAACCCGGGAGGCGGAGCTTGCAGTGAATGGAGATCGCGCCCCTGCACTCCAGCCTGGGCGACACAGCGAGACTCCGTCTCAAAAAAAAAAAAAAAAAAAAAAAAAAAAAAAAAAAAAAAAAAAAAAGGTCCTAATTCCAACACCTTGTATGTTAAGTCTCTGGATAACTATTACCACCTTTAACAGTGGTTTATACAGTAAAAATTGTGTTTTGCCACAAATCTGCAATTTTGGTAGGGCTCAGTGAGGAATGCTCCGGTCTCCACACAGCACCCACAGAGGCAGCTGAACCGAAGGATGAGGAACATGTTTCCAAGATGGCGCCCTCATGTGACTGGTGGGTTGGTGTTGGCTGTCAGTTTTGGAATTCGGCTGGGGGCCTCAGTTCCTATCCACAAACAATGTGTACCTCCATATGGCCCTAGCTTTCTCAGAGCATGGTGGCTGGGTTTCAAGGATGAACATCCCAAAGAGAGAGGCAGAAACTGTATTGCCTTTTATGCCTCACCCTCAAAAGTTCCATAACATTATTTCTGTCGTACCCAGTTGGTCCCAAGGCAACCACAAATGCCTGTCTAGGTCAAGGAAAGGGGATATAGATTCCATCTCTTGATGGGAAGAATGTCAAAGAACTTGTTTTAAAACTACCGCATTAGGAAAAATATATACATTCTATTAGGGATAAGTAAGGGTAATGGCCATTTCCCTGTCTTGATCAGCTCAGCATAATTAACTAGTAATGAAAGACTGGGACATAAAAGGATGTGGTTTAATTCCCTTGGGTAGGGCAATTTCTTTTTATAATTTCCGTTCTGAACTCCAGATTCCCAGTTGCCTGCTCACATCATTTGAATATTTAACAGACATCTCACACTTAATGTGTCCAACATCAGACTCCAGAAGTCTTGCTCCTCCTTTAGCCTTTCACTTCTCAATACATAATAATTCTATTCCTCCATTCCTGCAGATAGAGGTGCACATTGCACATGGAGAGGAACTGAGGACCCCAGCCAAACTCCCAAACTGACAGCCAACACCAACCCCCCAGCCACATGAGGGCGCTGTCGTGGAAACATATCCCTCATCCTTTAGGTGAGCTGCTTCTGTGGATGCTGTGTGGAGCAGACAGGAGCATTCACCACTGAGCCCTACCCAAAAATCGCAACTCACTGGTTATCTGTTCACCTTATCCCTTGTCTTCTTAGGTCTTTGATCAAATGTCATCATTTTGATGATGCTTTGCCTGACCATGGCTGCCAAAACTTAACTCTCCACCCTGCCCTAACAGCACATGAAGAAGCATTTCATATATCCTTCTCTTCATCACTTTTCTCCTGGGCACCATCTGACTCATATGTTTTACTCTTGTATTTGCTTATTGCCTTCCTTTCACTACAATGTAAACTTTGCAAAGACAAGATTTTTTTGTTTGTCTTCTTCATGGATGAATCCTTGGTGCTTAGTCTAATGCCTTGTGCATGATGATGCTCAAAGAGTAGTTGTTGAATAAATGAGTGAATTGAAATTGGCATGCTTTGGCAAGTAGCACAGAGGAAGGATCAAAAAGGTAGGAAAATGGGAGGACAGAGGACTTACTAAAATATTAGATACTAGAAAGTGAAACTGCTTTTGCAAAAATTATAATTGAGGAGATTATGACAGTGAAAGAGATCAAACCTAACTGACTCCATCTTGCTTCTAATCTTTAAGCTGTTCTTGTTCATTCCTGGGCATAAGCTGAACTAACCTTGGGAATAAATTGAGTTTATAGTTTAACTCTGAAACAAAATTGTTAATAATAACCCTTTCCGAGGACTAACAAATTAACTGTAAGATTAGAAATTACAGTTTAGGGACCATGCGACCTCCAGCTCCAAGAGTCTGAACCTCCCCAAATTGCTCCTGGGACTAACATCACTACTGTAAAGCCTAGGATCAGTGCTTAGACATTTCGTAGGCCCTGCACTCAATGCACCAGCTGACACCACCCAGACTGGTAATGTGGCTCAACCAATTCTACAATCCCACCCAGGAACAGAAGACAGCAAGAACTCACTTCAACCCTCTATGATTTCATCTTTAACCCAACTGATCAGCTCTCCCCATTTCCCGAGCCCCTACCCACCAAATTATCCCTGAATGCTCAGGGAGACTGATTTGAGTAATAATAAAACTCTTGTCTCCCACACAGCTTGTGCTGCGTGAACTACTCTTTCTCCATTGTAATTCCCCTGTCTTGATAAATTGGCTCTGTTTAGGCAGCAGGAAAAGTGAACCCGTTGGGCATTTACAAAATAACCAACATAACAATATATTTTGTTTTTCTGTCTCAAGATCCATTCATAAATGGAATAGTTTTGAATATTCTTAATGGTAGATTGGCTGGACCGAAGTGAAATATCTGTGTTTATGTCAGTTTCCTATAAGAGTTTCCTCTCCATGGGCCTGGGAGCAATGGGCTGGAGGACCCAGCAGAGAAAAACAGGCTTCTGATAAATTGCCTCCAATGTTTCCATTCATCCTTCAGAACCAGAGGGTTTTATCAATGGCACAGCTCCCCTTTCACAGTTAGCGATAGAGCCTAACAATAAAAAATGGAAAGCAATCACTTGACGAAAATTATACCTATTACTGAAGAGTCTTCTTAGGTCTTTGATCAAAATTGTTCTTAGAAATTATTATGAAAGCTTTAGTGAATTGCACAAAACCCTGGAATACAGATATTTAACAGAGGGAGAAAAATGGCAAACTCAGAGAAATAGAAACAACTCAGGAGAATTCAACCAAAGGCACATATAGCCTAGAATCTTATTAAAGATTCAAGAATTCCAGAAAGGTCGGGCACGGTGCTTCACTCCTGTAACCTCAGTACTTTGGAAGGCTGAGTTGGGCAGATCACTTGAGCCCAGGAGTTCAAGACCAGCCTGGGCAACATGGTGAAACCCCGTCTCTACTAAAAATACAAAAAATTAGCCCAGCATGATGATGCCCACCTGTAGTCCCAGCTACTCAGGAGGCTGAGGTGGGAGGATCGCTTGAACCCAGGAAGTCAAGGTTGCAGTGAGCCAAGGTTGTGCCCCTGCACTCCAGCCTGGGCAAGGAGACCCTGTCTCAAAAAAAAAAAAAAAATTTTTTTTTTGAGAAAGCGAATCCCTCTTCAAGGGAAAACACCTAGGAGAGATGAGTTCCTGTAGACCAGGAATCCCTGGAACAAGGGCCACACGGCGGGAAGCAAGCAGCAGGCCAGCACATGAAACTTCGTCTGTAGTTACAGTCGCTCCCCATCACCCACATTACCGCCTGAGCGCCGCCTCCTGTCAGATCAGCCGCAGCTTTAGATTTTCATAGGAGCAGAAACCCTATTGTGAACTGTGCATGGGAGGGATCTAGGCTGTGCTTTCTTTGTAAGACTCTAATGCCTTCTGATCTCTCTCTGTCTCCCATCATCCCCAGATGGGACAGTCTAGTTGCAGGAAAACAAGCTCAGGACTCCCGCTGATTCTACATTTTGGTGAGTTGTATAATTATTTCATTATATATTACAACATAATAATAATAGAAATAATGTGTCCAAGAAAGGTAATGTGCTCAAATCCTCCCGAAACCATCCTCCCCTCTCCACTCCTGGTCTGTGGAAAAATGGTCTTCCACAAAACCGGTCCCTCGTGTGCCAAAATGGTCGGGGACCACTGCTGTAGACTCCACCTTGGCAATTTCAATGTATTTTTATCATCACATGTCTGGTCACTCCTGGCTCCTTTTAAACATGGGCTCTTCAAAAGAGCCCTGAATGAATGGAAGGCAGATTCTTCTTCAAACAGAAAGATAATTCAAAAAACACTCCCAGGAGAGGTCCTCAGCACTGTAGCCCCAGAGCTTTCCCTGACAGAGGTCAACTTGCGTACAGCCCCTGGCCTAAAGATTCTGCTTTTATTGACTCCACAGTAGGGTTTATAATATCTTCCCTTCCAATAGGCCACACAGATAGGGGACTAAGAACATTATTCTACATTCTCTTCGTGCTACAAAGTGCCCTGCCCCATTCCCAATAGACTTCACTCCATAATATAATTTTGTTGAGGCAAGAGAATGAGTTTATGCTCCCAATTTTCATTGTGATGTATAGCAGAGCATGGGATTGTCGGAGCCAAGGAGGGTTGTTTAGGACTGAAAGTTGCTAAATTACTAGGAATAATAATTATTATTATTCCTGTAATTGTAATGATTTTATTGTCTGAAAAGCAAAAAGGAACAAAGAGGTAAGGAAAGGCAAATACATATATCATGGTAGTACTCTCTCCTTCTTCTTTCCAAAAGGGTGGTTAAAGGGAGATAGCCTAGAATCTTAAAGATTCAAGAATTCCAGAAAGGTCGGGCACGGTGGCTCACGTCTGTAACCTCAGTGCTTTGGGAGGCGGGGGTGGGCAGATCACTTAACTGTTGTCTCAATTAAAAGAGTGCAGGTGCACCATGGGTCTCGGCTGCAGTGGGCACAAAAACACATGGGTTGTCCTTGCCCTGCTGAAAGGTGCTTACCTTCTGCGTTTTGCCTTTTGGATATCAAAACTAAAGGGGGCCTCTCTCAGCAGTTACCTAGAAGGATGGAGGCAAAAAAGTTCAGCAGTATACCTCCTGTCACCTCTGCTCTCCGGTGACCATTTTCACGGAAGCTTGTGCTTTTGTAGTGGAGAAGCAATTAGAATTCTCTCATTCTCTCAAAGGAGAGCTAGTGGAAAATTTTTCTTTTTCCTGTTCTAAACAGTAGACAAAATTCTAAATTCTAACATCAGAAAACTTTGGGGGAAAGCAAAAAAAAAAAAAACAGGACACAGATGTTTTCTTTAAAAAAAAAAAAAAAAAAAGGACAATAGTCATATAGAAAAGAACCCAGAATTGAAGTCCAAGACAGTTCAGTCTATTATGATGCAAACTGCTCTGAAACCGACATCCTCATCACATCTGCATTTTACTAAAGTAATTTCAATGCTATCACTGTGTAGTCTGACCATTCATTTTTTTACTGTTTATGCTAATGGGTTTTGTGGGTGGTGGATGAGCTGCATTTTAATGCCCAAAGGCAAAAAGATGAAAATATTCAGATGGCAGTAATGGATGAAAGAGCACCCTGCTGCTGGCAGTTTCAGATACAGAATTACATGACTCTTTTGTAAAATGTATGTCGCTTTTGCTGGTTTCACTGTTAGGTTGGTGCAAAAGTAATGGTGGTTTTTACCATTCAAAATAATGGCAAAAAAACGCCATTACTTTTGTACCAAACTAATATTTTGACAATAACAGCCCCCAATTCTACAGTGGCTTTTCCTAACAATTCAACGTCTCCTGCATAATATTTTTCCCTAAATCTTCTCTAAAATATCCTGAAGTTGGCCGGACACGGTGGCTCACGCCTGTAATGCCAGCATTTGGGCTCCCAAGGCAGGCAGATCACTTGAGGTCGGGAGTTGGAGACCAGCCTGACCAACATGGAGAAACCCTGTCTCTACTAAAAAAAAAAAAAGAAAAATAAAAGGCAGGCATCGTGGCGCATGCTTGTAATCCCAACTACTCCGGAGGCTGAGGCAGGAGAATCACTTGAACCTGGGAGGTGGAGGTTGCAGTGAGCCGAGATCGCACCATTGCATGCCAGCCTGGGCAACAAGAGCGAAACTCCATCTCAAAAACAAAAATTCCTAAAGTTACAGATAAATCTGACAAATGTGTATGATTCCCTACACATAAATCTTTTTAATTTTCATATATGAGTGGATTTATTTAAGGGAAGGAAAATAACATGACATTAGTAAAAATAATTCTTGGTTAGAGGTGGCAAAAGGTTTGAGAGTAAGGGTGAGGATTCTGGGCTTACAGGCCAACCAAGACTTGGGGAGTATTCACTCTGGGCTGTTCAGTGAGTGAGTCTGTCTGTCTTAGCATTATAAAATATTGGATCTTGTCCACTACCAATGTATGTTTCCTGGATTGGAAAGAAAGGAAAACTTGGCGGGCAAGAATGGCCTCGTTAGATTTCGCCTTTTCTCTCCCTGTAGCAGAACAGAGTCCAGAAAGCAACACAAATGCCTCAGACTTTCCAAAAGTTAATGAAGTAATTATCTGTTCTCAACTACCAGTGTGGAGCCATTTGAGATTAAAGTCAGATGAGCCAGGAGCTCGCCCTGCCCTTTTGATACACAACTCAGTGATTTCAAATCATTTTGAGGGCATTAGGGCCCCAGGGGATGTTTAACCAACCCAACCACAGACTGCAATGGGTTTCTCCCATTGTTTTGGATTAGGGAGGGAGTAGTTGGGTAAGGTAGCAAGATCTTGTAGATGCCACAGTGCTTCTTGTAAATAACTATTTTCCAATCCGAACAGCAAATTGATCCTCGGGATTTTTCACAATGTTTGTTTTTTTCTTTACCTCTTCCATCAAGAAAACCAAGGCACTTCCTGCCAACAAACCTCTGTAAAGCAAGAAAGGTCAACATGAAACTTTTAATGGCTTTTTCTTGTACTTCACAAAGAACATCCCAGGAGGGATTTTTCTATTGTTGTGGAGAACATGAAGCTCCTCTTGTATTTACTGTTGATCAGGATGACACTGGAGATGGTACTGACCTCAAACCAACAGCTCCTGATAAGATGCTATACACATTCCCAAAACAACACACACACACACACACACACACACACACACACACAGAATAAGAAGGCTGGAGGAGTATGCTGACAAGAGAGCATGAGCTAGAAATGTGATCTTTCACATGACTCTTCTTGTTTTTTTGTTTTAATTTAAAAAAATTTTATTTTTATAAAGAAATATTCATATTCTTCCTTGGCTTTAGTTTGAAATGGTCACCATGTCTAAGCATTATGAAAATCACTAAACCAGACCAGAGATAAGATTTAGAACCATCCTGAAATAAATATTTAAGCTGAACATAATTAGATTCATAATACATATATTTCATTTTCTGTGTGAAGGGATGGCAGTAACAGAAAACGGGCAAAAGTTCTTATTAAGCAGACAGCATGTTGTACCGTGAGATGGAGATTGGGGTTATTAATATGAACCCCCATCAAGAAGAGTCTGACAGTTCTTTATACAGGAACAAGAAGCCAATATTCTGAGCCCCAGGCTAAAACTTTGGCTTTTGGCAACATAGAGAACTGAAGCTTAAGGCTGTTGAAAAAGGAGAATCCAGCTTCAAGAGCACAGGGCAAGAAACGAGTTCATTGCCCAGGTCTGCCTCTTATGAGTGGCCCTCTCTCTAGAATTCAATTTTACTCTTTCTGAAGGGGAGAAGCAACAGACTTAAAGAGATGAGAAAGAAAAGTATAGCAAGAACACCATCAGCTAGGGCACATTATCTTAAAATTGAAACAGTACTGCATTCCTGGTTCTGATGATTGTGCTACAGTTACGTAAAATGTTGTGCTATAGTTATACAGGGGAAGCTGGATGAAGACTATGCGGAGTACTGTATTCTATTTTTGCACCTTTTTTAAAGTCTAAAATTACTTCAAAATGCCAGCCACAATAGCTCACACCTGTAATCCCAGCACTTTGGGAGGTCAAGGCAGGCAGATCACCTGAAGTCAGGAGTTCAAGACCAACCTGGCCATCATGGCAAAACCCCATCTCCACTAAAAATACAAAAATTAGCCAGGCATCATGGCAGATGCCTATAATCCCAGCTAGTCAGGAGGCTGAGGCAGGAGAATCGCTTGAGCCCGGGAGGCAGAGGTTACAGCAAGCTGAGATCTTGCCACTGCACTCCATCCTGGGTGACAGAGTGCGACTCTGTCTCAAGAAAAAAAAAAAAAAATCACTTCAAACAAAAGATTTAAAAAACATTATTATGTGGTGTACTACCTTAAAAAGGAGTTGGCAGAGACACATGGAAGTCCGGGCACAGTGTCACAGTCTCTTTTCAAGGTAATCTTTGGGGCCACCGTCACTATTTGTAAATAGTTGAACACAGTAGTCCCCCTCATCTGCAGTTTCACCTTCCAGGGTTTCAATTACCTGTGGTCAACCATGGTCTGAAAACATTAAATGAAAAATTTCAGAAATAAACAACTCATTAGTTGTTAATTGCACGTGGTTCTGAGTAGAAATCTCAGATGAAATCTCATGTTGTGTTGCTTTGTCCTGCCCTGGACAGGAATCATCCTTTTGTCCAGCAGATCCATCCTGTAGACGCAACCCACCCACCAGTCATTGACATTGTCTGTTCCTGACTCCCAACTTTCATCATCACTGTGGCTCAATGATCCAGAATCATCCGAAGCAGATAATCCTCCTTCTGACAATAGGTCAGAAGGTCAATAGTGGCCTAATGCTAAGTCACAGTGCCTACGTCATTCACATCACTTCATCTCAGCACGTAAATATTTTACCATCTCACATCTCACATCATCACAAGAAGGGTGAGTACATTACCATAAGATAGTTTGGGAAAAAGATCATGTTCACATAACTTTTATTACAACATATTGTTACAATTGTTCTATTTTATTATGTTATTGTTGTGAATCTCTTACTATGCCTAATTTACAAATTAACTCTCGTAGGTATGTATGTATAGGAAATGTCCACTGTGGGTCTCAGAAGGTATTTCCCTCAGATAAGGGGGGACTACTGTACTCTTATAGGGGCTCCATAGTCATTGCCAATGAAGAAAATCTCAAGGTGTCCCTTTGAACCAATTTAGACTGAAATGACACAAAACATAAAATAAGGAAGAAGCAATTCATCAAGAACAATGGTATACCCGATAACTCAGAGACTGAGAAAGAAAAGTTAAACTCACTGTGTGAATGTATTTTATTAACAGTCTTTTAGGGGAAAATCAATGTGGTTAAAAACAGAAGGAATTTGGTATCTTCAGGCCCTGTACATGTTTGCATGGTCTTTGTAATCAGCTTTCCGGCCAGTTTGCTGTCTACTGTCAACCATCCACCATGTCCCCTTCTATGCACTGATTTTGAAATTTCACTAATGTTTACCAGCTCTCTCACATGGCAATTGTGTTAAATATTTTGCATAGAAGACTTTAACATCATTTTCATTTTCTGAACTATTAGCCTTTTATCAACCCCCCAAATTATTTGATTTGTGTTAAGAAAACACATACATTTTATTCTGAATACTCTTATACAGAGGTACCATGTAATAGTTCCTTGGCATTCTCAGTTTTCTAATTATTAAAAGTTTATACCCAACATTACATCCATGTTCTGTTGCCCCAAATTGTGGTACCACAAGTCACCTGGGAACAGAAATACAGGTCAGTGCAGAGGCTACAGAAAAAAAAAAAAATGTTCTTTTATAACATTCTCCAAACCTTTGGACAGCAGAGGGATCATTACATTATTGTTGAAGCATTTGTAGGCGATAACTAAATAAATGAATGAAGGAAGGAAATTTTAAAAGGCTTGCTGGGATTACTATGCCTGCTTTTTGCCACTAGGAGGTGCTCTGAGGGCAATAGGAAAAGGAAGGGCTAATTGAGTTGCTTAGTCTCCACCAGCCTTGCAGAAAACGGACAAATGGGCAGATAAAGCAAAAAAGACAGCGCAAAAGTCACAAGACTGCTTAGGCAGCATGAGCCAATGGATGGCATTATAAGTGGAGAAACTGCCAATCAGCCGGTATTTGCAAAATTAGTTGCAATAGACTGATCTTTGTTTTCCTCCTAAAAATTCATAAATTAAAATCCTGGCACCCATGAAGATAGTATTAGGAGGTGGCGCCTTTGGGAGGTGAGACCTTTTGGGAGCCCTTGCCCTCATGGATGGAATTAGTGACCTCATAGAAAAGACCAGAGAGAGATAATGGGGAGGAGAGTTCCTTTGTCTCTTCTGCCATGTGAGGACACGGTGAGAAAGCCATCTGTGAACCAGAAAGCATGACCTCACCAGACACTATATTTGCTGGTGCCTTGATCTTGGCCTTCCCAGACCTCCAGATCTGTAAGAAGTAAATTTTTATTGTTGTATGCCACCCAGTTTATGGTAGCCTAAGGCACTAGTCATTTGAATATTCTGCTTAACAGCTATAATCACATTTGGATTACCAGTTTTAAAAAAAAGAGCGAGAGAAAGCAGGAACATTTAATTTGCATTGAATAACATTTGGTCTTTGTTTAGCTATTTAGTAGAATACTATGCTCTCGCAATGCATTTGTGTGATTTGTTCCTTCATTTAACAAACACTTATTGAGTCCCTACTATGTCCCAGGTACTGGGGATAGAAAAGTGAACAAAATAGACAAAACACCTGCCCTTATGGAGTTTACATTCTAGTATTATTATGATAAATATTAGTAATGCAGATTTTTACAGGCGGTTTTTAATTTCTTATAGTTTATGGATCACTTGAGAATATGTTGAAAACTGTGGGTCTTACTCCTTTTGGAAAATAAATAAATCATAAATAGAGAAATTTATGAGCATATGTATATACAATTTGTTGTTTCTCAATATTAGCTGTAACTATTTTTGCCATGCGTTCTGGTATTTCAGTTTTTGCCCTGTTTTGAAAGCCCTGGATCTATAATTTGTAGATTTATTGGAACAAGATGCAGGCAGATAAATTTAGGCAACATCCCCTAATTCCAGATTATTTCAAAGAACCGCTGAGCTGTCTTCTGGAATGCTAATGTTCATGTAAGTTACATGACGAGAGCCGGGGCCAGAGTTTTCCCCACTCTCTTTCTCTCTCTGGCCTCTTTTTCGAGATCACTAATTCCATCCACGACGGCAGGACCTCCCAAAAGGCCCCAGTCCCAAAGGCACCACCTCCCAGTAACATCATCTTGGGTGTCAGGATTTTAACATATGAATTTTTAAAGTGGACACAAAATTCAGCCTATTGCAACTAATTTTGCGAATATTTGGTTGATTGGCAGTTGTTTTCTTTGAGTCTTGTCATTGAATCGTTGGTTATGTTCCATTGATTGTTCATGCCTTAGCATACTAAATTGGGTTAAATTCTATTCTAATACACACAGTCATGCTTTTTAACAGAAAGCAATTATGAATCGTACCAACAAAACACTGGTTTCAGCCAAAAATGCACCATTAAGTTATTGAGCGTTTAAAAGAGCTGTGTTTAGAAGGCATATCTTTGGGTTACTATTATGTCATTTGTAGCATAAGAAAGTAAGACAAGCAGCATTCAGATAAAAGTATAATTAAGAAATACACTTGGTTGCTGAGTTGTTCTGTCATAAAATTATGAACTCAGATTTCCACAACCCAGGGAGAAGAAATTTATTCACCAGTAAATCAAATGTATTCACAACTAAGAAGTCATTTACATATGAAAGTGATATAAAGAAAGCAGTGGCTCAAACTTGTAACCCTAGCACTTTGGGAGGCCAACACAGGCGGGTCACTTGAGCTAGCTTGGGCAAAATGGAGAAACTCCATCTCTACCAAAAAAAAAAAAAAAAAATTAGCATGGTATGGTGGTGTGTGCCTGCACTCTCAGCTACTTTGGAGGCTGAGAAGGGAGTATTACCTGAGCCCGGGAAGTCAAGGCTAATGATCTTTCCACAGACTATGTACTCTATTCTCAGTCATGTTCCTCAGATAAGAGTACAAGTCTTAAATTCAGAAATAGCAAAGGGAGGTGGGGATGGAGGGGTAGATGAAGATCATGCATTACTAAGCTATTGAAGTTTAAAGTATTCTGAAAGTCACCTTTTACTGCGGTGATGGGCGTAACTGTAATTTCAAACAAATATTTTGTCATGCTTAACACAAAATGGCCCTGCTCAATGGTGAACCACTTTGCTCTCCGTTTCTTAGTGGAACCACTAATATAAAAGCTAGCTGCTATTGGCCAGACACGGTGGTTCACGCCTGTAATCCCAGCACTTTGGGGGGCCGAGACGGGAGGATCATCTGAGGTCAGGAATTTGAGACCAGCCTGATCAACATGGAGAAACCCTGTCTCTACTAAAAATACAAAATTAGCCAGCCGTGGTGGCTGTAATCCCAGCTACTCAGGAAGGCTGAGGCAGGAGAATCGCCGGAACCCGGGAGACTGAGGTTGTGGTGAGTCGAGATCACACCACTTCACTCCATCCAGCCTGGGCAACAAAAGCAAAACTCGGTCTCCAAAAACAAAAAACTAGCTGCTATCCAGGTCCAGTTTCAAACATTGTAAACAAGGCCTTAGGAAATGCTGTTTACTGTAAGTACATCTTTTATTTTTTATTCTATTATTACTATTATTTTTTGAGATGGAGTCTCGCTCTGTCACAGAGGCTGGAGTGCAGTGGCGCCCTCTCGGCTCACTGCAAGCTCCCCCTCCCGGGTTCACGCCATTCTCCTACCTCAGCCTCCCCAGTAGCTGGGACTACAGGCGCCGCCACCACGCCCGCCACCACACCATTTATTATTATTTAATAAATAATTATTAAATATAATAATTATTTATTATTATAAATAATAATATATTATTATATAATAATAATAATTATTATTATTATTTGTATTTTTTAGTAGAGATAGCAGAGATGGGGTTTCACTGTGTATTTTTTAGTAGAGACAGTAGAGATGGGGTTTCACTGTGTTAGCCAGGATGCTCTCAATTTCCTGACCTCATGATTCGCCCACCTCGGCCTCCCAGAGTGCTGGGATTACAGGCGTGAGCCACCGCTACCGGCCGCTGTAAGTACATCTTTGATACCAAATATTGTCTGATATGTGTTGATCATAATAATAAAGAAAAAATCAGAAGAAAGAAAAGTAAGAAGAAAATGTGGTAGGAAGGTACACTGGAAAGGAGGGAATATGCTTTGTTTCCTATGTATAACTGTAAATTATTGCTTTTCGCCTCCTGAGTAAGGAAAGAAAGTGAATGGCCTGACTTAGCTCATAAAAATCTCCTAAGCTGGCAGTTCCACTAGTTTTATGAAAATCTGTCACTTTATGATCACCATAAGCAAACCAAGCCCTTTCATATCATTTTTTAGAAACTTCCTCCCAGTCGGTCTATTCCATTCCTCATGAGACTTCTCGACCCTTGCTTTTGCAGACCAGTTTCTCTGCCTTGGGTGGATAGTGTAACTCAGGATATGCCTTGGATGAATGATGTGACTCAGGATATCCCTAACGGATGCAACACCAAACTCTTTGTTTAATCAAATTATGAGTTAATGACTACAAAAATGTATTCTGATGTAAGCCTTCCTGGACACATGGAATTTTTAAACAAATGATAGTGTCCTACTCCAAGAAGAACAACAGCAGAGCTTTAAAATATTAGATTTCCTTCCTTGGCATCATCCTAGCTGAAAACTCCCCTAATTCTCCATGAGGTTTTAAAGGAAATAAGCAAGTATAAATCACGTGCCTGACTAAACTTAACCTTTACACATTTAGTGGAATACGGATGATGGTCTTTTCTGATTTATAGTGCGCATTTCTCCTGAAGGGGCCAGTGAATAATGAACCAAGGGAGGAGAGGTAGAAAGCCCGTGCAAAGCCCTGCTGGGTGACCTTGATTAAGCCTTCTCTGTTTGCTTTCGGGTTTTCTATCTCTAAAGAAAGAATACTAAACTCCCAGGACCCTTCTGAGAAAGAGACGAGAGGTGATGGGGGCAGATGCATAGGATGTCTGCTGAGGCCATTAGAGGCAAGAAGTTGAAGATCAAAAGAGGTTTTCTGCTCGTAAGCTAGAGTCAGGCAGAACTACTGGGAATCAAAAATATTAGTTCTTTCCCAATATCTAATGTGATAACAAGTGAAAAACGGTTAGGGGAAAAAAAAAAAAAACCTTATAGTCAAGATAAATGTAAATATCAATTACAGCTTACTGTTAATGTGAAATGTAAGTTAGAAACTCGGCAAGTATAGCATTATTTCTCAAAATAGTTGTCTTTCTTGAATAAAAGTAGAAAGAAAAGTTAACAGTTGTATTGATAGAAAACAGAGTTTCTCAAACTCAACACTACTGATATTGGAGGCCAGATGATTCTTTTTTGGGGTACTGTCCTGTGCATTGTAGGATGTTTAACAGTATCTCTGGCCTCTACCTGTCAGATGCTAATAACACCCTCTCCCCAGTTGTCACTATTGAAAATGTCTCCGTCAAATATCCCTGGGAGGCAAAATTGCCACTGGTTGAAACCACTTGGTTGGGGTAGGGGGGACAGAGGGAATAATAGCCACTTATGATATTTTAGAAGCACCTTTAGTTTTTGCATAAAATTCCCATGCCCAAATATCTGAGGCTTTGACTTAGTTCACTGAGTACATCCAAAGTTTCTCAGCTGAGGGGCTTTCGCTGTTAGAAAGCCTTTCGAAGATCCAGAGGGAGCTACCTTAATTACACTAGGCTTGAGTATCTGAAGAGGCTATTCCTTGGGGGCAGTGATTATGTACTTCCTATTTATGCTGCATAACAGCTCCTAGCATGGTGCAGGCACAGAATATGCTCTCAGTGAATGAATAAATGAGAAGGCAAAACAAGAAACAGACTGACCTAGGGACATATATTTTTTCCTTTGGTTACCTCTAGGTGTATACCATGTCTCCCTTTACCTACAGAAGGTTACTGCAAAGAGCATCTTAATGATCAAAAAGAGTTAATGTGGCTGACTCTAAGAAAACCCCACCAAGCTTTTTTTTTTTTTTTTTTTTTTTTTTTTTTTGAGACGGAGTCTCGCTCTGCCACCCAGGCTGGAGTGCAGTGGCCGGATCTCAGCTCACTGCAAGCTCCGCCTCCCGGGTTCACGCCATTCTCCTGCCTCAGCCTCCCGAGTAGCTGGGACTACAGGCGCCCGCCACCTCGCCCGGCTAGTTTTTTGTAGTTTTTAGTAGAGACGGGGTTTCACAGTGTCAGCCAGGATGGTCTCGATCTCCTGACCTCGTGATCCGCCTGTCTCGGCCTCCCAAAGTGCTGGGATTACATGCTTGAGCCACCGCGCCCGGCCCCCACCAAGCTTTTGAAAAGATACTGAGAGGACCAGGAATCTAGTGTGATACTTTGGGGTTTTCATCCAGTATTCTGCAGTAAATAATGCTATGAGGTTGAGCACGAGATCAACCATGGCCCTAGTCTGCAAATGCAATGCCCACCAGCTGGTGCATAAATACACCAAGTACAAGAGTCTCCAGTATGACCTGCATTATCTTGTTTTTTTCTCTCTGTGGTTTGGGGACAAAGAGCTTAAAGTGGGTCAGCAGTCAGTATTATAAAGATGCAAGCTTCTCAGGGAACGCTCTCAGCTCAGACTGCACTCAAGATTCAGGGCTTCCTGAGGTCCACAAACGCAAATGCCTTTTCTGGAGCAGTAATTTAATATGCCATATTCTATTGTGGTTGGCGAAGTTTGCCCAAATTATCCCTTCTATGAAGCTGAAACTTGACCTCATAGATTTGTTTTTGGAAAATTCTTTTTGTAGTCTGAAATCAGTTGGCTTCCACTTTGAAAATAATCGTCTTTATGCCGTATAAATAAACAAACTTCTGACAAAGTTACCCCCTAGTCTCAGTGGGCTTTGACTTTTCCAAAAGAACAAAGTTGGGGCCGGTGGGAGGCTGAGGATGGGCTGTTCCTAATGTTTTGATTTTGTAGGAGGTGTTTTGATTGCTGTAGAAGTAAGCAGAATATCCCCACTGATCTCAATTGCCATGGTCCCTTCATTAAAGGGTCCTGCCAGCATCACATCACTTCTGTGAAGAGAAGGGCTTGGCTCACAAAGCCATTCACAGCAGGGCTGTTTGACTCCCACTGGCAAACATCCCACAGGGAACTTCTGCTTCCTGGAAATCACTCTCGTTCTAATTCAGGGGAGAGAGTGCTCTCAACTGTTTTTAAATGCCACCCTGTGCTCAGCAGACTAAGGAAAGAAGAGGAGTTAATCGTTCCTTTCAGGACCAAAATTGAGCATCAAGGCAGAAATGGCAAAAAAGGAAGCAAGCTTTGAGATCACTGGGAATGTAAAGAAAACTAACTTCAACACCTAATAACGTTGCTTCCCACCAGTGTGCACAAGCCCAGTGTTTCATGACCCAGCTGTTTCTCCGGTTCTCTCTGTGCCTTGTGCTCCAAAGCTCCTGACCTCACCAAACAGGAAATGTTCAAAGATGAGAAAGACCGGAAGATCAGTCCCTGATCTTCAAAGAGTTACAACTCAGATGGGAGGAGGGGGCAGAAGAAGAAATGTGCACAAGTGACAACAAAACAAGGCAGCGTAAGATGCTATGGATGCCAGTATGGCTCTGTGGTCCCATGAAATGAGGAAACATATTCATTCGGTACAGGGTAAAGAATGATTTCACGACATATGAAATGGATCTTGAAGAATGGATTGAATTTGCACAGGAAGAAATGAATGCCTGTGCAGGGCAGGGAGGACTGTATTTCTTGGAATACAGAAAATTAGCAAAGTATAAATAGGGGGAAGTGCCCAAGGGAGGGAAAGAGAACAGGAAGAAATCCACTCTGCGCTTTGAGGTTGTATAATTCGGAATCCATTCAGGAGGTAGAAATCACAGAGAGAAGATAATATTGTTACGTGCGTCTGTATAAGAGACCACCTGAGCAGGCTTAGTGTGAGCAACAAGGCGGTGTATTCACTTGGGTGCAAGTGGGCTGACTCTGAGAAGGGAATCAGCGAAGGGTGGTGGGATTATCATTGGTTCTTATAGGTTTGGGATAGGCGGTGGAGTCAGGAGCAAATTTTGCCTCTCAAGGATGGGGAGGATGTTACAAAGCACATTCACAAGGGCGGGGAGGATGTATTGTCACAAGGGCAGGGAGAAATGTTACAAAGTACATTCACAAGGAAGGGGAATATCAAAAAGTACATTATCACAAGGGCGGGGGAATGTCTTGGCTTCACCATGGTGCGGCCAGCTCAGAGGACCTTACATTCCTGTCTTTTTATGTTAATAATGAAGAAATAAAATGAGACAGGGTAGTGAAAACTTGGGGTGAAAATTCTGGGGGCGATATGGAAGGGTGATGGGCGATGTTTCTCAGGGCTGCTTCGAGCAGGATTGGGGTGGCACGGGAACCTAAAGTGGGAAGAGATTAGACTGATTTGGGGGTAAGGGGTGATATTGTGGGGTTGTTAAAAGGAGCATTTGTCGTATAGAGTGATTAATGATAGCCTGGATGTAGTTCCATAGGAATTGAGAGATTAATCGGAAGACACAAGGCCCAAATAAGAGAAGGGGGAAGATAGGTATTAGAGGACTAATAATTGGAAGAAGCCAGGATACCCAGTTAGAGAGTGGCCAGGTGGGTCTAGCATAATTAGCGAGTTTTTGAGCTCTGTCTTTGAGTTTTTTGATGTTATCACATACGAGGCCAGATTGATTTCAGTAAAAATAACACTCTTCATTAAGAAATATACAGAGCCCTCCTTTTTCAGCAGTGAGTAAATCAAGACCTAGGCAGTAGGCCTTGATTTACCTAGGAGGACAACTGCAGCTAAAGAGTCAATCTGGGCTTGGAGGACAGATAAAGTTTGTGATATATCTGTAATGCTAGTGTGTCCGGAATTGGTTCCTTCCAGTGGGTTCCTGGTCTGGCTGACTTCAAGAATGAAGCTGCCGACCCTCGTGGTGAATGTTACAGTTCTTAAAGATGGTGTGTCCGGAGTTTGTTCCTTCAGATATTCACATGTGTCCGGAGTTTCTTCCTTCTGGTGAGTTCACGGTCTCACTGACCTCAGGAGTGACCTTCTCAGTGAGTGTTACAGCTCATAAAGGTAGTGCAGTCCCAAAGAGTGAGCACCAGCAAGATTTACTGTGAAAAGCAAAAGAACAAAGCTTCCACAGTGTGGAAGGGGACTGAAGCAGGTTGCAGCTGCTGGCGCGGGTGGCCAGCTTTTATTCCCTTATTTGGCCCTGCCCATGTCCTGCTGATTGGTCCATTTTAAGATATTATATTTGAATATACAGTAATTTATCCTGATTCCTTAGTATTAGTGTTACCTTAAATTTTGTGCCTGAGGCAGATGCTTCATTGACCTCACCCTAATCTCTGTCTTTTGAAAAGATAAAACAAGAACTAACAGCACAGTAAGAACAGGCAGCAGGCAGGAAGCACACAGGACACAAACAGGAAGTGCAAGTCCCTTCTTCCTCCCTCAGCCCTGCTGTCTCCGTCTTCCTCCCCAAGTAGAGGGAGCCTAACAGGGAGCCCGCAGGCAAAGTAGAAATTCAGGTTGCAGAATCCTGGCCCCAGCATCAAAAAGCTGACTATAGAAGGATAGATTTGGTGACAAAAGGTAATAGCCTAACAACTGGCACAGAGATGATTTCCCCTGCGCTGAATCCTGAAGGGTACATAGGATAATAATAATCACTTCTTGAGCACTCTTTGCAATGTTGCACAGTTAATCCATGAAAGTGTCTGAATCCAAACCTGTTTTAATCTCACCCAAAGCCCATGCTGTCAACCACTGTTCCATAGTGAAGCAGGGCAAGAACATTTTACACAAAGGAAAATAAAAGAGAGCAAGACAAGGAATAGAAAAACAACGTGGCACATGATGAACAAGCAGCCTAATGTTAATATAACTGACATTGTAGAGTATCTGTGGTGTGCCTGACACTTCACTAAATGTTATTCTATGGTCTGAATGTGTTCCCCAAAATTCATATGTTGAAAACGTAATCTCCAATGCAGCAGTGTTGGGAGGCAGAACCTAATGAGAGGTGTTAAGGTCATGAGGGTTCCACCCTCATGAATGGATTAATGTTGTCTTTGCAGGAGTGGGTTCATTATCAAGGGAGTGGCGTTTTTATAAAGGATGAGTTCAGCACCCTTCACTTTTTCTTATTCTTGCATTCTCTCACCATATGATGCCTCCTACCATGTTATGATGCAGCAAGAAGGTTCTCACAAGATGCAGACCCTCAGTCTTGGCCTTCCCAGCCTCCAGAACCATGAGCCAAATAAACTTCAATTGTTTATAAATTATTCAGTCTGTAGTATTCTATGATAGCAGCACAAAATGGACCAATGCAGGTTTTTATACAAATTATTTTTAAAATTCTTCCAACAACTCCATGAGTAGCTGCCCTTTGTATTCCCATGTGACAGATGAGGAGACTAAGCCATGGAATACTATTTAAATCTTCCTGGGGTCACTCAGCTCATAGATGAAAAAACCAGAATATAAACAGTTGCTTTGACTCCAGAGCCCTTGCTCTTGGTCACTAGCCATATGTCTCCCACAGATCATAAAATAAACATGAGGCCAAAGAGATATAGATGGGCCAGTTCATGGAGGCCATCCTGAAATGCATGGACTTTATTCTCTGTAGAAAGGGGGGCTGCTAGCACACTTTAAACAGCATTGGTTTTGTGTTTTGCATGTATCACACTGATCCGAGCCCAGTTTGGAGGATAGATTTTAAATATACAAATAGGAATTAAAGAAGGCAGTTAGAAAGCTAATGCAATGATTCAAATGAGCAAAAATTAGAGAGTTCTGATACTAAGCATGGAAAATAGGGGACATATTTAAAAGACTAGAGTTTTTTTATTAACACATAATAAATGTAAATATTTTCAGGGTACATGTGATAATTTGATACATTCATATATTCAAATCAAGGTAATTGAGATATCCATCACTTTAAATATTTATCTTTTTTGAATGCTAGGAACATTTGAATTATTCTCTTCTTGCTAATTTGAATGGTACAATTGATTAATGTTAACTGTAGTCACCCTACTGATCTATCAAATACCAGGTGTTATTTCTTCTATCTAATTGTATATTTGTATCCAAGAATCAATCTCTCTTCATCTCCCCCTTCCCCCTACCCTTCTTGGCTTCTGGTAACTACCAATCTACTCTCTATTTTAGACAAGGCACTTTTTAGTCTCTGCACATGCGATATTTGAAAATAGAGATCTTTAAGACACTAACGATTGGATGTGGATAATGAAGAACAGGGAAGAATAATGGGCTTTCAGGTTTTATTTTGGATGGCTACTAGATTACAGTACCATCCACTGAGAGAAATACCAGAAAAGAAACAGTCTAGTGAAATAGATCAGTTACTTCCAACATTTGAGTTTTCTGGAGCTTTGGGCATAAGTAGAAAGGTAAGGTAAATCAAATCCATACTATCTTTGTTATGCCAGCTAATAAATTTTAACTTAATTTTATTGAAAATAAGTTTTGATTAATAAAATGCAATGATCATTATTGCATTTTCAGTTCTTTCAACCCGAAAGTTGATCTTCTCTTGGTAGAAACTCAGATAGAATTTCAGATCTCTAAAATTTCTGAAGTGTTCCTTAAAAGAAATGTATCTTAAGACCAATTTTAAATATGTTCCAACACATATATTTATTGAACTAGTGAGCATTAAGCTACTAAGAAGCTGACTAGAACTATGAAGGGTCTGATATTTTACCATACTTTCAAAACAATAAGTTGTCTGGCCACAATTTCACAGATACAGGCAGAAGACACAAGACTCCTGAGTCTGAGGCAAAGTCTTTATTACTCACAGCATTAGCAATAGTCAGAGTATTAGCATTTGCACCAGTTCTCCAAGCCCCAATTCTCATGGTGAAATATAAAGAGACACCTAAGAAATGGAGTGTGCTAAAAGAGAGGGACTCAAGTGCAGGGAACCTATATATTTTATAATGAGCCGTGAACAAACTTCCTTCTTTGCTCCAGAGGGAGATACTATCTTTATCTTTCCAGGCTAAGCAAATCTTCCCTTTGCTCTGGAGGAAGACAGTATCTCTGTCTTCCAAGACTGTTGGCTATGCAAGCATCCTTGAAATGATATCCCAGAACAAAGGCAGCTCTGTTCACAAGACATGCAGAAATGTTTGAGACGTATAGAGATTTATCTCCCAACAACTAAATGTTTTTATAATTTTCAAGTGACTTCATTGAACTCCTGATTTTGGCTTGGCAGATGCATGACACAAAAGTTTTGAAGACATAAAACATAAGGAGAAATAATTAAGGAGACTCAACAAATAGAAAGTGCAGTAATACCTAAAATAAACAAACTAGGTAAATCAAACTCATTTGGAAATAGCAGCAATCACCAATTCATATTCTTAAAAATCAACCTTGCAGTGCTTGGGGAGTGAGAGACAGAGGAGCAAAAGGACAGACCACAAAACAGGCCACTTATCTCCAGAAGAAAAAACAAAATAATTTAGGACCTGGTTAATTTGCTTGTCGGGGCCAACATTTGCAGTTCTGCACGCACAGAATATACCAAAAATTGGTGACCAGTGATTCATATTCTGACTGCAAAGATACTGCGCTAAAGAATCGGGGACTAGAATGGGCTTTAATGAGAGGTGATAATCCCATCTTGTATTCACACTTAACTATCTGAAAGAGTTTTTCCACACATCATCTTCTATGCTTTCAATCAGCCAGAGGTCAAGATAGTGGAAAAAAATACAAGAGACTCACAGGGAGCTGAGAAAGAAAGGAAGGTTCCCCTTTTCCTTTGCTTAGAAAGCCACAAACTTGTGCTGGAAATGATGTTGCTAGGCAACCACTAATATTCTATAGGCTTTGGGACTACATGTTCTTGCTCTCTAGTAGAGAGAAATATCAGATTGAAGGCACAAGACAAAAAAAGACTGATTTCTTATTGATGATGGTGAACTTGCCTATACCATGATGGTTTAGTTCCATGATGGTTTGACCATTGGTTTAGTTCCAAGGAAAGTCATGATCCCAAGGCAGACCTCACATATATCACATTTTGGAGGACTTTTTTAAAGTTTGCCTAGACAGCTGTAAAATTTATTTTGCCTTTCAGGAATAATCAGCCAATCAAGTGTAATTACAGGACAGCCTCTGGAGAAACTTGTGTGGTAATGTTGACATGATACAACATGACAAAAGAATTCAGCCGCCTCTCAGGTTGCCTGAGATTTTTTAAAATTACAGTAGGAAAGAACAGGGAGAGAGACAAAACAAAAGGTTAAGGTACTCCAGGTCATGAATTATTTAAGAAAAGAAGAGAGAATATTAAGGCAAATAAAAACTTCATTTACAAATATTAAATTTAGCACATTAGAAAATTACACTGTGAAAAATTGGAAATGATTCAACTACAAGATAATAGGCATTTTACACAAATGTAAACTTTGGCTTGTTTAATTATTATGCATGTCCATCTGCCTCTAGAACAAGCCTTTCTACGTATGGTCATGAAATCATTCAACAGCAAATTCTCCTAGAGCATCCCATTCCATCTAAAATGAGGGTGCAAAATTCATTCGTTAATTCAGCAACAGTTGAAGCTCAATGAGTACAGGCACTATGCTAGTTGCTCAAGGGTATTGTAGTGAACCATTAGACATTGTCAGCTTTTGATAAGCTTAGAGTTTAGCAGAAGTTTATTAGTTCATTTTCACCCTGCTGTAATGAACTACCCGAGACTGGGTAATTTATACAGGGAAAAGACTTAATTGACTCACAGTGCTGCATGGCTGGGAAGGCCTCAGGAAACTTACAGTCATGGCAGAAGGTGAAGAGGAAGCAAGGCACATCTTACATGGTGGCAGGAGAGAGAGATGGTGAAGGGGAAACTGCCACTTTTAAAACCATCAGATCTCATGAGAACTCACTCACTATGATGAGAACAGCATCGGGGAAACCACCTCCATGATCCAATCACCTCCCACCAGGTCCTTCCCTTGACACTTGGGGATTACAATTAGAGATCAGATTTGGGTGGGGATACAGAGCCAAACCATATCATTCTGCCTCTGGCCCTTCCCAAATCTCATGTTCTTTTCACATTTCAAAATGAATCATGACTTTCCAACAGTCCTCCAAAGTCTTAACTCATTCCAGTATTCACTCAATTGTCCAAGTCCAAACTCTCATCTGAGATAAGGCAAGTCCTTTCTACCCACAAGCCTATAAAATAAAAAACAAGTTAGTTACTTCCAAGATACAATCGGGGTACAGGCATTGTGCAGATGTTCCCATTCCAAATGAGAGAAATTGCCCAAAACAAAGGGGCCACAGGCCCCATGCAAGTCCAAAACCTGGCAGGACACTCATTAAATCTTTAAGTTCCAAAGTAATCTTCTTTGACCCCATGTCACACATTCAGGGCATGCTGATGCAAGAGATGGGCTCACATGGCTTTGGGCAGCTCCACCCCCGTGGCTTTGCAGGGTTCCGCCTCTACAGCTGCTTTCACAGGCTGGCATTGAGTGCCTCTGTCTTTCCCAGGTGCACAGTGCAAGCTGTCAGTGGATTTACCATTCTGGGGTCTGGAGGATGGTGGTCCTCTTCTCACAGTTCCACTAGGCAGTGCCCCAGTGGGGACTCTGTGTGGGGGCTCCAACCCCACATTTCCCCTCTGCATTGCCCTAGTAGTTCTCCATGAAGGCTCTTCCGCTGCAACAGACTTCTGCTAAATATCCAGGCATTTCCATATATCCTCTGAAATCTATGTGGAGGTTTCCAAAGCTCAACTCTTGTCTTCTGTGCACCTGCAGGTCCAATACCACATGGAAGTTGCCAAGGCTTGGAGCTTGCATCCTCTTAATCCACTGCCTGAGCTGTACCTTGGCCCCTTTTAGCTATAGCTGGAGCTGGAGCAGCTGGTAGGTGGGGCACCTACTCCCAAGGCTGCACAGGGCAGCAGGACCCTGCTCCTGGCCCACGAAACCATTTTTCCCTCTAGGCCTCTGGGCCTATAATAAGAGGGGCTGCTCTGAAGATCTCTGAAATTCCTCAGAGATATTTTCCGTTGTCTTGGTGATTGGCAAATTTCTGCAGCTGGCTTGGACTTGAATCCTTCCCCAGAAAATGGGTTTTTCTTTTCTACCACATGGTCAGGCTGCAAATTTTCCAGACCTTTATGCTCTGCTTCCCTTTTAAACCTAATTTCCAATTTCAAACATCTCTTTGTGAATGCGTATGACTGACTATATGCTTTTAGAAAAAGCCAGATCATCTCTTGAATGCTTTGCTGCTTAGAAATTTCTTCCACCAGGTACCCTAAATAATCTCTCTCAAGTTCACAGTTACACAGATCTCCAGGGCAGGGGCAAAACGCCACCAGTCTCTTTGCTAAAGCATAGCAAGAGTCACCTTTACTCCAGTTCCCAACAAGTTCCTCGTCTCCATCTAGGACCACTTCAGCCTGGACTTCATTGTCTACATATCACTATCTGCATTTTGGTCAAAGCAATTTAACAAGTCTCTAGGAAATTCAAAACTTTCCCACATTTTCCTGTCTTCTTCCAAGCCCACCAAACTATTTCAACTTCTGCCTGTTACCCAGTTGCAAAGTCACTTTCACACTTCCAGGTTATCTTTATAGCAGTACTCCACTATCCCAGTATCAATTTTCTGTATTAGTCAATTTTCAGACTGCTATAATAAACTACCCAAGACTGGGTAATTTATAAAGAAAAGAGGTTTAATTGACTCATAGTTCCACATGGCTGGAGAAGCCTCAGGAAACTTACAATCATGGTGGAAGACGAGAGGGAAGCAAGGCACATCTTACATGGCAGCAGGAGAGAGAGAGAGAGAGAGAGAGGGAAAGGGGAAGTGCCACTTTTAAGCCATCAGATCTCATGAGAACTCACTCACTATCAGGAGAACAGCATGGGGGAAACCACTCCTATGATCCAATCACCTCTTATCAAGTCCCTCCCTGCACATGTGGCGATTACAATTTGAGATGAGATTTGGGTGGGGACACAGAGCCAAACTGTATCAAGGGGCAAAAAAATTAATAGGCAAAGGAACAGGAAAGTAATTACAACAGGGAAGTTCTGTGAAGGAAACAAACAGAGCATCAGAAAGACTAGAGGACAGTTAACATAGACTTGGTGGAATTAATCCTCAGAGTCTCAGGCACAATGATGAGAACTTGAGCACAGTATGAGATCTTAAAGGTGTAAAGCAAATGGGTTGGTGCTGAAGGAGATGTAGATGGCTTAGCCCATGGGGGATGCAGTCAGCTGCCAGGAAAGTGGCCTCTGTAGAGTGCTTTTAGTAAACCTTCCTGGTCTGAGAAGCAGATACTAACTGGCTGTAAAGGTCCTGCTCAGCTACAGGGAAAACTAGCCCCACAGGTGGGGTAAGCAAAGGCTCCTCTACTGTTTGAAAAGGTGACAAGCCAGAGTCCAGGCAAGGTAATGTTGCATGGCACATATGGCTGGTCCAAGGATTTCAGAGCAGTGAGGCTAGGGTCTGTGGCTGTAAGGTCATGAGGACTATACTGCATGGTAAAGATGGGAGGCCTATAGCCCAGTGGAATATAGATAGGCCCAAAGGAGGAAGAGGTTTCTCTTCTGTGCTTTAGTGATGGGGTCCATGACCCAACTGAGAACAGAGTATAGAATTTGACTTCAGGACAAAAGCACCAACTACTCTTGTGGAAGCTTGATGTGCAAAATACAGGCTTGAAGAATTAAAGGATACAGTGTGTCACATAATTGAGATTTTTATCTGGAGGAAGATTGACAAGCGGGGGGCATGAGGCCTCTGCCCCGGGTTTCAGTCTATAAGGGACACGAATACATGATTAGAAAAAAAATATTCACTAGACATGAACTAGATGGAGAAAGGGGTACCTTGTGCACATCTCAGAAGATACTCCATGTGATGGGGAAGAATACTTTGAGAAGCTGCTGCTGGGGTGAGAGATGAGACAAGGCCCAAGAAGAAGATGTGGTTTGTTTAGCTATGTGGGTTACATAAGTTGGGGCCAAAGATCAGTTTCTTGGAACAATAGCAAAGAAACTGATCACAACTCCCATGTCCTCCTTCCTTTTCCTTCTCCAACACAGCTCTTGGCCTCTCCTCTTTACCTATGCTGGAAAATATTTAAAGAACTTTTGTTTGGAAAGGTGCCAACCTTAATATTCTGCCTGTAAGCTGCCTGTAAGGGTCCTGGACTGATCTGAAGAAAGAAGACAGAAGGACAGAGATGAAAATTCACTCTCTAGGAGAACTGAAACCAGTTAGTCAATTCGTTTCAGGCAGGTTTGATTGCCTGTCATTCACTGTATCTAAATCAAGATTCTTACCTCCATCTTGTTCTGACTTGGGGTGGCTGGTTTTTACAGGCAAATGGCATCCCTTGAGCCCATTAAGGGCAACTCCAAACACTAAGTCAGTTACACTCGAGCATTTACTTCTTTCTAAGCCCTCTTTATAGTCTGAAGCAGAGATCATCAATGCATCACATTCACGGGAGTTAGAAAATGACTCTTGAGAAAACAATGCATAACAGATTGGGGGAGCAAACATCATAGAGACACAGACCACTGTTAACTTTTCACATTAAATCTGTCTCGTTCAAGAACAGATTCTGACAGTAAACAGTTGAGTGTTCTCCAAAACTGAGTCACGCAAGGAGCAAGTAAAAGTAATCCCTGATCCACTTAACATAGGGACATTCAGCTGGTTGATCTAAATTACAGTTCTGTTATGACAAATCACATCAGAAGGGTCCTGGACTGATCTGAAGAAAGAAGACAGAAGGACAGAGATGAAAATTCACTCTCTAGGAGAACTGAAACCAATTAGCCAATTCGTTTCAGCCAGATTTCATTGCCTGTCATTCTCTGTATCTAAATCGAGATGCTTACATTCCAGAGCAAGAACTTTGGGATAATACTATTAGAAGCATATTTCTCAATACTATAGCTCCTGGTAGGCAAATGCAGATAGATAAATGCAAACAAAGACCTGTTTAGAAATACCAGGTTTACCACCACCTTCACCAACCACAGAGACCAATGAGTTATAGCTGCCAATCTACAGAATCTACAGAGCAGGTGGTTAAACATATTGAAAGATTCAGCTGTACTTTTCCCCCTAGTATAGACATTTGTGTAAATATGCATATATTATGTCTACAGATCTTTTATTGGTCTTTTTCTTTATCATTCGCTTAAAAAATGGAGTGCTATATGAGCTAGATTCTGGAGATATAAAGGGAATAAATAAAAGACAGTCCTTGCCTTCAGAGAACACAGAGAATAGTAAGGAGGGAGATACATAAACAACTAATTGGGGTATTGAAGTCTTACTGCTATGATAGACGTAAGTCTATACTAGGAGCAGGGGAGACCGGAAGGACTTAGGACAGTTTCCCAGAAGAGAAGACATTTAAAATTGGATTGGATGCATGGACTAAATTGGGAAGCATGAACAAGCACAGAATCTCCATGCAAGTTTTTTTTCAAAGAGATGATATGGGACCTTAAGTCACAAGTATGGATAAACATGGCATTTGTGACATGATTATGAACTCCAGGAGAAAAGAACCATCTCAGAACTCAGGGGGTAAATATGCAGTGATTCCTTGAGCAAAGCCAGATCTTGACTATCATCAGGTAAAAACATCAAGATTAAAACCTGAGGGTCGTCTCAGAGACTTCCTTCTGTTTGAACCACCATCCAAGTAATATACCTGTTTTATAGTCTGTTTACTCCATTAAAATGTAATATCTGGCCAGGCACGGTGACTCATGCCTGCAATCCCAGCACGTTGGGAGGCTGATGCAGGCGGATCACCTGAGGTCAGGAGTTCGAGACCAGCCTGGCCAATATGGTGAAACCCCTTCTCTACTAAAATACAAATATTAGCTAGGTGTGGTGGTGGGGATCTGTAGTCCCTGCTACTCGGGAGGCTGAGGCAGGAGAATTGCTTAAACCCAGGAGGTGGAGGTTGCAGTGAGCTGAGATCATGCCACTCCATTACAGCCTGGCTGACACCATCTCAAAAAAAAAAAAAAAAAAAAAAAAAAAAGCAACATCTAATCTATGAGGGCAGAGATCTCTGTAGTGTCCCCCAAGACTAGACCAGTGCCTGGCATTTAAGAGCTGCTCAGTAGATATTTGTTGTATGAATGAGTAAATACACAAATAAGATATTAAACCTGTATTTTAATGACCTGATCTGTAAGATTTCTCATGAAGAGGCTCACAGACGACACTGAGATGACTGGTGCAAGACTTCTAGTTCTGTCTAGTGCTGTGACTACTATGTAGAAAGCACTCAATGATGGTAGCTATTATTCTTGTGAGGAATGTCTTCATCAATACTCTCTTTGACAATAAACCAGGCACTGGATGAAGTACTTTGCACTCGATCGTATGCCTATCCTATCAACAAATCTGGAAAAAGTAAGTAGGCCACATTATTTTCATTTTACAAGTCAGAAACAGATTCAAAGAAGTTTGATTTGTTCAAGTTGATTTCCTCAAAGAGAGAGTTGAAGAATCAAGATTCTGACCGGATCTTCAATGCCCACTGTCCTATCTACCATACTGTCTGACACTCAGGGGCTACCTTGCTGCTCTTAAAGCAACTAGCACATTGTTTGACTTTGAGTTGCGTGTTGATCACATAACATTTTGCCTGTTCAGCTGTAAGCTCCCAAAAGCCATGTAGTCTGTTCATTTTTGTGGCAACTTGTAGAGTGAGTTTCCATCTGAACTCTGCCAGCCCAAGAGGTTCTGTGGATGAACCTGAGGGACCCCCACAAGGAAGGAGAGCACTGGTGAGCTCTGAGCCCCTTTCTCTCACCTCAGTTATTTGTTTTCCCTGTCGGGTTTTCATATCATTTCCATAGAAGAAAGGATTCAGCTGAAAAAGAAAAGAAAAGAAAGAAAGAAAAAAAAAGGTGAAGCTCTAGAATCTATCAATGCCTGAGCATTCAATACTGTTAAATAGAAACTAGTTAGAAGCACAGGAATAGCAGATAGATGTGAGAAGTATGGAAGGAGCCAGTGTTCATCATGTATTGGTTATTTCTGTATTGTTCACATGAATCTAAAAATTGAATGTTTTCTTTCCACATGAAGGGCAGCAGAATGCGTGCAATATAATGCAGGAGAGATGTTAGGTTCATGGTCTTCAACCTCAACCACTGACGTGAGGCCATCCGTTATACTGGGTGGTAAAAGGGGAGCATAAAAACTGTTAAAAATAAAACAAAAAAAAAAGCACACTGAGGCTTATATAATTGAGACACAATAGACCTAAAAAGGGGGTGCAAATGCAGTGTCACCCGCAGATTTCAGACTGGGAACATGCTCAAATATAATAGGGCAATGAGAAAACACACTTTCTCCATAGCAACGACCCAAAAACTCAGCTCTGTTCTCATTACCAGGGAACATTTGACAGGAAAACCTTGAGAGGTAGTTTTCCCCCAGAGATTCATCAGGCAGCAGAAAGGGAATGTGGGGGAGAAACTGAAGGAGAACGAATGCCAGGAGACAGAGTTACCAAGGTGTAGGTGGTGCTAAACAGGAGAGGAGTGGAGAGGAATCCACAAGACTTATTTCAAAAATTCAAAAACATTGATGCCATGCAGAATAGCTGATTAACCGAGTGCAGAATCCCTCACCCCCAAACCCAAGCCCTTCTATACCAAAGAAGGAAAGCTAAACAGCAAATGATCCACTGTCGACAAGGAGACAACAGCCTGTCCTTCAAAAGGGATAGTGATGTCAGACTCATTTGTCTACTGGATAAGCCAAACGTTGATTCCTACAGACGGGCTCTTGCCTAAGAGGATCCAACCCACAACTCACTTCAGGCACTGTGCCGAGACCCATTAACTTTCAAGAGAGAACTTCCAGCACAGGAGGAAATCCCCCTGGAGAGAGAACACCAAAACATGCACATGGCCACTTTTCTTTTACCACATTCTGAGCAACTCAGTCAAAGCCGGGGTTACAACTCATTGATTCATTCAATTCCTTTAAGAAGCACTGAGGCTAGACATGGTGGCTCACACCTGTCATTCCAGCTACTCGGGAGGCTGATGGGGGAGGATCGCTTGAACCGGAGAAATCAAGACTGCAATGAGCTATGTGGTGCCACTGCACTCCAGCCTGAGCCACAGAGTGAGGCCCTGTGTCAGAAAATAGGAAGCATTGAGCTAGATATTATAGATACAAAGGTGACACATGGTACAGGCACTTGAGGACCCCACCTGGGAAGGCATTTGGTGAGTTCTATGATGGAAGGTTAAACAGTGGGTGGACACCAGATCACTGCAGTCGGGAAGACCTAGGTTTGAATTTTGTGTCTGCCACTTCTCCTCCTGCCTCAGTGGAGACGGTAATCATTCCTCCTTTCCAAGACCGTTTTCAGGACTTTTGTGCTAATATTTGGAAATCTCTCAGCATTGACCTGGACGTCTTGTAATTGCTTAAAAAGAGAGATAGTGTGAAACTGTATTCTTTACTTTTACCTACAGTGAGTGCATTGAGAACACAGAAAAATGGTCACATAACTTACTTCTCTGTCTCCCCTCAGAGATTCTGTTCTTATGTCTGTAGATAGCAGCTGCCAAGTGTACATAGTAAAAAGGCATTGAACTATCTCCATGGATTTGGACAGCAAATACACAGCGGCCATCACTAGCAATAGCGCCACAGCATGAAATAACATGCCACCCCAGGTAACACCAGAATAATTGGCCAGCGTTTGCCGCATGCATTCTTTCTAACAAGTCTCCGATATGTGTTATGTCTTTTGCCACATTGTCCAATTGTATCCTAACTCTAGGGCTTAAGGAGCCTACAATTGAATTCAGCTTAAATGAAGGTTGTCTGTTTCCTTTGTTACATCAAAGTGGAAAGGAAACTTCCTGGAGGAAACGTTACAAAAATACCCTCACTGCAAATCACTCCAGTGGAAGGCAGGAGAGGGTCTCAATAAGCAACTGTAATGAACAGCGGCCTCTGGACATACTGTCAAAAATGTCATCTTCTGATGACACTTACCCTGGTTTCTTCTCAGTTCATTATTCTTCAGTCTCCAATGGAGACAGAATTGAATTTCAAGGAACCTCAGAACCAGTCATGTGGGCAGGGAATAAGTAATGAGATCATAAGGCACTGGCCTTCGCAGAAGTTGTTAACTCCCCTCCAAAGACAATGAAGAGACCATTGGACTGATAGTCAAAGAACCAGGCTCTGTTTGAGGCGTCTACACTATACTGCCTTTCTTGTGCAGGTTACTGCTTGGCTTTCTGCCTCGGTGGTGCCACTTACAAAATGGAACCAGTTCCAACTGCCCCTCCCCTCCTCATAGGAGATATTATGTCTGCTGGGTGTTTGGTTCCAACACACTAGTTTAAGCTAGCAGGGGCACGTTTTTGGTAATACTCATGGGTAGCAAATTTCAGCTTCACAAGAAAATAAAATCTGTAACAAAAAAGTAGAAAGGGAGGCCTTCAAATAATTTATTTCCTTTCTCTGGGTCTCTCAGCTTTGCCTCTCTCTTTGTGTTCTCTGTGCTCTAGCACACACAAACCAAGGTAGATTTGTCATAAAGTTAATGAAGCTTAAGTGTCAGGATCCCTCATTTGCAAAGCCTCTTCCAAATAAGTATTTTATTTACTACTTCATTTTGTATTTATCCTTTTCCTGCAGAGGACCCTGTGTTTTATATGCCTCAGAAATTGCAGTCTGCTCCTGCCCTCAAGGACATGTTGTCAGAGCTTACACAGTTCATGTTTTACATAATTTTCCTTTATGCAACACAGTCCCAAATGTAAATGGCCCCCATACCTGGACCCTAAAAGAAACTGGCTAGACAGCATGTTTGTTTTTTAAATAAACAGAATTTATATTTTCAAGCTGTTTTAGGTTTATAGAGATATTGAGCTGAAAATACAACAAGTTCCTATATCCCCCGTCCTTCTGCATGCATTTCCCCTGCTGTTAACATCTTGCGTTGATGTGGCGCATATCTACTATGCTGTGAATGTTTGTGTCTCCTACATATTTGTATGTTGAAATTCTAACCACTAAGGTGATAGCATTGCAAGGTGGGAAGTGATTTGGGAGGTGATTAGGTCAGAGGGGTGGAGCCCTCAGGAATGGGATTAGTGCCCTTATAAAAGGGGCCTGAGAGAGACCCTTGCTCTTCTACCATGGGAGCACACAACAAGAAGGCATCATCTATGAACAAGGAAGCAGACACTCTTCCTTGGTGGAAGAGTGGAAGGGCATCTGCTTGATGCCCTTCTTAAGATCTTTAGATTTGCCATTTAAAATCAAGATCTTTAGCTTTTCCCAGCCACTGGAAAAGATGATGATAATTTCGTGCTCAGGTTTAGAGGGTAATGGAGGAGATAATGAAACTGGCCTAATTTCCTTGTAGAACTGATGTTTGTGATCTTTTTGAATAAACATAGAAATTGACCCTCCTGATCTTAAAACTTGAAACTTACATTTGTCTAATTTGAGTATCTTTCCCAGGAAACTGACCACCAGACATCCCAGATAGTATCAAGAAATTGAAACTCACCAGATCACTGCATTCGGACAACTCCTCTTCCTTACATCCCCCTAATTCCTGATTTCCTGTATGTTATGGTTTGGCTCTGTGTTCCCACCCAAATCTCATGTTGAATGGTAATTCCCAATGTTGGAGGAGGGAGCTGGTGGGAGGTGATTGCATCATAGGGGTGGACTTCCCCCTTGCTCTTCTCATGATAGTGAGAGTTCTCATGAGATCTGATTACTTGAAAGTGTGTAGGAGCTCCCCTTTGCCCTGTCTCTCCTGCTGCCATGTGAAGACGTGCTTGCTTCCCCTTGACCCTTCTGCCATGACTGTAAATTTCCTGGGGCTTCCCCAGCAATGCTTCCTGTACAACCTGTGGAACTATGAGCCAATTAAGTCTCTTTTCTTTATAAATTACCCAGTCTCAGGTAGTTATTTATTTGTTTATTTATTTATTTTTTAAGACAGAGTCTCACTCTGTTGCCCAGACTGGAGTGCAGTGGCATGATCTCGGCTGACTGCAACCTGCATCACCTGGATTCAAGCAATTCTTCTGCTTCAGTCTCCTAAGTAGCTGGGACTGACTATAGGTGCCCACCACCACCCCTGGCTTATTTTTGTATTTTTAATAGAGATGAAGTTTCACCATGTTGGCCAAGCTGGTCTCAAACTCCTGACCTCAAATGATCCACCTGCCTTGGCCTCCCAAACTGCTAGGATTACAGGTGTGAGCCACCGTGCCTGGCTGGGTAGTTCTTTGTAGCAATGTGAGAATAAACTAACACCGCAGATGTAGCTACATTCCTTCCCTGCTATATAAACCCCCAGTTTGAGACTTAGATCCCATCTTCTTGGCAGCAGAACCCAATTAAAGCCTTCTTCCCTGGTAATACTCCTTGTCTCAGTGATTGGCTTTCTGTGTGGTGAGCAGCAGGATCCTGGCATTTTGGTAACAATAATGAGGCAGAAATTGGATACGGTTTGAGATTTGCATTGTCTCTCACTGCACTCAGTGCCAGAATGACTCAGTAAAATATATTTACAGAGCAGCACAGTTCAGAACAAAGCCTCCTACCTTTCTGATCAGAAGAGGATACATGACTGACCTCTGGGATATATTTATTCTCTTCTGTGGTAAATAGAAGAACAACCTCCCAAGATGTCCACATCCTAATCCCCAGAACCTGCGACTATGTTAGGCTATGTAGTAAGTGAGAATTAAGGTTACAGATAGAATTAAAATTGCCAATCGGCTGGCCTTAAGATAAAGCGATTATCCTGGATTACCTGGGTGGCCCTATAATCACAAGGGTCCTTAAAAGTGGAAGAGGGAGACAGAAATCAGTGTCAGAGTGACGCAACATCAGAAAGATTTGGTCAACCATTGCTGGTTTTAAAGTTGAGATGGGTCCATGAGTCAAGTAATGTGACACATCTAGAAGCTGGAAGAGTCAAGAAAACGTAGAATCCTGTAGAGCACTCCAGAATGAATCCAGTTATGCCAATACCTTAATTTTTAGCCTAGTGAGACCACATCAGACTTCTCATCCCCAGAACTATAAGATAAAGATTTTGTGTTGTTTTAAGCCACTAAATCTGTGGTACTTTGTTACAGCAGCAAAAAGAAACTAATATAGTCTCCAGCATTTTGTTGTTACTAGTACTATTGGTTTCTTCTTGAGGGGTGAGTCAGCAAGATTCCTGAGGGCAGGGACCCATAGTTTCAGTACATTGCTCTGCAAACACCAAGCTTTCAAGACTTAGGGATTGAATTCTAACCTCCACCTAAATGCAGATCAACAGAAAATAGGCATGTGGAAAGCACTCTCTAATTCCATTATTACCAATTTTGTCTGCTTCCCCAAATGTTTTCATTGGAATTTCTGAACACTGATATAAAAGGGAATAGACTGATATTTAAAATTCTTTTTTCAAGGGACTGCTCACCCATTCTGTCAGGGTATTGGAATTTAGCAGACTGAATTATTTGTGACAGCTGGTATGAAGAAAATGTTTAGTCCTAGCCAGCTTCAAAACGTGCAGGTCCCCAGTGATAGAGATTCAATTCAAAAAAGAGTTCTGTCTGATGTGACATCTTTAAACTCAAGGAAAATAATGGCACAGATAGACAGTAATACACTATAATTTTTTTAAATTATAAAATGAAATGAACACAGAGGAAACATAATGTAATGCCTAACTTGGAGAGACAAACTACAGGTATTCTAATCACAAGGAAAGAAATATTTGGTTTATTTTGATAGACTTTCATATTCAATAAACTATTCATCATGTAAATTACACAAATTTAAAAGGCTAAGGTCTGGCAAATTTCCCAAAATAAGCTATGCAGATTCTGAAGAGTTTCCAGTACCATGGAATCCATCAAGAAAATGCCTTTGCAGCCTCAATGTCTATAAAAGGATAGTCTGAGAGTTGGATATTATGCTTAAGGAGATGCTCTTCTTACAGGGTATGGTGTATTGAAAATGACTATAATTCTGACTACTTCTAAATGGTTTATGGCTTTCAACTGAGATTTCTAGTTTCCAGGTCAGGTTTATCCAATTTAAAAAAAGGGAAAGTGCTATACGTGCTAGACAGAGTGGGCTAATCTGCTTTCCACTACCAAAAATTTCAGGCTCTATCAAAGTCTGTGGGATTTTTTTTTTTTTTTTAATTTCCTCAGAGGGATCCCAGCTTTTACCATAGCTTGAATACATAAAAGCAAAAATTCACTACTCAGCATACCATGTTCCTTCCTTGTATGCTAAGTGTGGATTCTTACTGAGCTCTTCTAAATACCTGTTTCTCAATAGCCTCCTGTTCTTGATTGAGTTGTGTCTGCCATGAAAAGATATGTTGAAGCCCTAACCCCCAGTTCAAGTAGATGGGAATTTATTTGGAAATAGGGTCTTTGCAGATGTAACTAAGTTAAGATGAGGTTGTACTGGATTAGAATGGACCCTAGTTCCATGACTGGTGTCATGTGAAGGCCCTGTGGAGACAGGGACACAGAGACATCCAGACAGAATGCCCCGTGATGGAGATAGAGATTTGGAGTCAGGTGTCAGCAAGCCAAGGAGCACCAAGAATTGCTGGCAACCACCAGAAACTGGGAGAGAGGCATGGAACAGATTCTCCCTCAGAGCCTCCAGAATGAACCAACCTTGTCAACACCTTGATTTTGGACTTCTGGCCTCTCTAATTGGGAAAGAATACATTTCTGTTGTGTGAAGCCACACAGTTTGTGGTGATTTTTTTTTTATGGCAGCCCTAGGAAATGAATACACTTTCTGCTAGGTATTGCTTCCAAATTAGATCACTGCTTTTTGCTTAAAGTTGGGTTTCTTTTCCAGAAAAGTCCGCAGAAGAAATTAATATTGTTACTCTCAGTGAAAGTGGAGCTCTCTTATGTAATTGCTGACAAGCCAGTAAGGTGATGGATCCACACTGTTCTTATGCCAACACACACACGGTGCAGTTGCTAGAGGCCAAAGAAAAAAAATGTGGCCAACCACAAAGACTGATTTTTACCACATCCACAAGTCTTCCAGTCTCAGATTACCAGTACACAACACATTATAAAGAGACAATTTTCACCACCATAGATTCGTGAAAGTATCATGTACCCATGGCATACGATGGATCAAGGCATATCGTCAATATTCACAAGAAAAGGGTTAAGACAGTCACCAAGGCTCAAATTTCTCATTAAACTATGACATTTTGAAACAAAATCAAGTTTGCTCCTTTCAAAATTTTTATTTACCCTAACCTGGTGCTGTTAAAGCTTGGCTTGTGTGTTTACCCTGGGAAACTCTGGACTATACCAATCTGTCTGTTGCAAGGATCTTCTTTTAATATGTGACCTGCAGCTTGTAAGAAACACATTAAAAGAGGAATGTATAAGGTTTTGCAAATTCTTTTTTTTTTTTTTTTTTTTTTTTTTTTTTTTGACGGAGTCTCGCTCTGTCACCCAGACTGGAGTGCAGTGGTGCGATCTCTACTCGCTGCAAGCTCCACCTCCCGGGTTCACGCCATTCTCCTGCCTCAGCCTCTGGAGTAGCTGGGACTACAGGCACCCATGGTCCTGAGTAGCTGGGACTACAGGCACCCACCACGATGCCCGGCTGAGTTTTTGTATTTTTAGTACAGATGGGATTTCACCGTATTGGCCAGGATGGTCTCGATCTCCTGACCCCGTGATCCATCCGCCTCAGCCTCCCAAAGTGCTGGGATTACAGGCGTGAGCCACCGCACCTGGCCTGCAAATTCTTTAGATAGCAAATCTGCAAAATTGGAGAGAGGACTGGCTTCTACCCAGTAACTTAGGGAGTCCGGGACTAGGCCTGCTTCAGAGCACAGGAGGAGGGTCCATTGTTTCTATGGTGCTTTCAATTCATGTCTCAAAAGAGGACTTACTGAAAAGACTTTTCCGATCCATACCAGTGCCAGAGACTCAGCAAGGCACCTCTATGAACCCAGATTTGCTCAGCAGCAAGTCTGGAAATGGTGCCCATGTAGAGTGCAGAGGCCTTCCAAGTCGGCCTTGGCCAGTGTCCTCGCAACAGTCACTCATTTCCAGTGCTGTGTGGAACATCCAACTATCTCTCCTCTTAAAAAACCAAACCAAAAAAAGACAATTTGCTTTTGACCTAATCTGTCTCATAGTTGGGAAATGTCTTTCCTCCTTTCAGAGATTCTTTATGAAAAATAAACCCACAGTCTCCCACCTCTTGTTTACTCTTCAATCCATGGTAATCTGGCTTTCCACAAAACTCTCAATTCATCATTCCACAATGGCCCTCACCAGCATTGGCAAAGCTTCCTGTTGAGGAAAAGAGTCAAACTCTGTTAAAATATTTGAAGAGATTTATTCAAGCCAAATATGAGTGACCATGGCCCTGGGCACAGACTCCAGAGGTCCTAAGAATATGTACCCAAGGTAGTCGGTCTGCAGCTTGGCTTTATACGTTTTAGGGAGACACAAGACATCAGTCAATACATGTAAGGTGTATGTTGTGGGGGTAGGGGGTGAGGAGGGAGGTTTCTGGTCATAGATGAATTCAAAGATTTTTGATTGACAATTGGTTGAAAGAGTAAAGGTGGTATCTAAAGACCTGAAATCAGAAGGGACTGTCTAGGTTAAGACAAGGGGATGTGGAGGCCAAGGTTCTTATTATGCAGGTGAAGCCTCCAGGTAGCAGGCTTCAGATAATAGACTGTAAATGTTTCTTATCAGACTTAAAAAGGTGCCAGACTCTTAGTTAATTCCCTCCTGGATCAGGGAAAATACCTGGAAATGGAAAGTGATTCTCTACAGAATGTAGATTTTTCCCATAAGATACAGTTTTACCGGGCCATTTCAAAATATGTCAACGAAATATGTTTGCAGGTAAAATACTTTGATTTCTTTCAGGGCCTGCCATCTGTCATGTTGGTATTTTATTGCTACAAGGAGTTTATTTTGTCAGTCCTAAGATTGCTGTTTTAATGTTAGTGCTGGTTAGTCATGTCTGAATTCCAAAGGGAGGAGGGTATAATGAGGTATGTCCAACACTTCCTTCCCATCATGGCCTGTACTAGTTTTTCATGATTCTTTGGAATGCCCTTGGCAGAGACTGGGGGGAAGGGGTCCATCAGTCAGCTGGAAGGGCTTAGAATTTTATTCTTGGCTTACATTCCCTAGTTACCAAACCAAAAAGGCAGGTTTAAACCTGATCTCACCTGTCTTCTCTGTGGCATCGAGTCACCTTCCCCTGGACAATTTTTTCTCTCGGGACTTCTGAGGCACCACTTCTCTCTGATCTGATAACATTGCTGCATAGCCCCTCTGATATTAAAGGAGGATATTTTCTTGACCCCTTTGGGGAACTCAAGACAGGGGCATGTTGTTTACTCCGTCCACCCCTTTCTACCCCTCGCAGGAGGGAGAATATGAGTGAAGAGGTGCAGGAACCAGAGGGAGCGCTTTTGAGGGTTGGCAGAAACAAACTCCATTTACTCAGCTTGCCACACTCAACGCCTTGTGGGAGGAAGCAAGTAGGCGAGCAAATACAGGATCTGGCCAGCTGCTTTCAGGTCCCAGCAGGAGCAAACTCTGTGCAGGCCCCATGACAGCATCCAGGTGGGGCTACCTGAGACCCCTGAAGCCCCAGAGGACATGTTACAGTGCTATTTCAGCTCTGCTGTCCATGGACAGCTTAAATGTTAACAGTTCAGTGGGCCCTTTGCCTCATCATGTGAGGCAGTTGCCTTCAACCACCAAGGGCAAAAGGCCAGTGTGACAGCCGTTTTTTGGTTGTCTGCAATCATGGCTCTCAAGCTCTTGTCTGGCTTCCAGGGAAAATGAGGTTGCATGAACGAGTTGAAGGATGGTGAATGCGGAAGATTTTATTGAACAAAGGAAGTGGCTCGTAGGGAAAGGGGAGCTAGAAAGGGGATGAGATGGGCAGGTAATCATCCCCTTAAGTCCAGCCATCTCTGGCCAGACTCTTCTCTGAAGTCAAGCCATCAAGCCATCCCTCTGAAGTCAAGTCACTTCTCTCTGACATCCAGCCACTTCTCCCCTTCTCTCTGACTGAGTCTGGGGTCTTTATAGCCACAGAATGGGGGGTGAGGGGGGTCATGGGTAGTTTAGGAAAAGGCAACATTTAAGCAGGAAAACAGATAGAAGTTCTCACTGTGGGTCATGGGTTTCAGGCTTTTCAGCTTGAAGGTGGAGTTTTGCCAGGGACCTGTCCCTGTCTGCCTGGAATTTCTCTGCCTCCTGCCTCTATCGTTGTATCAATATCTCTCTTTGATATTATGTCTTGTACAATTTTATCATGACTCGCCTCTCTTTCTATGAACTATTCCTGGATGTTCTCATCTAAGCCTATAGCTTTAATCAAATCTAATTCAACTAACTACCTGTCTTCTATTAGCTCCAGACTCAAGTGTCTCTGGCTGTCAACTGGGTATGTCCACAGGAATATTCAAGGGGCAACTTGAAAATCATCATACTTGAAACTGATACCATCTCTTTCCACTTCCCACTGATCCTTTTCCCATGAGTCCCGTCTCAGAAACTGTTCCAGGCAATGGGGATAAGGCAATGAATGAAATAGTAAAGCTCCTACCCTTTGGAGTTTTATTCTAGTTGGGAGAAATGAATAATAAATGGGTAAACAAGCATGTAAAACTATAACTGTCCGGTGGGTTCACCTTGCCCACTGCCTAGACAGAGCCAATTTATCAAGGCAGGGGAACTGCAATAGGGAAAGAATCATTCACACAGAGCTGGCTGTGCAGGAGTTTTATTATTACTCAAATCAGTCTCCCCAAGAATTCAGGGATTGGAGTTTTTAAGGATAATTTGCTAGGTAGGAGCCAGTGAGTTGAGAGTGCTGATTGCTTGGGTCAGAGATGAAATAATAGGGAGTTGAAGCTGTCCTCTTGCACTGAGTCAGTTCCTAGGTGGGGCCAGAAGACCAAATGAGCCATTTTATTGCTCCATCAAGTGCAGGGTTTGCAAAATATCTCAAGCACTAATCTTAGGTTTTACAATAGTGATGTTATCCCCAGGAGCAATTGGAGAGGGTCAGAATCTTGTAACCTCCAACTGCATTACTCCTAAATCATAATTTCTCATCTTTTGGCTTATTTTGTTAGTCCTACAAAAGCAGTCTAGTCCCCAGGAAGGAAAGGGGATTGTTTTGGGAAAGGGCTGTTATCATCTTTGTTTCGAAGTTAAACTATAAACTAAGTTCCTCCCAAAGTTAATTTGGCCTACACCCATGAGTGAACAAGGACAGCAAGGAGTTTAGAAGCAAGACAAAGTTGATTAGGTCAGCTCTCTTTCATTGTAATAATTTTCTCGGTTATAATTTTGCAATGGCAGTTTCAAAACATCATGTGGGGAAACTACCAGGGAAAAACAAGGAGCAGGTGAGTGGACTGACAGGGATAGAGAATTGTGTTTTATATGGGTGGTGAGGGAAGCCCCTGCTGATGAGGTGATATTTGAGCAGAGGGCTGAACCAATGGAGGGTTGGAGCCAGGTGAGGATCCATCCAGGAGGACTACTCCAGGCAGAGTCCCTAGGGTGACAGCATGTTGGGTTGGTTTGATTTGGAAGAGCAAGGAACTCTGGGTGATTGTGTTACCAGAAAGGGGTCCCGATTCAGACCCCAAAAGAGGGTTCTTGGATCTTGTGCAAGAAAATTAATGGTGAGTCCACAGAGAAAAGTGAAAGAGAGTTTATTAGAGAAGTGAAGAAATGAAAGAATGGCTGGCTACTGTATAGGCAGAGCAGCCCCAAGGAATGCTGGCTGGCTATATTTATGGTTATTTTTTGATCATGTGCTAAACAGCAAGTGGATTATTCATGAAGTTTCCAGGAAAGGCATGAGGAGTTCCCAAAACTGAGGGTTCCTTTCCTTTTTAGACCATATAGGGTAATTTCTGGACCTTTCCATGGCATTTGTAAACTGTACTGGTGAAACTGGTACTGGTGGGAATGTCTTTTAGCATTCTAATGTATTATAATGAGTGTATAATGAGCAGTGAGGATGCCCAGAGGTCTCTGTCATTACCATGTTGGTTTTGTTGGAGTTTGGCCCACTTCTTTACCACATCCTGCTTTATCAGTGGGGTTTTTGTGACCTGTATCTTGTACTGACCTACTATCTCATCCTGTGACTAAGACCACCTAACTCCTGGAAATATAGCCCAGCAGTCCTCATCCTTATATTACCCAGCCCCTGTTCCAGATGGAGTCATTCTAGTTCAAATGCCTCTGACAGTTGTGTGAGAGCAGAGGTAGGAGAAAAGGTCAAATAAATAACATCTCGTTGGCTGTAGCAGAAACTTTGGGTTTCATTTTTATTGATACCAGAAGCCACTGTAGATATGAACTGAATTATGCTTTAAAACTATTTTTTTCTTTTTCTTTTTTTTTTTTTTTTTTGAGATGGAGTCTCACTCTGTCATCCAGGCTGGAGTGTGGTGACACGATCTTATCTCACTGCAACCTCTGCCTCCTAGGCTCAAGCAGTTCTGCCTCAGCCTCCTAAGTAGCTGGGACTACAGGCGCGTGCCACCATACTAGACTAATTTTTATATTTTTAGTAGAACGGGGTTTCACCCTGTTGGCTAGGCTGGTCTCGAACACCTGACCTCAGGTGATCCACCTGCCTCGGCCTCCCAATGTGTTGGGATTACAGGCGGGAGCCACTGCGCCTGGCCTAAAACTATGTTTCCAAATGCCATGTAGAGAAGAGGCTGCAGGGGATGTATCAGTCAGAGTCCAGTCAGGAACTAGAAACCACCCTAGGTATTTCAGGGCAACCCTGATTGGAGCAAAAAAGGAAAATGGGAGTCTTTTCTTCTTTCTCCTATTTTCCTGTCTCCATGTGTTGCCCCATTGTCAGAGATAGCAGGAAGCCAGAGGGCAAAGGAGGAGTGCAGTCTGTTCAGAGCAGGCTCCAGAAAGTTTTGCATCACTTAGAGATGAAATAAAATGCAAGTCAAAGAGAAATCTATGAACAATGGCTTAAATAATTAAGGTTTTTGTGGTGTTTTCTTCTTTTCATTATTATTATTATTAATATTATTATTATTATTATTATTGAGATGAGTCTGGCTCTGTTGCCGAGGCTGGAGTGTAGTGGCACTATCTCAGCTCACTGCAGCCTCCGCCTCCCGAGTTCAAGTGATTCTCATGTCTCTGCATCCTGAGTAGCTGGGACTGCAGGTGCACGCCACCACACCAGCTAATTTTTGTGTTTTTAGAACAGACAGGGTTTCACCATGTTGGCCAGGCTGGTCTCGAACTCCTGACCTCAAGTGATCTGCCTGCCTCGGCCTCCCAAAGTGCTGGGATTACAGGTGTGAGCCACCGTGCCCAGTGTATTATTGTTATTTTAAAGATAAGGTCTTGCTCTGTCGCCCAGGCTGGAGTACAGTGGCACTATTGCAGGCTCGAAATCCTGGGTTCAGGTGACCCTCCCAAGTAGCCTACTCTATAGGCTCACACTACCAGGCCCAGCTAATTTTATTTATTTGTTTATTTATTTATTTTAGCAACGGGGTCTCAATTTGTTGCCCAAGCTCATCTTGAACTCCTGGCCTGCCTCCCTAAGTGCTGGGATTACAGGTGTGTGCCACTGTGCCCAGTGATTTTTGTAGAAAGGAATGTGGAGGTTGGTGAATGTTAGCGTTGATTCAATTATTTCATGGTGTCCGCCCATGTGTCTTTGAGATTATTTGGGCTCCCAGAAACCCTTGATCATAATTTTGCTGACCGCTCATTGACCACAATCGTGTCACATGGCCACCCCTAGCTGCAAAGAAGAATGGGGAGGTGAGTGCTACTTTTTCTTGCTTCTCTAGTGGATACTGGCAAGAGAAAAGGAAGTAGTACATTGGTGTTGAGGTAGACAGTAGTGGCCATTATCTCATCTAAGGGGGGTCGAGCTTTAGAATTGATGTGGATAAGAGTAGAGAATGCTGTGAAGGACTCAATAAACAAGGTTATCTAAAGATATCCCTTAAGTACAATAAGCTTCTACTAGACTCTAACCAATGAAGTAGATGCTAGCAGCCACTTGTAGCTGTAGCACAAGTGAAATGTGGCTAGACTGAACTGAGGTGTGCTGTACATGTGAAGTAGGCACCAGATCCTAAATCATAATGTATAGAAAAAGAACTTAAAGTGTCTTAACAATAATTTGTTATGTTGATTACATGTTGAAATGATGATACTTTGGATATACTATAAACATTTATTTCATCTTTCTAAACTTTGTTTAATGTGACTTTTAGATAAATTAAATGATGTATGTGGCTTGTTTTGTATTTCTATTAGATTGTGTTGCACTAGATTATTTAATGACCCTTTCTTTCTCTAAAGAGAGTCTCTGTTACCTGGCTCTAAACCAAATTTTCCTCTTCTAATGGTGCTAATTGTCATGGTTTTCTAAGTCTTACCAGAACAGCATTTCCCAATACCTCATAGCTCCAAAAGGTACCTTCTAGTGATGGATTGAAAAAACAAGCCAAACTCCTTTACCAAGAAACCTGCCATGACCATCATGTATATTTCAACCTGAGGTAGATAAGAACAAGTATAATAATGAAGTCAAGGAAAAGATTCCAGACAGGGATCAAATTATTCAGTATCAGTAGCACCCTGAGGCTATCAAATGAGACAAGATAATTGGTTGGAGTAGGGAGCCCAGTTTAAATTAGTCCTTTACTTAATCCTTAACTTTTCTTTTCTTTTTTTTTTTTTTACTGGAAGCAAGGAATCCTGCAATTCCAATTTTGCCCCATGCTTTTTCATGACTTATATTAAAAATTTCCTCAGTGGCTCCGGTGAAAAAAATGAATGAACTGGAACATGAAATCTATAGTCAATCTGTGGTATGTATGTCCTAATCCCAATAACCTATTAATATGTTACCTTAAAATTGCTAAGGAACTTTATGGACATGACTAAGTTAATGGCTTTGAGATGGGGAGATTATCCTGGATTATTCAGGAAGGTCCACTCTAATCACCTTGGTCCTTAATGCAGAAAGCTGTTCTTAGCTGGAGTAGAAAATCAAGTGATGTGACACTAAGGGTTTTGAGGATAGAGGAACAGGCCGTGAGCCAAGGAATATGAATGGTGTGATGGTTACTACTGAGGGTCGACTTGATTGGATTGAGGGATACAAAGTATTAATCCCAGGTGTGTCTGTGTAAGTGTTGCCAAAAGAGATTAACATTGGAGTCAGTGGGCTGGGGAAGGCAGATCCACTTTTAATCTGGTGGGAACAATCTAATAAACTGCCAGCAAATATAAAGCAGGCAGAAAAACGTGAAAATGCAAGACAGGCCTGGCCTCCCAGCCAACAGACCTTCCCTTAGAGTCTCCAAAAAAAATGCAGACCTGCTGACACCTTGATATTTAGCCCCGTGATCCATGTCACACTTCTAACCTCTAGAATTGTAAAATAATAAATCTGTGATTTTTGGGGTTTGTTTTTTGGAGATGGAGTCTTGCTCTTGTCGCCCAGGCTGGAGTGCAGTGGCATGATCTGGGCTCACTGCAACTTCCGCCTCCTGGGTTCAAGCAATTCTCCTGCATCAACCTCCTGAGTAGCTGGGACTACAGGCAACCACCACCACACCAGGCTAATTTTTTGTATTTTTAGGAGAGATGGGGTTTCACCGTGTTAGCCAGGATGGTCTCAATCTCCTGACCTCATGATCCACCCACCTCGGCCTCCCAAAGTGCTGGGATTACAGGTTTGAGTCACCACGCCCCGCCAAATCTCTGTTGTTTTATACCACTGACTTTGCGGTAATTTGTTCCAGCAGCAAGAGAAAACCAATACATCAACCCAAAATATAAACATTAAAACAACCATGAAAATATTGATTTTGAGAATATTGTTATCCACAAAACTTTTCACTATCACAAAACTCTTACCAGGCTCCATGACAGCTCTCAGAAACTGGAAGGAACACAGCTACCCGTTTATGAGAAATATTCTAATGTGATGTTCTCTTTAGTCCATTATCGCTGCCCCCAGCAAACACACAGAAATGACTCATTAATGGCTGGGCGCGGTGGCTCACGCCTGTAATCCCAGCACTTTGGGAGGCCAAGGCAGGAGGATCTGAAGGTCAGGAGATCGAGACTATCCTGGCTAACATGGTGAAACCCCATCTCTACTAAAAATACAAAAAATTAGCCAGGCATGGTGGCGGGCACCTGTAGTCCCAATGGAGGCTGAGGCAGGAGAACGGTGTGAACCTGGGAGGAGGAGCTTGCAGTGAGCCAAGATAGCGCCACTGCACTCCAGTCTGGGCAACAGAGCGAGACTCCCGAAAGAAAGAAAGAAAGAGAGAGAGAGAGGAAAGGAAAGAAGGAAGGAAGGAAGGAAGGAAGGAAGGAAGGAAGGAAGGAAGGAAGGAAGGAAGGAAGGAAGGAAGGAAGGAAGGAAGGAAGGAAGGGAGACTATTAGCATTTCCCAGAGGATTAAAAACAAATTTCCCTCTTCCATCAGTCACTCTTTTCATATAATTTATAGCACAAAGGCTAGAGGAAAATGTATCTTTTTAATTTTCATGTTTATATCCCAGTTTTACTAGCTTATAGATTGTGCTCTTTTGTCTTGAATTTTTTTTTTCAGTTTCTTATATTGCAGCAGTCATTCTATCCATCCTCCTCAGCTGTACTATGCAAAACCTATCATGCCTTTCTCAACATCTTTTGTCTGTATAAAGAAATATGTTCATGCCAGAGAATTTTGCTGTCAGCAATAGAAAAACACAACTTCTATCTACTTTGTGTTTAGACTAGATGAAGTTGAACAGAGTCATAAATAATGAAATACTGCCAGCTTCATAAGCAAGAGTTTATTTGAAAATTCAGTGCGGTGCTGACAATAAGAATCACAGACAACTAGAACAACATAATTAGGGGGAAAATGGTGGGAGAGATATCCATTTGTTAGAAAGTTTCTATCAATATTCATCTTTCAGATCTGCAGGAAGACAAAAGAATCTTTAGGGTCTTTCTTGTTAATATAACCCACAGTCCTTAAGTCTATCTGCCATTATGAGTCCAGATCAAAGAACTCAAAGTGCCATGCATATGAATGTGGATATCCAGCACACTCACCTATAATTCTGAAGAGTCCCAGACCCGACTCCTACTCTAATCCTCTCCTTCATCATTTTGGGCCTTCTGACTCTACCTCCTTATACTGCTTTAGGTCTGTCCAATCTGCCTTTTTCTTGTGCTTTAAAACATGATCCACAACAAGGTGAATGTATATGAAGGACTAGGATAAAAGGCAATAATTTGCAACAGACAGAATCTGGCAGCATGGATCCTAAATCTCATCCACCATTCCCTGCCCCAAGGAACCTCTCTCTGGTTGTCTCTTCTCTAGCACCTCATTCTTTCATCACGTTGCTTCAGCCCATTTCTGCGCTGGCTTCTCTAAGTTCCAGGGACTGGAAACCTATTCCTTCTGGAGCCTGGTCAAAGAAAGCCCACATAGCCCTTTCCAGCTTAGATCATTCTCTCCATCCTCAGGGAGGACTCCGCTTAAGTTCATTATGATGATCAGTTTAGCTCCCTTTGTTTCTTCTTCTCTAATCTACATGGGTCTGGGCCTTTTTGTTTTATAACCAAAAGGCTCCGTAAGTAGTTTTTCTAAATGAAAACATAAAAATTTCCATGATGTGAATTCTGCTATCCCTACAGGATAAAAATGTGACTAGTCAGTTGAGGTTTTTCTTTAATAATAATATTTTCCTTCCCGGGATGTATTTCTCCATCTATTCTTGTTGTGTAAGCCCACAAATAGTTGTGTTAACATGAGATGTTGGTTTTAACAAAATGCTATTGCAGCACATTGGAAAGTGGCCCTGCCCATCCAAGAGGGATAGGAAGGTGCTTTTAAGAAGAGAAATGATTGAGTTAGATACTAATTGTATGTTATGCTCTGGGATGGTGCCAAAAAAACAACTTACAGTGAAATTTTCCTTTACTCTAGCATCACAGAAATGGATATGGCAACTTCTAAGTGGTATTAAGGATTTCTTAATTTCCCTTTACAGTTTAGGTCTGATTTTCTCAAAATATATGTAGTCTAGAGACTGTTTGAAGGGGTGGCCTGCCCCTCCACACCTGTGGGTGTTTCTCGTTAGGTGGAACGAGAGACTTGAGAAAAGAAATGAGACACAGAGACAAAGTATAGAGAAAGAAAAAGTGGGCCCAGGGGACCGGCGCTCAGCTTACAGAGGATCCACGCCGGTCTCTGAGTTCCCTTAGTATTTATTGATAATTATCTTTACCATCTTAAAGATAAGGGAGTGGCAGGACAATAGGATCATTTTAGGGAGAAAATTAGCAGTAAGACATATGGATAAAGATCTCTGTGACATGGGTAAGTTCAAAGGAAAATGCTGTGCCTTGATATGCATATGCAAACATCTCCACAAACCTCTTAGCAGCATTGAGCCAGCAAGTCCGGCCAGCAAGTCCCACCTTATGCCGTAAGGTGGTTTTCTCCTATCTCAGTAAACGGAGCATACAATCGGGTCTCACACAGAGATGTTCCATTGCCCAGGATGGGCAGGATTTTTAACCAGCAAGCTGCCTTCAGGCACTTGTTTAACAAAGACACATCCTGCACAGCCCAAAATCCATTAAACCTTGAGTCACCACAGCACATGTCTCTTGCAAGGACAAGGTTAGGGGTAGGGTCACAGATTAACAGCATCTCAAATACAGAACCAAATGGAGTCTCTTATGTCTGCTTCTTTCTATACAGACACAGTAACAGGCTGATCTCTCTTTCTTTCCCCCACACTGTTACATTAGCATCACCTGTGTTTGTTTAAAAAACAAAAAGGTAAGTTCTTGCCCAGGGACTCCCTTGCCCAAATAAATCAGGATCTTCAGTGGGGGAACCTAGTGACATGCATTTTAAAGCTCCAATGTGATTTTTATCGTTAGGAAGGCTTAAGAATCATATCCAGAATAGAGTAGCTTCAATACATAGAGGAAACCATTGAGTATTCCAATAAACATATGGTAGCCCTTGCATTCATAGCTCCCTAGAATTAAAAAAAAAAAAAAAAAAAAAAAAGGAGTAAAATAAAGAGTAACTTTAGGCCAGGTACAGTGGCTCATGCCTGCAATTCCAGCACTTTGGGAAGTCAAGGCAGGAAGATCACACGAGCCCAGAAATTGGAGATCAGCCTGGGCAACATAGTGAGACCCTGTCTCTATTAAAGTATCAAAAAAATCAACTGGACATGGTGGCACATACCTGTAGTCCCAGCTACCCAGAAGGTTGAGGCGGGAGGATCATTGGGCCTGGGGGGTTGAGGCTGCAGTGAGCTGTAATGGCACCACTGCACTCCAGCTGGGGTGACAGAGTGAGACTCTGTCTCAAAAAAAAAAAAAAAAAAAGAGTAACTTTAGAGCGGCAAAAACCAAACATTTCATCCAGGTGATCACAGTTAACATTAATAGTAGTAAATGATGTTGATAGTCTATACCTATAGCATAATATGATGTGATGATGAAAGTTGCATTTTCTCTCTGTTGCCTTCTCTCCAAAACCCATAATCCTACTCTACCCATAAGGAAAACAGTAGACAAATTTCAATTGAGGGATATTTTACAAAATATCTGACCTGTACTTCTTAAACATGTCAAGGTCATCAAAAATAAAGAAAGTTTGAGAACTCTCACAGCCGAAAGGAGCCTAAGGAGGCTTGATGACTGAATGCAGTATGGTTTCCTAGGTGGGATCCTGGAAAAGAAAAAAGACATAAGGTAAAAACTAAGTAAATCTAAGGAAAATATTGGCTGGGTGCGGTTCACACCCATAATTCCAGCACTTTGGGAGGCTGAAGTGGAAGGATTGCTTAAGCCCAGGAGTTCGAGACCAACCTGGACAAGATACGGAGACCCCATCTCTACAAATAAATAATAACTTTTTTCTAATGGCAGGGTGTGGTGGCATGCACCTGTAGTCCCAGCTACTTAGAAGGCTGAGATGGGAAAATTGTTTAAGCCTGGGAGAGCAAAGCTACAGTGAACCATGATGGCACCACTGCACTCCAGCCTGGGCAACAGAGGCGAGACTCTGTCCAAGAAAGAAAGAAGAAGGAAGGAAGGAAGGAAGGAAGGAAGGAAGGAAGGAAGGAAGGAAGGAAGGAGAGGAAGGAGAAGGAAGGAGAGAAAGGAAGGAAGAGGAAGGAAGGGAGAGGAAGGGGAAGGAAGGGAGAGGAAGGGGAAGGAAGGGAGAGGAAGGAAAGAAGGGAGAGGAAGGAAGGAAGGAAGAGAGGAAGGGAGGGAGGGAGGAATGGAGGAAAGGAGGAAGGAAGGAAGGAAGGAAGGAGGGAGGGAAAAAAGAAAGAAAAGAAAAAGAAAGAAAGAGAGAAAGAAGGAAAGAAAGAGAAGGAAAGAAAGAGAAAGAAAGAAAAGAGAAAGTATTGACTTTAGTTAATAATATTAACATGGGTTCATTAATTGTGGCAAATGTACCATATTAATATAAGATGCTAATAACAAATGAAGCTGGGTGTGGAGTATATGGAAACTCCATACTATCTTCACAGCTATTCTGAAAATCAATACCTATTCTTAAACAAAAGTTTATTTTAAAAGTTTTTTTTTTTTTTTTTTTTTTTAATTGGGAGTTAAGACAGAGCAAGACACTGGTGATCTTGGCATTCCCTCTGAAAGCCACTACCTAGTCCATCAATCTAAAATCCATCTTACAGGTTAATATCATTAAAGTAAGAAAATGAATCAAACAATTGGCATCAAGATGTTTATTACCAGTAAGCTTAATTCTTCTACATTTTCACACACAAGATTCCCATATTGTATAATTCCAGAGGGTTCTAGTGTCACAGAATGAGACTGGGGGGAAATCATTCCTATAGAACACATTGTGAATATTTCTGGAAATTGTTCTAACTGCTGGCTTATTTATACATTAGAAGTAGAAATTATCCCAATTAAACCTCTACTGAGCAAAATATACAAACGACATATTTAAGCACAAGCCACTGGTGCTCCGTGTTTATTTCTCAAGTGAGTCTACCAGGAATAAAATAAGAGACTATCACCCCCTAACGTATCTGGTCCCTATACCACGAATCTTCTTTACTTATAAATGAATTCTGCCTTCACCTCCTTAACAAGCAGGACATACATGCTCTCCTATCAGTAGTTATCCCTGCTCTCTTTCCTCCTCACTGAGTTTCTAGGTAATCTGCTCTCCTCCAACTGAGGTCCAGCACATTACACCTGACTTCATCAATGTATCTATAGATCTCTAACTCTGCTCTCCTTCTCTGTCCCTGTAAAGACCTGTGAGGTTGGTTTTCCTCTTAAATGTAGAAGATGGGTTTTTTTGGGGGGGGGGTGGGGGGACTTAAAGACGTACCTCTATTGTCTTGGCCAACATTTTTTGATCTCTAGAAATTGAGTTCTAGTCATGGTAGCTCAAATAAAGAGATAAGAGTTGGATCAGTAACTGAAAAGATTCGGCCGGGTGCCTTGGCTCACGCCTGTAATCCTAGCACTTTGGGAGACCGAGGCGGGTGGATCACGAGGTCAGGATATCGAGACCATCCTGGCTAACATGATGAAACCCCGTCTCTACTAAAAATACAAAAAATTAGCCGGGCGTGGTGGCGGCGCCTGTGGTCCCAGCTACTCGGGAGGCTGAGGCAGGAGAATGGCGGGAACCCGGGGGGCGGAGCTTGCAGTGAGCCGAGGTCACGCCACTGCACTCCAGCCTGGGCGACAGAGCAAGACTCCGTCCCCTCCCCCCCCAAAAAAAAGAGATGCAGAAGCGTCTCAGGTAAACCAAGGCAGGAAGGACACAGTCTATTGTTAGGGTACATTGGAAATCCAACCGATCTCTACCACTCAGAATTACCTGACTGGGGGGCATAGAGCACAGTTAGCCGCAGACTGGGGCTAGCACATGGCGAACGCATCTGCCTATCAGATACATGGCCTGTTGTCTTTCTCTACAGGGTCTGGGTAGAAATTTGTTTCACTTTTTGGAATGAAATTCACAAGATATGTCGAGAAAGTTGAGTTCTTCCTTGAGTGACAGGAGAGGTAGTGAAGAACCTATCAAGTTATACAATTCTCCTGAACAGGTTAGGAAAGGTTAGAAACTAGAGGGATTTCATTTCAACAATTATGTAGCCCCTAGTATGTGACAGGCGTTGTGATTAAGCAGTGATGATAAAGGGTATATCAAGGATCAATCTTCTAGGAACTCATCTTTCCATAAGAAGATCATGCTGTAATTGGAAATAAAGAATTGTAACAGCAGAGTTCATAGTGTGCCATAAATCAAGCCCTGGGAACTTCAAAAAAGACAGACTGAGCTCAGAGGTTACCCAGCAGATGGTTCTTGTTTTCCAGGGCTCCCTGATTCCCTCTGACTTTTCATTCTCATCCTCTGTCTGTCCAGAGGAGTCATCTCCTACTTAGGCAAAGACTAGAAGCATCATCACTTTCTTTCTTTCTATTTATTTATTTACTGAGATGGAGTCTTGCTCTGTTGCCCAGGCTAGAGTGCAGTGGCGCCATCTCAGCTCACTGCAACCTCCACCTCCCGGGTTCAAGCGATTCTCCTGCCTCAGCCTCCTGAGTAGTTGGGATTACAGATGGTACATGCACCACTACATCTGGCTAATATTTTTGGATTTCCCATAGAGATGGGGTTTCACCATGTTGGCTAGGCTGGTCTCAAACTCCTGACCTCAGGTGATCCACCTGCCTCATCCTCCCAAAGCACTGGGATTGCAGGTGTGAGCCACCACGCCTGACCAGAATTATCACTTTGTGTTCAAAGACAGCAACTGGAGGGTAGAGAGAAGTGTATTCCCTAATTTCACTTTTAAGAAAGATGTACTTCTAGCTCACTAAATTGACAGCCTAAAAGCAGCCCCTACAATGATTGTCATAAATGGTGGCTGGATTTCCTAGTGCTGTTTATATCTGATTACCCTTCATGGATAGTAAGATTAATTGATTTCCTTGGTCTGGTTATGAAACCTAATACCTAATGTTGTCTCTCTGGGAAACTATACCTCAAGTTAAACCACCAGATTGCAGCAGGGCTTTCTAGAATCCAGTTGGCAGAAGTAGAACTGTTGAGGCAGGTGCAAGCCCAACCACAGACCTGCCCATCCACACCTGACAAATACACCTGCAATTTAAGAGGATCAGGAAGTTAATTCTGAGAAGGAGGTCATAAGTTACTGTAGCAAAGTAATTGAATTGCCGACTGGAGAATTCCAAAGGCAAAGGACTTCCTATGCACACATAGATATATTTCTGTTATTTTCATTCTTCACTTGTAGGAGTAAAGAAAATTTTGGAGAACACAGCTGTGAAAATTATGGATTTACAGTCAATCTTTTCAGTATCTAACGCTCCAAAAATAATGTTCTAACCAGTTTTCATCGATGAAAATAGCTAACGTGGAAATAAACTTTCACCGTTCACCGTCTAAGCTGTGAAAGACATTACTGTGCTCCCTCTTAGACCCGCTGAGCTCTTTTTGTGTTTTGAGTTATGAACATAAGCAACCAGCTGCTCCTAATCCCTAAATTACAAAGCTTAAGGGAAACAAAAATATAAACAGATCAAGAAGGCAAAGCAAAGTCAATGCCTCTATGTGTTCCTTCAATTGCTATCAAGTCACTTGCAAATCTTCATTGAGCACTCACTATTTACTTGGCACTATAGTTTGGCACTGGAAATAGACTGGTACACAGAAAAGATATTTCCTTGTCCAAAGCCTAAAGAAGTAACAGCTAACATTTATATATGGCTACTAGTTTAAAGGCTGTTTTAAGCATGTTATTTTTTAATTTTTAATTTTTGAGGGTACATGGAGGGCGTATATCATATTTATGAGGTACATGAGATATTTTGATACAGGCATGCGATGTGTAATAATCACATCATGGTCAGGCGCGGTGGCTCACACCTATAATCCCAGCACTTGGGGAGGTCGAGGCGGGCAGATCACGAGGTCAGGAGATCGAGACCATCCTGGCTAACATGGTGAAACCCCGTCTCTACTAAAAATACAAAAAATTAGCCAGCTATGGTGGCAGGTGCCTGTAGTCCCAGCTACTCGGGAGGCTGAGGCAGGAGAACAGCGTGAACCCAGGAGGCGGAGGTTGCAGTGAGCCGATATTACACCACTGCACTCCAGCCTGGGCAACAGAGCAAGACTCCATCACAAAAAAAAAAAAAATCACATCGTGGAGAATGGGGTCTTCGTCCCCACCAGCATTTATCTTTTGTGTTACAAACAATCCAATTATAGTTTTAATTATTTTTTAAATGTACAATTAACTTATTAAATTAACTTATTATTGACTATAGTCACCCTGTTGTGCTATCAAATAGTAGGTCTTATTTATTCTTTCTATTTTTTGTACCAGTTACTAAGCATATTATGTTAAACTCATGTATTAATTATCTCTATCAAGTAGGTGCCCTTATGATCCCCATTTTAGAGAGGAGGAAACTGAGGCATAAAGAGTTTAAAATGAACTGGGCACGGTGGCTCATGCCTGTAATCCCAGCACTTTGGGAGGCTGAGGTGAGTGGATCACCTGAGGTCAGGAGTTCGAGACCAGCCTGGCCAACATGGCAAAACCCCATCTCTACTAAAAACACAAAAAGTAGCTGAGTGTGGTGGTGCACACCTGTAATCCCAGCTACCTGGGAGGCTGAGGCAGGAGAATTGCTTGAACCTGGGAGGCAGAGGTTGCAGTGAGCTGAAATCACACCACTGCACTCCAGCCTGGGCGACAGAGTGAGACTCTGTCTCAAAGAAAAAAAAAAAGAACTTAAAATGATAATCACAATCTCTTTAGTGACTGTACAATTCCAAACCAATTTAAGGTCTCTGAAGGTAACACCAGCAACTCCTTTCAAACAGTGAATCCTGGGATTGTAGATGAGTTTCCTAAACACAATTCCGTGGTGAAGGCAGAGCTTAAAGGTGTTTATTATGCTGGTGTCTTTAGTCCTCGAAAAAAAAGCTGCCAGTTAAAGCTAGAAGGATTATGCCCCTAGACATACAGTGTTAAAACTGCGTTCTGTATCTCATTCTGCCATTGCTCTGTGATGAAATGTCATGAGAAGTCTTGATCTTACATCTCCCCGCCTTTTGTACAAACATTTCCTATGAGATTAATGCCTGAATGAAGCTTTAGCTATTTTCACGTGTTATTATAAATAATGTTCTTCGTAGAAAAATAAAGTTTGTATCATCAGAGAAACCAATCGAAATCTTTGAGCTTTATCCTTTAACAATAATGGGTGAGTACATCTCTCCCTGGTAGCCCAGTGGCATGCACCTGTTAAGTGAATCAAACGTTCTAGCCTGGCCGTGGAGGACACAGCTTTTCTCCCTTTAGAGCTAATTGGTGTCTTAGTCTCATCAGCACTGTGCTCCCATCAGCCAAGCACACTGGACCAGCCCAAATGCTAATAGTTTTAATGCCAGAGTCTACCTCTGCAAAGAAATGTACATATTGTTAGTTTCCAATTAATGTACACTTTGCTATATTTTTTATGATTTCAAGAAAAAAATGAAAGCAACAGAAGTGTTTGAAATAGGGAAATAGCTAATTAAATCAAGACACAAGCATCTTGGAAAGTTTATTTGTTAGATAATTGAAATATTTAAAAAGGTAAGCAAATATCTAAGCTTCAGTTTTGTTTAAAGAAATTTAAATTTGTAAATAAAGCCTAGGATCAAACCTCCTTATATTAGTTTCTAGGGCTGCTGTAACAAATTACCTCAAACTAGGTGGCTTAAAACAACAGAAATTTGGGCCGGGTGCGGTGGCTCAAGCCTGTAATCCCAGCACTTTGGGAGGCCGAGGCGGGTGGATCACGAGGTCAGGAGATCAAGACTATCCTGGCTAACATGGTGAAACCCCGTCTCTACTAAAAATACAAAAAACTAGCCGGGCGTGGTGGCGGGCGCCTGTAGTCCCAGCTACTTGGGAGGCTGAGGTGGGAGAACGGCGTGAACCCGGGAGGCGGAGCTTGCAGTGAGCCGAGATCACGCCACTGCACTCCAGCCTGGGAGACACAGTGAGACTCCATCTCAAAAAAAAAAAAAAAAAACAAAAAAAAAAAAACAGAAATTTGGCTGGGCGTGGTGGCTCACACCTGTAATCCCAGCACTTTGGGAGGCCAAGGTGGGTGGATAACCTGAGGTCAGGAGTTTGAGGCCAGCCTGACCAACATGGTGTAACCCCATCTCTATTAAAAATGCAAAAATTCGCCAGATGTGGTGGCAGGTGCCTGTAGTCCCAGCTACTCAGGAGGCTGAGGCAGGAGAATCGCTTGAACCTGGGAGGTGGAGGGTGCAGTCAGCCTAGATTGTGCCTCTGCGCTCCAGCCTGGGCAACAGAGCAAGACTCCATCTCAGGAAAAAAAAAAAAAGAAATTTATTTTATTTTATTTTACATATCCAGAGGCCAGAAGACTGGAATAAAGGTGTCAGCATGGCCACTCTCTCACAGACAATTCTGACAATTCTTTAGAAAAATCCTTTCTTGGCTGGGCACGGTGGCTCATGCTTGTAATCCCAGTGCTTTGGGAGGCCGACTAGGGCAGATTGCCTGAGCTCAGGACCAACCTGGGCAACATGGTGAAACCGCATCTCTACTAAAATACAAAAGAAATTAGTTGAGTGTGGTGGCAGGTACCTGTTAATCCCAGCTACTCAGGAGGCTGAGGCAGGAGAATCACTTGAACCCAGGAGGCAGAAGTTGCAGTGAGCTGAGATCGCGCCACTGCACTCTAGCCTGGACGACAGAGCAAGGTTCCATCTCCAAAAAAAAAAAAAAAAAAAAAAAAAAAAAAAAAAAAAAAAAAAGAAAAAGAAAAAAAAGAAAAATCCTTTCTTGACTTTTCAAGTCGCTGCTGGCTCCTGGAATTCCTTGGCTTGTGGCAGCATTAACTCGAGTCTTTGTCTCCTTCTTCACATGACTTTCTTCTCTGTATGTCTTTTTTTTCCCCTGCATCTAAGAAGGCCATTCTCATTAGAGTTAGGGTTCAACCAAATCCAGTATGATCTCGTCTTGATCCTTATCTAAATTACATCTGCAATGAACCTAATTCCAAATGAGATCCTATTCTGAGGTTCTGGCTAGACATGTATTTTGGGGGGGATACTATTCAACCCACTACACTCCCTTGTGTCTGTTAATATTTGCTAGACTTGGACAGGCGTGGTGGCTCACACCTGTAATCCCAGCACTTTGGGAGGCCGAGGTGGGTGGATCACCTGAGGTCAGGAGTTTGAGACCAGCCTGGCCAACATATTGAAAACCCATCTTTATTAAAAATACAAGAATTAGCCAGGTGTGGTGGCGTGCACCTGTAGTCCCAGCCACTTGGAAGGCTGAGGCACGAGAATTGCTTGAACCTGGGAGGCAGAGGTTACAGTGAGCCAAGATCGCACCACTGCACTCCAGTCTGGACAACAGAGTGAGACTGTCTCAAAAAAAAAAAAAAAATTGCTAGACATATAAGTAGAATAAGATTTGAAATCTAAGAAGTAGGGCTTTGAAAGCATTCCTTTAACAAACTGCTTATTAATTTGAAAACCGTGGTAACCTCTGAATAATTTATTTTGCAAGCAAGTCATTCTCAAGGTCATGCAACAACCTATAAACACAAAAGAATCCCTTTATTAAAAAGGCTCTGGGAAGGTGGTTTTCCTTATTCTTATTCTGCTCTAACGTTTCTTTTTGAAGAGAGAAGAGTTTTTGCCTGACATTCACCTAAACTGACTAAGAAGTCTCGGGCAAAATCAACACCTGTCATGACAAGGCAGCTTAAGATTAAGACTCTGTATCAAAGGCCAGGAGAATACCCCAAAACTGAGAGGAAACAGCCCTGAAGAACGCAGCTGCCAAGACACAGCCTCATGTGGAGCTAAAACTATTCATTAGCAGATTAAAGGAAAGTAAACCACAACAAAAACATAATTTGTCAGTTTTGGCTATTCTTAGAGCCTCCAGGGAACACAGTTATAAGACAGAAACAATTTTCAGATAAAAATATCTTGGCTAACTCCAGAATATCTTCCAGAAGTCAAATCATCCTGCCTAGAGGTGAACTCCTCCAGATTTCTTCAATAATGGCTTTTACTACATTGCTGGCCTGCTGAGGGTTCGTGGCAGGGGGAGGTGGGTCTGAAGCCTGCCCACTGAGAACATTCCAGATTTTCATTACTTCCTGGAGACAACCTGCAGCAAGACCCTGGAGGAAATGGTGTGCAATATGTCTGCCTCCAGGCGCTGGTTTGCAACAGGGCCAGGTAGGTAATGAGAAAGCTTCTGTCAAAGAGGGCGATTACACAGACAACACACGGGAGCTCCACTCAATTTAGCTTGACAAATGACCAGAGAAGCAAAGGCAACAACAGCAGCTCTCGGAGGTTGATTTCCTGAGGGAAGTCTACAGAAGACAGTGTTCAATCTCAAGAAGCAGGGCTTCTTTTGTAACATTTCTTACATGTGGCTTTTCAAATGTCCATCTTTTTCAGCCAATTATGGTGCTTCTCTAGTAATAGCCTCACCCTTTGAGGAGACTGGAGGACAAATTCCTTGATTTACAAGTACAGTATGGAGCTATCTCTTTAGAAACATTATTATTCTTTACTAAACAGTCCCCAAATTGAACAATGAGCACTCGAGATGGCACTGTCCTCCAAAGAGCTCAAGGCACCTTCTATCAGTTGTCAGATTGGGAATGGAGGGAAGGAGCAAATACAGAAAACAGAAACTTTAAGTGATATAATAATGGGAAGAATTTTCTAGTCATAGAAGAAAAAAATTAAGATGCTATAAACAAATATAAAGGCCAACAGCAGACTGAAAAGCTATTTTCAAATAATAAAACACAGGATAACAGAAAGTTAATAGCCTTAGTTCCTAAACAGCTTGAAAATCAGTGAGGAAATGTTTGTGGGCCATTACAATTGGCAAAGTTCTGTAGGTCAGGGTTGAAAAAGAAACACAAACAAAAACAAATTGGCAAAGGACTTGAAAAGGCATTTCCCAAAAGAAAACAAATGACCAAAAACATATGAATAAATGTTCAACATTATTAATTATAGAAGAAATCACAACAGAGCTATTTTCAGCTACGAACGTGCACAGATTTAGTGTGTGTGTATAGCACTTACTAAGCACTATTACATAGCACCCTGCCAAGTGTTTTCCGTCTTCCAGCCGCTTCCTCTTTGTAACAACTCATCACTACTAGGTCTTATTATTTATCCCTGTTTTACAGATGAGGAAACTAAAGCACAGAAGTCGAACTAATTTAGTCAAGGTCATGTGGCTAGTTGTTGGTGGAGCTCTTTCACCCACTGTGCTTTATTGCCTCCCTAAGGATTGTTGAGTGCAGTGAAACTCCCTCTTACACATTGTTCGTGGGCAGGTACAATTGGTACAATTGGTAAATGAGGTAAAATTGGTACAATTGGTAAATGAGGCAGTGACTTGTACAAAAGTTCTGGAATATTTTTGTATGGAATAAAATTGTTTAAAACTGGCAAGTGAAAGCCTTGATGGCAATGAATAGCTTATATGTAGAATGAATCCCCACCAGCCACTATGGCACCAAGAATGAACAGAGAGAAGAGGAGTCCCTACCTAGGCTTAGGTTGCTGGCAAAGCTGGAAGTGCAGAAACAAAAATAACATGAAGAATAACATGTGTAACTGAGGGAGTCACATTTGATGGCCTTATCTTCTCAGTAACGCTGGAAGCAAAGTCACGGCAGAAAGACAAGTTGTGGGAAGGAGGAGAGAGAGAGGATGCCTGGTGCAACCACCACATGGATCATGATGGGGAATCAGAAGAGGTGAATCAACTGCTTTTGAGGTACAGAAAGGTGGACCATAAGCCAAGCAATGGGGATTTTTCAATGGACTTCAATTTGGTAGATGAGCTATGTCAGTCTTTATGTCACTCTGGACTCAGAAATTGTATTGGACGGAAGCAGGGATCTGAGGTCTGGAGCTGATGAGAAGTCAAGGCAAAAAAAGGAAAAAAAAAAATGACCTGAGAATTACTGAGAATATCAACATGCTGGAGGAGTACAGAGAAGTCGGGGTAAATGTTGGCAAGTAACACCCAAGACTGTACATAAAACTCTGCAGCTTCACATTTGTGAATAGCTTCGGTGGGAGTTCTTCAAGTACCTCACTGAAAGTGTCAGGGAACAAATCAGTATTCTAGCAGAGAGTCTCTTGCTCCTTTTATCAGAATCTGGGAAACCCTTTCATTTGCTTGACCAAGAAAGAACATGGCTTGCTTGCTTGCTCCAATACTACATGTAGATTTAGTCCCCCACACACTTAAAATACAGAACATTTCTATTGCCCCAGTCTTCTCATGCCCTTTGGGTCAATTTTGTTTTCTCCCTTTGACATGATCTGCTTTCCACCTTTACAGATTTGTTTGGCCTGTTCTAGAATTTCGTATAAATGGAATAATGTAGTAAGTACTTTTTCATTTTGGCTTCTTTAACACAGCATAATGTTTCAAACATTCACCCATGTTGTATGTATCAATAGCTCATTCCTTTGTATTGCTAAAAAGTATTTCATTGTATAAATATCACAGTTTGCTTATCCATTTACTAATGGCGCTTTCCAATTTGGAGCTATTAATTAAGCTGCTGTGAACATTTGTGTACAAGTCATTTCGAGGACATGTTTTCATTTCACTTGGGTAAAAGTGTAGCAATGGAGTTTCTGGATATTATGGAATCGTATACACTTAGTTTTATAGAAAAGAGGCCACGAGCCATGGCTCAGGCCTGTAATTCCCAGCACTTTGGGAGGTGGAGGGGCAGATCACTTGAGGTCAGGAGCTGGAGACCAGCCTGGCCAACATGGTGAAACTTTGTCTCTACTAAAAATAGAAAAATTAGCTGTGCCTGGTGGCGCAGGCCTGTAGCCCCAGCTACTCAGGAGGCAGAGGTTGCAGTGAGCTGAGATCACGCCACTGCACTCCAGCCCGGGCAACAGAGCAAGATTCTGTCTCCAAAAAAAAAAATCATAGAAAAGTGCCAAGTGTTTTCCTAAGGGGTTGTACCATACTATTCAAAATTAATTTTTAAAAACTATTAATTAACATAAAAGTAACCATCTTAACGATTTTTAAGTACAGCAGGCCTTCTGTAACTGCAGGCTCCATATCCATAGATTCAATTGCAGAGCAGTCAAAATATTTTTTTAAATGCAACATTAAAAATTAATACAAATAACACTGTGACAACTATTTACATAGCATTTACATTGCATTGGGTATTAGAAGCAATATAAAAATGATTTAAAGTATATAGGCGGATGTGCAGGGGTTTATGCAAATACTACCATTCTATATAAGGGATTTGAGTATCCACTGATTTTGGCAACTGAGCAGGATCTTGGAAGCAATCTTGCATGAATATTGAGGCACGACTGTATACGGTTCGATAGCGCTAAGCACATTCACATTGCTGTGCAATAACTCTCCAAAGGTCTTTTCACTTTGTAAAACTGAAACTCTGTACCCACTAAACAACTTCCCATTCTCTCTATTCCCCAGCTCCTGGCAACCATCATGCTATTTTCTTTCTCTATGAATTTGACTATTTGAGGTACCTCATATAAGTGGAATCATACAGTATTTATCTTTTTCTGACTGGCTTATTTCCCTTAGTACAATGTCCTGAATCAAGGTTCATCCATGTTGTGACGTGTGTCCGAACGTCCTTCTTTGGCTGGGCACAGTGGTTCACGCCTGTAATCCCAGCACTTTCAGAGGCCAAGGTGGGTGGATCACCTGAGGTCAGGAGTTCGAGACCAGCCTGACCAATATGGTGAAACCCCATCTCCACTAAAAATACAAAAATTCGCCGGGTGTGGTGGCAGGTGCCTGTAATCCCACCTACTCAGGAGGCTGAGGCAGGAGAATCACTTGAACCCGGGAGGTGGAGGTTGCAGTGAGCCGAGATCGAGCCACTGCACTCCAGCCTAGGCGACAGAGTAAGGCTCTGTCTCAAAAAAAAAAAAAAAAAAAAAAAAAAGAAGAAAGAGGAAAGAAGGAAGAAGAAGAAGAAGAAGAAGAAGAAGAAGCAGCAGCAGCAGCAGCAGCAGCAGCAGCAGCGTCCTTCCTTTTTTGAGGCTGAATAATATTCTATTGCATGGACATACCACATTTTGTTTATTTATCCACCAGTGAATGCTTGGGTTAGCTTCTACTTTTTGGCTATTTTGAATGATGCTGCTGTGAACATGGATGGATAAATATCTCGTTGAGACCCTGATTGCAATTCTTTTCGATGTATAACCAGAAGTGGAGTGGTTTGATCATACGGTAATTTTATGTTCGATTTTTCTTTTGAAAACAATATAGTTTTCCACAGCATCTGCACCATTTTACAATCCCACCAACAGTGAATTTCTCCAGTTCCTCTACGTCCTTAGCAACACTTGCTATTTTCGGGTTTTTAACGGTAGTATCTCTTTGTGGTTGTCATTTGCATCTCCCTAATGATTAGTAATACTGAACATCTTTTCTTGTGCTTGTTGGTCATTTGTACATCTTCTTGAGAGAAATGTCCATTCAAATTATTTGCCCTAAGGCTAGGTGTGATGACTCATGCCTGTAATCCCTGCATTTTGGGAGGCTGAGACGGGCAGATCATTCGAGGTCAGGAGTTCAAGACCTGCCTGGCTAACTGGTGAAACCCAGTCTCTACTAAAAATACAAAAATTACCTGGTCGTGATGGTGGTCCCCTGTAATCCTGGCTACTCAGGAGACTGAGGCAAAGAATCACTTGAACCCAGGAGGCTGAGGTTGCAGTGAACCGAGATTGCGCCATTGCACTCCAGCTTGGGGAACAAGAGTGAAACTCCATCTAAAAAAAAAAAAAATCTTTGCCCGTTTTTAAAATTGGGTTGCTTGGTTTTCTTTGCTGAGTGGTAGGAGTTCTTTATATTTATATTACAGATATTAACCCCTTATCAGAAATGTGATTTGTAGGCATGTTCTGTCACTGTGTAAGTTGCTTTTTCCTCATGTGTTGATTGTGTCTGTTCATATGCATATACAGAAGTTTTACATTTTAATTTAGTCCAATTTATCTATTTTTACTTCTATTGCCTGTACTTTTGTTGTCATATCCAAGAAACAATTACCAAACCTAACGCCATGAAAATTTTCCCCTATAATTTCTTCTAAGAGTTTTATAGTTTTAGCTCTTATGTTTAGGTCTTTGATCCCACTTTGAGTTAACTTTTGTGTACGTTGTAAGGTAAGGGACCAATTTCATTCTTTCGCATGTGGATATCCAGTTTTTCCAGTACCATTTGTTTCAAAGATTGCCTTTTCCCCATTGAATGATCTTAGCAGCCTTGTCAAACATTATTTGACCATTTGCGACAGGGCTTATTTCTGTGTTTTCTACTCTATTCCACTAGTCTCTATGGTCGGTCTCTATGCCAGTTTTGTTTTTATTATTGCAGCTTTGTGTACCATACTATTTTCACTCCCACCAATAATACCTGAAAGTCCCAGTTACTCCACATTCTCACCAAAATTGGTACTGTCAGTCTTTTTAATTTTAGCCATTCTCCCCGATGTGGAATGTGTAGTGGTATCTCAATAGGGCTTTAATCTCCATTTTCTGATGACTAATAAATGTGAGCATCTTCTTATGGTAATATTAGCCTTATTTATTTATTTATTTATTATTTTTTAAAGACAGGGTCTCACTTCCATTAGCCTTATTTATTTGTGTATTTATTTATTATTTTTTAAAGACAGGGTCTCACTCCCATCGCCCAGGCGGGAGTGCAGTGGCACAATCATGGCTCATTGCAGCCTCCGCCTCCTGGGCTCAAGCGACACTCCCACCTCATTTTTCATTTTTTGTAGAGACAAGGTCTCACTGTCTTGCCCAGGCTGGTCTCAAACTCTGGGGCTCAAGCCATTCACCCACCTTGGCCTTTCTAAGTTCTGGGATTATAGCCGTGAGCAACCACTCCCGGCCAGTCATTTTTATATCTTCTTATTGGAATGTTAGTTCAAATATTTTGTTCACTTTTCATTGAGTTTGAGTTCTTTGTATATCCTGAATGCAAGTTCTTTGTCAGAAAAATGTATTGCAATTTTCTCCCAGACTGTGGCTTGCCTTTTCAGTTTCTTGACATAGTTTTTCAAAAGATAGACACCCTTAATTTATATAAAGTCCAATTTATTTACACATTTATTTAGATTATAGCAATTTTCCTGTTCTAAGAAATCTGCCTCCACTTCAAGGTTGTTTTGGAAGTTTTATTTTCTTTTAGAAGTTTTTAGTTTTAACTTTTATATTTAGATTAATGATTGACTTACAGTTAATTTTCATGTATGGTGTGATGTCATGATTGAGGCTCAGTTTTGTCCATACAGATACCCAATTATTCCACTACCATTTGTTGAAAAACTATTATTCTCCCATTTTATTTTCTTGGCAACTTTGTCAAAAATTAATTGACTGGCTGGGCGTGGTGGCTCACGCCTGTAATCCCAGCACTTTGGGAGGCTGAAGCGGGCGGATCATGAGGTCAGGAGTTCAAGACCAGCCTGGCCAACATGGTGAAACCCCGTCTCTGCTAAAAATACAAAAAATTAGCCGGGCATGGTGGTGCGCACCTGTAATCCCAGCTGCTCAGGAAGCTGAGGCAGGAGAATCACTTGAACGCAGGAGGTGGATGTTGCAGTGAGCCGAGATCGCGCCACTGCACTCCAGCCTGGGCAACAGAGTGAGACACTGTCTCAAAAAAAAAGAAAACAAAATTTTAATTGATCATATAAGCCAGGGGTCTGTTTTTAGATTCTCTGTTTTATTCCATTGATTCTTCCTCCCATGTCGCACTGTCATGATTGCGGCAGGTTGGGAATCAGGTAGTGTAAGTCTTCCAGTTGTGTTCATCTATTTCTAAATTGCCCCGGGTATTCCAGGTATTTTCTATTTTCACATAAATTTTAGAATCAGCTCAATTTCTACTGAAAAAAACAAAAAAAAGCCTATACAATGTTGATCAGGGATGCATCAAATCTATAGATCAATTTGGGAAGAATTGTCATCTTAGTAACATTAAATCTTCCATTCCAATGACATGGTGTATCTCTCCATTTATTTATGTCTTCTTTTACTTCTTCAAGCACTATTTTGTAGTTTTGGGTATACAAACAGGTCTTACATGTATTTTGTTCAGCTTATCCCTAAGTATATCATGTTCTGGCAGCATTTATCAATGTTATTCTTTATCATAATTTCACTTTCCAACTGTTTACCTCTGGTCTTCCGAAACTGATTTTTTGTTTATTGACTTTTTTTTCTATGCTCTTGCAAAATTTACTTATTAGGTGCCATAAGGAAAGAAAAAGAAAATTAGAAAAGAATTAGAAAGATTGGGAAAGGATATGTGTTTTTGATCCATTAATTATTTTAAAATTTTTCTTTCTGAAAAAATCTGAGCAGTCTGTAAACTGTGACCTCAAGTAAACTCTAATTTGAAGTCCAGTTGAGTTTATTTTAGATTTTTTTTAAGATCACACTGGAGCGATAATGGTTATCTACTGGAGTAGAACTCATCGAATCTAAGGTTTGAAGGAATCTTGAATTATCTAGTTCAAATGTCAGAAGGGTGTGAACCACAGCAACTTCGCCTTAAATAGGAGCTAGGTAAAATGAGGCTGAGACCTACTAGGTTACCTTCCCAGTTGGTTAAGGCATTCTAAGTCAAGAATGAGATTGGAGGTCAGCACAAGATACAGGTCATAAAGACCTTGCTGATAAAACAGGTTGCAGTAAAGAAGCCGGCTAAAACCCACCAAAACCAAGATAGCAATGAGAGTGACCCTCTGGTCATCCTCACTGCTACCTTCCCACCAGCACCATGACAGTTTACAAATGCCATGGCAATGTCAGGAAGTTACCCTATATGGTCTAAAAAGGAGAGGCATGAATAATCCACCCGTTGTTTAGCCTGTAATCAAGAAATAACCATAAAATGGGCAACCAGCAGCCCTCAGGGCTGCTCTGTCTATGGAGTAGCCATTCTTTTATTCCTTAAACTTCTTTCACTTTACTCTGTGGACTCACCCCAAATTCTTTCTTGCATGAGATCCAAGAATCCTCTCTTGGGGTCTGGATCTGGACCCCTTTTCTGTAACACAAACAATTCTCTACATATTCTATGACAAATACTTCACTTGGGTTAAATCCTTTCAGGAATAGGAAATTATTTTTCACTCAGCCCACTTCATTTTTGGTTGGCACTGTAAGAATATTCTTTCCAAGTTGAGCTCAGAGCTGTCTCTGTGAATTTTTTGTTAATTTCTTCTCAAATTTGTCATATGACATAAAGATTGCTGTCTTAGTTATGTATCACTATAAAGAAATATCTCAGACTAGGTAGTTTATAAAAAAAAAAGAGGTTTATTTTGGTTCATGGTTCTGCAGGCTGTATGAAAAGCATGGTGCCAGCATCTGCTAGTGGCAAGGACTCAGGAAGTGTACAATCATGATGGAAGGTGAAGGAGGATCAGGAGCGTCACACTCTGAGACAAAGCAAGAGAGAGAGGGAGGGGGTGCCAGGCTCTTTTAAACAATCAGATCTCCTGTGAACTCACAGAGGCTGAACTCATTACCATGAGGACAGCACTCCTATTCATGAGGGATCCGCCCCCATGACTGAAACACCTCCCACTAGGCCCCACCTCCAACACTAGGGATCATTCAACATGAGAGTTGGAGGAGATGAATATCCAAATGCATATTTGTTGCATTCAGCTGGTTAATACCGGTACAAATTACTGATTGTTAAAATACTCAAGCACAGTTGTTAAAAACCATTGTTCTAAGCTCCCCAACCCCCACAACTGCCACTGGACAGTTCTGGACCAGTCCATAATCTGGACATTAAACAGTTCAACCTGGACCTAGCAGAAGGCCCTGAGGTGCTTGCTTCTGCAGAGATATGGCCTGCTTTTCTTCTGAGGATTGGTACCTGTGTTGTGCTTGGTACTTCTCATAGCACTTCTGCTTGTACCTCTACCATATGAACACCTGTTACTTGTATTCTAAAATGCACTAAAGCCTTATTACTCAAAGAATGAGATGCATGAACCCATGCATTATCTTGGAGTTTTTGAGAAATGAAGAATTGCAGGCCCCACCCCAGACCTACTGAATCATAATTTTCATTTTTATGAGACTTCCAGATGACTCATGTGCAAATTTCAGTTTGAGAAGTCTCAGCTAGCCTAGGTCCTGGTTGGACTAATCCAGTGTGAACGGTAGATTAATAATGCAGAGAGAGTGCAGACCATCAAAGGAGCTAAGTTCCTGGGAAGGAAAATTGTTCTGAGAGCATGTGGAGAAATTGTCATTTGGGGAAAGGAAGGGATGGGATAGATGGGAAGAAGGGGATGCAGATTTAAGAGGTTTAAAGATTTGGTTAATGAGAAGGTAAAATATTTCTCTCAGATTAATTTTATCACTTTAGTGATGCATGAGGGAGATCATCAGTCCTGATGGGCAACAGGACTGATGAAAGAGGAGAGGCTGATGAGTTAGTCATCTTGGTAGGCAGACATTAGGAAAATTTTGGTAGGTTACTGGACAGTGTTGAATGCCCATTCAAATATTGTAAACATGAATTTAAAGACAAATAAGTCAGCCCATTTGGGTGAATTTCTCCTAAAAATGTTCAACTGCTCAACCACTGGTCCCAAGATGGCAGACAGTAGACTTCGACTGTCAGAATTTCCTTAGTCAAGTATGCCAGAAAGAAAAACAGCAAGGGAGTTGAAGACATGGCAAGACTTTTCAACATAATTTAAGCTAGACAAGGAGGCAAGTGAATACAGGAAGGGGATGAGGGACAAGAGAGAATGTGGTGGTTGGATCAATGAAACGGAGCTCTTTTTAAAAAAAAAAAAAAATTTTTTTTGAGACAGAGTCATCTGGCCCTGTCTCCCAAGCTGGAGTGGCATCTCGGCTGACTGCAACCTTTGCCTTCCAGGTTCAAGCAATTCTGCCACAGCCTTCCAAGTAGCTGGGACTACAGGCACCCACCACCACGCCCAGCAAATTTTTGTATTTTTAGTAGAGATGGGGTTTCGCCATGTTGGCCAGGCTGATCTCAAACTCCTGGCCTCAAGCGGTCTGCCTGTCTTGGCCTCCCAAAGTGCTGGAATTACAGGCATGAGCCACCGTACCCAGCCGAAATGGAGCTCTTAATGAGGTTGAGAATGCTGGAATTTTCTAGAATAAGTAAGTGAGCTTGAAATAACAGGCAGTAGTGCTGTGAGAATGAGAGGCATGACATGGGAATTTTGAAGGTGATAATTTCTGGGCTGACGAGGTTAAGTTTGACTATGACACTGAGTGATTCCATGGGAGTAGTGGTCAAGGAAATGAGAGGCCATGGTGGTGGTTTGGAACACTCACAGAGATTCATTTGCTGTTTTGTTATGGAAATCTTAAATATAAAAGTAGAGAAGGCGGCCAGGCGCGGTGGCTCAAGCCTGTAATCCCAGCACTTTGGGAGGCTGAGACGGGTGGATCATGAGGTCAGGAGATCGAGACCATCCTGGCTAACACGGTGAAACCCCGTTTCCACTAAAAAAAAAAATACAAAAAACTAGCCGGGCGAGGTGGCGGCGCCTGTAGTCCCAGCTACTGGGGAGGCTGAGGCAGGAGAATGGCGGGAACCCGGGAGGCGGAGCTTGCAGTGAGCCGAGATCGCGCCACTGCACTCCAGCCCAGGTGACAGAGTGATACCCTATTTCTAAAAATAATAAAAAATAAATGGATTTTATTTGTTGACTTATCATTTAATTGAATTAGGAGGAGAGCACATTGACTATGTCATATTCACTCCCTGACACTTGCTGAAACTTCTTTAGTGATACAGTGTGTGGTTAATTTTTGAAATGCCCTGTATACTTTTTGTAAATACACTCTAAAAATGTATAATGTCTGCTTGTCAGAGGGAGAATTCTAGGTATCTATTAGATAAGGCCAATTTATTTTGTAAATCTTATCCATACTAATTTTGGTCAAATTTATCAGACCCTGATAGAGATATATTGGAATCTTACTACTACGTGGTTTTCTCTCTCCTGATAATTCCATAAGAGCTTGTTTCATAGAGTTCTGGGTCTTATTATAGGTATATTCAGGTTCACAATTACTATATTTTCTCAGTGGATTGTTCTTTCAATTATTATGGACTAATCTTTTTATCCCCATTAATTCTTTGTCTTATATTCTATTTTGTATGGTATTAATATTGCTATGCCCCTTTATTTCGGTTGATACTTGAATGCTATAGGTTTTGTCCACTCCCCTTTTTGATAACTCTTTATTTTGAAATAACTGTATATTCACAGAAACTTGCCACAGCAAAAAATGTGCAGGGAGATCTTGAGCACCCTTTTCTCACTCACTGTTGACATCTTGCATAACTACACATCCCTTTTTAAAAATTCTAACCTATGCCTCTTAAAGGCAACATGTAGCTAGATTTTGTTTTATTATCCAATCTGATCATTTCAGTCTTTTTAAAAGGTGAGTTTAATCTGTCTACCTTTAGAGTGGTTATTTACACAGCTGGAATTGTTTCTATTTTCTTTTTCTCTTTCTTTCTTTGCTTTTTCTTTTCCTGATCACCGTACTTTTTATTTGCTTTGTTATTGTTTCTTTTCTGCTCTTTCATTTTCTTCTTGCATAGAGGTATAATTTTATTTACATAGTCCATATTATTCTCAGCAAAATATTTTATCAGTTTCCATATTTATAGTATTTTTTGTATCTCAGTGCCTTTTCTTTGGGTTTAGTTTTTTTCCTGCGGAAGTATATCCCTTAATAGTTTTTTGTTGTTAGTATTGTTTTTATTTTATTTTTTCTTTTTGAGATGGAGTCTCACTCTGTCACCCAGGCTGGAGTGCAGTGGCGCCATCTTGGCTCACTGCAACCTCCGCCTCCCGGGTTCAAGCAATTCTCCTGCCTCAGCCTCCTGAGTAGCTGGGATTACAGGCGTGCACCACCATGCCCAGCTAATTTTTGTATTTTTAGTAAAGACGGGATTTCACCATGTTGGTCAGGCTGGTCTCGAACCCCTGACCTTGTGATCCACCCGCCTCCGCCTCCCAAAGTGCTGGGATTACAGCCGTGAGCCACCGCCCCCGACCAGTATGGTTTTTAATTGAGAAGATATGTGTGGCCAACTCTTAGTATAGCCCTCATTCTCTGGGTATAAAACACTACGCTAGTAATTATGGACTTTGGGATATTTAAGATATTATTTCACTCTCTCTACGCATCTATCTTTGCTGATAATAACTCTTCAGTCATTAACATGTGGTAATCTTTCTCCCCAGTAACTGTTAAATTTTCCCAGAGAGTTTTACTATAATGTGTCTTGTTTGGGTTTATTTTTCTTTATTATCCTTGGTACTTGGACTACCCTTCTAATACATTTATTTTATTTTTTTAATTTTTACATTTTTTTGAGACAAAGTCTCACTCTTTGCCCATACTGGAGTGCCGTGTTACAGTAACGTGATTATGGCTCATGGCAGCCTCGAGCTCCTGGACTCAAGCAATCCTCCTGCCTCGGCCTCCCAAAATGCTGGGATTATAGGTGTGAGCCACAGTGCCCAGTCCTCTTCTAATTTAAAAACTTGTGTTTTAATTTGATCCTGGGAAAGCCTTAGCTAGTCACTGTTTGATATCATTTTTCCACTCTTCCCTCCATTTTCTTTTCTGGACCTTCTTTTGGATACACGGGAAAAGCCTTCCATCTGTCCACTATTTCTGCATAAATGGTTTCATCAACTAATTTTCTACTGCAGTTATGTCCAATATAGTTTATCCAATTTCTTAAGGTATATTTCTGATTTTTTAAATTTCTCATTTCTAATCAGTCATTTTTCATGTTTCCCCGTAGTTTATGTATGCCTATTTTGTATTACATTTTTTTCTCCCTTTTATTATTTTTTTTTGAGAATGTTTCCCTTAACTTTCCCTTGAAGTACCTTAAATATTTATTTTTAAAGTCTTCTTTCAGATTGTCCTATTATTTTTATCTGACCCATATTTACTTGATGATGATCTTGCAGTTTTGTTTCTTGGCATTATACTTCTTCATGCATTCTGAATGCTTGGTGTGCAGGCTCCTGGGTTGTTTCTGGGGTTTTATTTCACTCCCTTCGAGTACTCATCCCACTTGCCCACAGCTTGGACCTTGCTTCCACTCACCTCTAGGGGGCGCAATGCAGAACAAAATCATTGCACAGGGCGCTGCTGGGGACACTGCAGTTCAGTTATGAGCCTCTAGGGGGCTGGTCGCATGCAGTTTCCGCTTGTGAGTCTGTGTCCTCCCTCTTCTTCACGTCCACAGAAACCCAAGTGTCGCAGAAACCTGAGTGTCAAGTGTCAGCAGCAGGAGTTCTGAATTACATTTCAGGGGCAGAAAAACCGCACCGGCCTTTGTTTCCAACGGTGAGCTAACTCTAGCCCCTGTCTTTTGCGGAGCGATTTATCCGAACAGAGCCCAGCTCTCCGGTCCACAACCACAGTCCTGGATCTTCAATTCACTCACCTGTCTCTGTCCAAGTGCTGCTTCCCAGTCTACGCAGACTCTTCATTGGATTTTAAAGCATCACTATGCCTTTTTATATTTTCATTTTATATTTTAACCACCACTGCTGTATGTTTAGAAAAGAAGAAATGTCCCAAAGAGGCTGGGCTCGGTAGCTCACGCTTGTAATCGCAGCACGTTGGGAGGCCGAAGCAAGGGGATCACTTGAGGTCAGGAGTTCGAGACCAGCCTGGCCAACATGGCAAAACCCCGTCTGTACTAAAAATGCCAAAATTAGCCGGACGTGGTGGCGGGGGCCTGTAATCCCAGCTACTCAGGAGGCTGAGGCAGGAGAATTGCTTGAACCCGGGAGGCAGAGGTTGCAGTAAGCAGAGATTGTGCCATTGCATTCCAGCCTGGGCGACAGAACGGGACTCTGTCTCAAAAAAAAAGAAAAGAAAAGAAAAGGAAAGAAAAAATTCCAAAGAATGGAGTTAGCATCCACTTGAATTAGCTTCTGTATTAATTCAGGATCAAAAGATTCGAGAGGGAAAAAATGTAGTTTTTTTGTTTGTTGTTGTTGTGGTTTTTTTTTTTGACACGAAGTCTCACTTGGTCGCCCAGGCTGGAGTACAGGGGTGTGGTCTCAGCTCACTGCAACCTCTGCCTCCTGGGTTCAAGCGATTCTCGTACCTCAGCATTCGGAGTAGCTGAAACTACAGGCACGTGCCAATACGCCCGGCTAATTTTTGTACTTTTAGTAGAGACGGGGTTTCGCCATGTTGGCCAGGCTGGTCTCGAACTCTTGATCTCAGGTGATCCACCCGCCTCGGCCTCCCAAAGTGCTGGGATTACAGGCATGACCCACCGCGCCGGGCCAGAAAATGTAGTTTTAATGGTTGGAAGTTTTCGAAAGTATTGTTATATGGAGAGCATAGCAACTATGTTCTCTGATAAATAAAAGTTTTTAACAGCCCTGTGTTCAATGGCTAATAGGTGGTATTTTAAAAGACCTGTAGCTTGCGAAACATTGTAAGTGCCTTGTGATTTGTGTGTGTTTGTGTGAAAACTGGAGCTTACTCCAAATTTATGTTGAAACTTAATAATCTTTTCACTTTCTCAAGAACGACAACAACTGGGAAAAGTTAAAAATTCAGAGGTCAAATATTATGTCAAAACAGTAATGGAGGTACAGAAAACATCAGAAAAATAAAATATCAGAAGTCAAAGAGGGATTTATCTTTCCTAGGATGGATAATCTTATTTCCTGGGGGTTGCTGGAAGAAGAGGTGAGTCTTACTTTTTTATAGCAAGTTGTTATGGGGGAAAAAATCTGTACCACAGAAACCAACTTTTTTTCTATAATAAAAACATATTTTTGGGCTAGATGTGGTGGCTCACACCTGTAATCCCAGCACTTTGGGAGGCCAAGGCAGGCCGATCACTTGAGGTCAGGAGTTTGAGACCAGCCTGGCCAACATGGTGAAACTCCTGTCTCTACTAAAAATACAAAAATTAGCCAGACGTGGTGACCCACACCTGTAATTCCAGCTACTCGGGAGGCTGAGGCAAGAGAATCACTTGAACCTGGGAGGCGGAGGTTGCAGTGAGCCGAGATCACACCATTGCACTCCAGCCTGGGCAATGAGCAAAAACTCCATCTCAAAAAATTTTTTAAAAACGTATTTTTGGTTTTAGCTTCATTCTATTTTTAAATCTCTCTAGGTATGATGTCCCTGACATTTTCTTCCAAAAAAAAAAATCATCCAAAGTGGAAGCTTTTCTTAAAGAATACATTTCTTACATTAAACTTAATGAAATGTTAAAATCTAAATTTTAAGACAATACAATAGAAATACCTTGAGCATAATGCAAAGACTTATATTTAAGGAATTCAGGCTAAAGTTCATTATATTGATTTCTAGTTTATTAGCATTATCAACCAATAGTGATGGTGTGTAAGTTTAGTCTATCAGACAAGTCACTATTCAGATAACAGGAGACCTGGGATGGTGAGTAAAATCAATACACGGCTATTGGTCCCAATTTGCAGAAGACTGGTCTCATCTTAAACACTCACTTTCCTGTTGTTCAGTTTAAGAGTTTGATTTATTTTGTAAACAATAAGCTGTATGATTCTGTATGTTGCCAATTAGAAAGAACTTTGTTATTTTTTTTTCAAAGGGAGTTTTCTGGGTATGGCGTGCATACATGTGAATTTAAATATAGGGCCGGGCATGGTGGCTCAAACCTGTAATCTCAGCTCTCTAGGTGCCACTTTAAATTTGAAGCTTATTTTTAAAGCTTCTAAAAGGATGCCTTGCTGAAGTTGTTAAAGGACTTCTAACACTAACAATTTGTTGACATACTATTTGTTTCTTAATCTTCTGTCTAAAGAATGTTAAGGTAAGTGCCTCTCTCCTGCTACCAAGTCAGAGAGCATATGAATGGAGAATTAATAATCTATAGGTGTTTTAGCAGGTTACATCTGGGGGATTTTGAGAAGTGAGAGACAATGGGAGAGTTTATTGTTCATTGAGTCAAAATGTCATGGCTAATATCCACCAGCTAAAGCTAAGTTCCATCAGACAGAACCACTTCTTTTAGGCAGGAAGATAACAGCCCTGTCTTCATATCTAGTTTACGTTGCATGCAGCTTGCTTTGAAACATTTTCCCATCCTCATATTTCTCATATTTTCTTAATCCAGTAGCATCCCTGTCCTAGTTTCTGGGCGTGTCACTGGTTAAAGATCATTAACATAATACAGACCTCCAGGGAACATCCTCACCTTACAGGTGGGGAAAATGCAGGAAGAAAGAAGTTTGCAGGCCAGGAGCCGTGGCCCGTGCCTATAATCCTAGCACTTGGGGAGGCCAAGGCAGGCGGATCACTTGAGCCCAGGAGTGGAGTTTAAGACCATGAAACCCTGTCTCCACACAAAAAAATACAAAAATTAGCGGGGCGTGGTGGCACCCAACTATAGTCCCTGCTACCCAGGAATCTAAGGTGGGAGGATCATGTAAGCCTGGGAGGTCGAGGCTGCAGTGACCCATGTTCACGTCACTGCATTTCAGCCTGGGGTGACACAGTGAGACCCTGTCTCCAAACAAACAAACAAACAAATGAAGAAAACAAAGAAGTTTGCCAAGTCTCCAGGTTTATGCTATGAATGAGTGGCTCTGACAGGGTCCAATGTATATCTACCTGGCTGCAAGGCCAGTGCTCTCTCCTGTACAACACACATACTTCCTTCCCAAAGTATTCCTACATTTTGGTTTGCAGTATGCTGATGGATTTCAGCCTTATGGAATTCACTGTTCCTTTTTATGCCAAGCGAGCAGCTCTATAGCATTTGTTGCACAATTAGCAATTCTATAGCTAAAAACAGGGATGTTAAAAAAAATCTATAAAGCTGTCCTATGTGAATGAGGCTTAGGATGTTCATTTACAGAGCTTTCTCAGTCAGTGTTTGGGTTGTACATACGTGTGTGTGTGTCTATACATACATATATATATATATATATTTTTTTTTTTTTTTTTTTTTTTTGAGACAGAGTCTTGCTCTGTCAACCAGGCTGGAGTACAGTGGCGCGATCTCGGCTCACTGCAAACTCTGCCTCCCTTGTTCAAGCAATTCTCCCGCCTCAGCCTCCTGAGTAGCTGGGATTACAGGCGCCTGCCACCATGCCTGGCTAATTTTTGTATCTTTAGTAGATATGGGGTTTCACCATGTTGGCCAGACTGGTCTCGAATTCCTAATCTCAGGTGATCCGCCCACCTCCGCCTCCCGAAGTGCTGGGATAACAGGCGTGAGCCATCATGCCCGGCCACAGTCTAATAACTATGATGATGATGACCATCACCATGATGTGTGTTGCCATCCATTTTACAGATGAGGAAACCAAGCCCTGGTCAATTGGCTCCAAATTCAATATTAGAATGAGACAAGATTTCTATTTGGTTAAACCACCCTTGTTATTTGGGGTGTTCCTGTTCTAAAAGTCAAAATTAGGTGACATAGCAATATTAATATCCCATTCTTTTCTAAAGCAGACCTTATGTGGGACACGCACCTCTGATCTTTCCTTCAAAATTCCTTCTTCAAAAAATAGCTCTTGCCAACCTAAGCAGGTTTTGCAAGTCTTGTTAATGCAGAACTTTCACTTTTTAAAATCCTATTTCTAGAAGCACCTTTCTGCCTTTTCTCCATGTCCTTGTTTTTGTAGCCCTTTTACACATGATCTTTCAAAAGCAATAAACTTATTTATATCCTGTCCCATTTGGAAACAGATGGAAGGTGACTGCTTGAAGATCTTAGACAATTTCATACTCAAATTTCACACTTCAAAAGGAACCCGAAATATGCCGTTCCTGAGTCTTGGCCATGTCGGATCTGAGCCATCTCTAAAATATGGGTCTTAGTGTCATTCTCAAAGCTTTTTTAAAAGCAGATACGGCCAACTTGCTTAGTAATGAATTCACCCTCTCAAACCAGATATTTAATATTTTTTAAAAAACATAGTTTTTGTAACAGCTATGTATTTACAGAAAAATTGCACAGATAATACAAAGAGTTCAGAGACTCACATATCTCACATCCAGCTTCTTCAATTATTAACATCTTCCGTTAGTATGGTACATTTGGCACAATTATTGAACCAGTAGTGACAAGATATTATTAACTGAAGTCCAACTTTGATTTCTTTCATTTTCTTTATTGGTTTCTTATTTTCAATTTCAGTGATTTCTGCTCTAATTTTTATTTTTTTTTCTCTGTTTGTGTCACTCTTAAATTGTTCTTCTTTTCTCTAGTTTCTTTTCCTAGTTTCATATAGCTTATTGATTTTAGATATTTTCATTTAATATATACATTTAATGCTATAAATTTCCCTCTAAGCACTGCTTTCACTGCATCCTACAAATTTTGATCAGTTGTCTTTTAAATTTTTTTATTATTTTATTTTATTATTTTTTAAAGCGACAGAGTGTCACTATGTTGCCTAGGCTACTCTCAAACTCCTGGCCTCAAGTGATCCTCCTGCCTCAGCCTCCCAAAGTGCTGGGAGAACAGGTGTGAGCCACCACAGCTGGCTGATAAGTTGAATTTGTATTTTCATTCAGTTTGAAATATTTTTAGTGTTTCTGGAGACGTCATCTTTGACCCATGAGTTATTTAGGAGCATGTTGTTTAATTTCTAAATATTTTAGGATATTCTCTCTTTGTGTTGTATATTTCTAGTTTAATTCCACTGTAATCTGAAAACATACTTTGTATGATTGCTGTTTTTCAGATGGTTGATCTTGGTGTAGGTTCCATGTAAGAATAATGTGTATTCTTCTGCTTGGATGAAGTGTTCTATAGCTGTCAGATCTAGGTGGCTGATGGTGCTGTTCAAGTGAACTATACCCTTACTGATTTTCTACCTGCTTGAACTATGAATTGCTCAGAGATGAGTGAAGTCTTCATTTGTGATAGATTTGTCCATTTCTCCTTCAAGTTGTCAGTTTTTGCCACATGTATTTTGACACTTTGTTGTTAAACGCATAAACATTAAAGACTGTTTTATCATTTTGGAGAATTGACCACTTTAGTATTATGTAATGCCCCTGTTTATCACTAATAATTTTCCTTGCTCTAAAGTCCACTTTGTCTGAAATTAATATAGCTACTCCAGCTTTTTAAAAATTAGTGTTAGCATGATATCTTTCACCATCCCTTTACTTTCCATCTGAGTCTATAAGGTGGGTTTCTTGTAGATGGCAATATAATTGTCTTGTTTTCTAATTCACTTTGACAGTCTTTGACAATCTTTGTCTTTTAGTTGCTATTTTCCGACCATTCCCATTTAAAGTGATATTACTGATATTCTTGGATTAATACCAGCCATGTTTGTAACTGTTTTCTATTGCATTTGTTATTTTTCCCCTCTTTTTCTGCCTCCTTCAGTTTTAGTTGGGTATTTTATATGGCTCCATTTTACCTCCTTTGTTAGCATATAATCTGTATTTATAATTTCAGAGTAAAATACAATATACATTTTAAACTAATCTAAATCCACCTTCAGATAATAACACTATACCACTTCATGTATAGTAAGATACCTCACAGTAGAGTATTCCCAGTTCCTCTCTCACCCCTTATGACATTTATGTCATTCATTTCACTTATGTATATAATTGTTCAATACATTGCTACAGCTATTAATTAAAACAAATGATTTCGGGCTGGGTACAGTGGCTCACACCTGTAATCCCGGAACTTTGGGAGGCCGAGGCGGTGGATCACGAGGTCAGGAGATCGAGACCATCCTGGCTAACATGGTGAAACCCCGTCTCTACTAAAAATACAAAAAATTAGCCGGGCATGGTGGCACGCACCTGTAGTCCTAGCTACTCGGGAGGCTGAGGCAGAAGAATCGCTTGAACCCAGGAGCAGAGGTTGCAGTAAGCTGAGATTGTGCCACTACACTCCAGCCTGGGGGACAGAGCGAGATTCCATCTCAAAAAACAAAACAAAACAAAACAAAAAAAACAAAAACAAAAATGATTTCTTTTCACTCAAGAACAAGATAAAATATTTTATTTTAGCTTCATTTATTCCTTCTCCAACACTCTTGCTTCTTTATGTAGATCTGATTTTCTGAACAATATAATTTTTCTTCTCTCTGAAGAACTTTAAACATTTCTTGCAGTATAGATCTGCTAACAACAAATTTTTTTTTTTTTTTTTTTTTTGGTCTGACAATGTCTTCATTTCTCCTTCATTTTTGAAGGATAATGTTGTGGGATATGAAATTCTAGATTGGTGGGGTCAGGGGTTCTCTCATTAAATTAAATATTTCACTCAGAAATCTGTAATTCTTATCTTTGTTCTCTATTGGTGATAGGGTTCAGCTGTTAGCTGAACAGCTGATAGACAACAGCTGTTCTCTATGGGTGACAGCTGAACCCTATCACCAATAGATGATTGGGAGCGCCCCACCCAAATCTCAGGTGGAGATAATTGAATCACGGGCGTGGTTTCCCCCATACTGTTCTTGTGGTAGTAAGTCTCAAGAGAGCTGATGGTTCTATAAAAGGGAGTTTCTCTCCGCAAGCTCTCTTGCCTGCCATCAAGACATGACTTTGCTCCTCATTCGCCTTCCGCCATGATTGTGAGGCCTCCCCAGCCACGTAGAATTGTGAGTCACTTAAACCTCTTTCCTTTATAAATTACCCAGTCTCAGATATGTCTTTATTAGCAGTATGAGAACAGACTAATACAATAGATAAGGATTTTTTTTCATCTTTTTCAAAATTTTCTCTTTGTCTTTGGTCTTCTGTGGTTTGAATATGATATACAAATATGTAGCTTTTTGAATATTTATCCTCTGGTCTTCTCTGAGCTTCCTGGATCTTGGTTTTGTGTCTGTCATTAATTTGGGGGAAATTCTCAGCTTTAATTACGTCAGATATTTCTCTTCTTTCTCTTCTTGTCCTTCAGGTATTCCAATTGTGTCTATTATACGTTTTAAAATTGTTCCACAGGTGTTGGATGGCCAATTCCATTTTGTTCATTCCTTTTTCTCTTTGTGTTACAGTTCCGGAAGTTTCTATTACAAACCTTCCATCTCACTGATTCTTTCCTTGGTCATGTCCCGTCTACTGATGATATGGGGGTTAAGAAATTAGGCAGGTAGTGAGGGCACGGAAGTCCTTGGTAAGGTTTTCCTTTTTTTTTTTTTTTTTTTTTTTTTTGAGACGGAGTTTCGCCCTTGTTGCTCAGGCTGGAGTGCAGTGGCGCGATCTCAGCTCACCACAACCTCCACCTCCCAGGTTCAAGCGATTCTACTGCCTCAGCCTCCCGAGTAGCTGGGATTACAGGCATGTGCTACCACGCCCAGCGAATTTTTTATATTTAGTAGAGACGGGGTTTCTCCATGTTGGTCAGGCTGGTCTCAAACACCTGATCTCAGGTGATCCACCCGCCTCGGCCTCACAAAGTGCTGGCAATTACAGGTGTGAGCCACTGCGCCTGGCCCAGGTTTTCCTTTTAATTAAAAGCAGCCCCAATATCATTTTCTTTTCTAACAAAGAGCAGCCTGTAAAATCGAGCTGCAGACATAGACAAGCAAGCTGGAAGCTTGCACCGTTGAACGCTGGCAGTTGTGCCAATAGGCAAGGCTACCTGGGACTACACAGGTTCAAAATAGCAGCTCCATGTTTCCTCCTCTTTGCCAGCCATGTTTACAGTAAGGAGCAGGCAACATGGCACCAGCCAAGCAAAGACTCCATTTGCATAAGATTAGGCTGGGGCAACCAGCTTCCTCGTGCACTCTGTAAGCATCACACCTGGTCCAACCAATGTGTGGGCCCTTTGTAAATCAGACAGCAACTCCTCAAACCTGTCTATAAAATCTGGTGCACTCCGTGGCAGGCAGGAATTCCCATTCGGGTGCCCCTCTCTTTCCGAAGAAAAGAGAGCTGTTCTCCCTTCTCTTTTTCTTGCCTACTAAACCCCCGCTCTTAAACCCACTTCTTGGGTCCGTGTTCTCAATTCCCTTGGTGTGAGACAGTGAACCTCAGGTATTTTACTCCAGGCAACGCCACTTCACTGATAAGCCCATCAAAGGCATTCTGCATTTTTGTTACAATGTGGTTGATTTCTAGCATTTCCTTTTGATCCTTTCTTAGAGTTTCCATTTCTGTTATTCCATTACCTGTTGTTGCTTGTTGTCTACTTTTTCCATTAGAGCCCTATAGTAATCATGGTTATTTTAATTTCACTGATAATTCAAAAATCTGTCTCATATCTGAGTCTGGTTCTAATGTTTGCTTCATCTTTCAGACTTTGCTTTTTCCTGTGTTGTGTGTGTGTGGTTTTGTTGTTGTTGTTGTTGTTGTTGTTTTTCTTTTTGTGTCTGGAAATTTTTTTTGTTGAAAGCCAGACATGGCAATGTATTAGGTAATAGGAAGCAAGGTAATAAGGCATTTGGGTGAGTTTTTATGTTATCTGACTAGAAATTGGGCTGTATTTAATGTTAGCTGTAACTGTAGGTTCAAACTTCTCTAGTGTTTTTATTATTATTTGAGATGGAGTCTTGCTCTTGTTGCCCAGGCTGGAGCATGGTGGTACCATCTCAGCTCACCGCAACTTCCACCTCCCAGGTTCAAGCGATTCTCCTGCCTCAGCCTCCCGAGTAGCTGGGATTACAGGCACGTGCCACCACTCTCGGCTAATTTTGTGTTTTTAGTAGAGACAGGGTTTCTCCATGTTGGTCAGGCTGGTCTCGAACTCCTGACCTCAGGTGATCCGCCCACCTCCGCCTCCCAAATTGCTGGGATTACAGTCATGAGCCACCACGCCCCGCTAGTGTTCTTATTTTTGTCTCCCCTGTTGACTCTGGGCTTCCCTGAGAACTCCTCCTCAGATAGACTCTGTAGCTTGCCGCTCTTTATCTTCTAAGAACAAATTCAAAGAAATGCAGAGAATCAAAAACATTGTAACAGTAATCCGCTGTCATTATACTGAAGCCCTCTTGGTGTGGTGGTAAGATATGGGGGAAGTGAAGCATTCTGGATCTTACGGTTAAATCCCAGTGTATTATGGGCCTGTGTCCCTGGGCTATGACCTTCACAAGTGTTTCTTGTCTTTCCCCCTCCTTAAGTGAGAAGGCTAAAGGGGCTGAAGTGGGAGAAATGGGAGAAATGTCCTTCCCCAGATAAGGCTCTGATAAAGCCTTTTCTACTGGAGAGTTCCCTCTTGTGGCAGAAGCTTGGGGCATGTTTCACAATGATTATTCCTTCTTCCGTCTCCCAGAGCCACGAGGGGATTTATTTTGATTCTTCATCATGAAGACCAGATGGGCTTTCTGGAAATTTATGTAAGTGTGAGAGTCCCCTTACACTGAGGCCCAGGAGTTTTTAATTCAGAAGCTAGTGCACATACAGCTTTCAGCCATTCATCAAAATAGCCAGGTCAGTATTCCTACCAGGTTATGGCTCTCCCAGCTTCTGTTAGGAGCAGATACTGGTTGTGACTATCTGGATTTGCACGCCTCTGCAGTTTGGGGTGGTAGTTTACTCTGTAACCTCAATTATCTGATAGGTCCGGGAAAAGTCATCAATTTTCAGTTTTCCAGCTTTTCCTGTTGAAAGGCCAGGAGTGACCATTTCCAAACTCATTACATGTCAGAGTTGCAGTCAGAAGGCTCCTAGATACTTGAGTTATTGTATACTTCCAAGCTCCAGAAGATGCGGCAAATGTGATATAGTATTCCCAAAGTGTAATGATCTATCCCAAGTTTGGGTAGAAGTATTTTCAACTTGCCCTGGTACTGTATCCAAAAATAATCGTTCATACATCATATCAGAATGCACAATTTTAGGGCAAGAATTTCATGCTGCCAGTGATTTGTTGATGTGATTGTCACATTTAGACTGCTTTCCCCACCCCAAAGGCTATAGTTACTCCTTTCCCTTCTCTTTCTTCTACACCCAATGTTGAGTATCATTTATTGAGAAAGCTATATATATATATATACACACACACACGCTGACAGCTCTTAGAGTCATGAAATACTTTTATGTGTTTTGTTAAACTTATTCCTACTGTGATATAAAATCGTATTGTTACATTTCTTGTTTCATTTCCTAAACTTGGAAACTTAAAACTCTGTCTCATTGTAAAATGGATCATGACATTTTATAGTTGAAGTAATCAAGGCTGATAATAGGGTGCCAAATTTGCAGAGGCACAGAAAAACTCAGCGATTGAAATAAGTAATATTTTAATGCAATACTTTTAGTTAATGTAAAACATTTATAATGAACAAAATATGAATGTTTTCAATACCATCAGGACCAATATATTATCTTGTCTAAAGAGTAGAAATCCTTCCCACGTGGGCCAAGCATGGAACCTACTTTTTTTATTGCTCAGCACAACTGAGACAGGTTGCAGTCTTTAATAAGACTCAAAGTTCAGGACTGAACTCAAATGACAGAAAGTCATTTCAATGCAATACAGTTTTATTTCAGCTGCCAATGGATTCTGCAGCTTTCAGAGCTCTTCAGGCAGGAGCCGTCTTTACTGGGTGCCTTGGCCCAATGTGCATGAGGATAGAGGGTATGTAACCCTCTACCCAGACAGATTACCCTTGAGCTAGTCTCCTGACACTGGTGTCCTTTGCTGCCAGCAAAGATCTACACAGCAGAAAGAGGTGCCATATACTTTCTCCTTGCCAAGCCAATCTAAGGACTGAGTTGTCAGTTCTAATTTCTTCATTTAGAATGCATCTCTTTCTGAAATAACTGATGATGAGAATATCCTTTTGGATCAACAATCCTTGCTTATGGGGCTTGGAATCTGTCATAGGGCATCAGTAGGAAATCACATCAGAGTACATTAGTGTCATATCAGAACCTTTCTCCAAATATGTATGATTCTGTTTTAATAGCTTCACACGCAGGAGATCAAAAGTATAGTCCGAGCTCAATTCCACTTCGTCACTTCCCTCTTCGTGACTTCCCTCTTCGTGTGAGATGAAGATCTGCCCTCACTTAGCTTCTTTCAATGGCTAAGTCTCAACCCCGGATCACTCATGAGTAATTTCTGTAACAACAGAAGCAACAACAAGAATAACACACACACACACACACACCCTACCTCCATAAGAAAGAGTGGCAGATCATAGGCATAGTGTAGCTTATATTTAAAAAGGGAAATAAACTCTTTATAAAAATGCCATCTGGCCAGGCTCAGTGGTTCATGCCTTTTATCCCAGCACTTTGGGAGGCCGAGGTGGGCGGATTACGAGGTCAGGAGATTGAGACCATCCTGGCCAACATGGTGAAACCCCGTCTCTACTAAAAACACAAAAATTAGCTGGGCATGGTGGCACGTGCCTGTAATTCCAGCTACTCGGGAGGCTGAGGCAGGAGAATCGCTTGAACCAGGGAGTCAGAGGTTGCAGTGAGCCGAGGTCGCACCAGCCTGGTGATAGCAAGACTCCATCTCAAAAAAAAAAAAAAAGAAAAAAAGTGCTACTCTACGTCCTCACCTCTTTTTGTCTCACTCTTGCTCTCTCATGATTTCACAGAACCTTCTACCTCCTTAGAAATTACTCTTTTGGTTAAACTATCAGCTTAGTATGAGTATAATCAAATAATCCCTTCTGGTGGTTTTTCAGAAGCAAGACCTCAGGATATATTTAGGTCTTGCCTCCTGCAGGGTTTCTACCAGCATATTTAAGGTTTTGAAAATATCAGAACCAAATTTTACCTAGGGCACCATGTTACAATTACCGTAATGTATTTTAGCACATCCTCACCAGTTACTAATAAAAATTTCCAAATTCCACTGGTCCTAAAAATAAGGACAAATTTATGAGATGCTTATAAAGTTAAATGTATTTAGTTTAAAGGATACTCCTTTCTTCTTTGATTATATCCTTAGTACATCATTTTTCTGTTAATAATTTCTTTTATTATAATAATGTCATAGGTTTTGTTTTGTTGTTTGTGGCTTGTTTGGCTTTCAGAAAGGGTCTTGCTGTGTCACCCAGGCTGGAGTGCAGTGGTACCATCATGGCTCACTGCAGCCTCTACCTCCTGGACTCAAATAGTCCTCCTACCTCAGCCTCCTGAATAGCTGGGACCACAGGCATGCATGACCATGCCTGGCTAATTTTTAAATTATTTTGTAGAGATGGGGGGGGTCTCACTATGTTGCCCAGGCTGGTCTTGAACTCCTAACCTCAAGCAGTTCTCCTGCCTTAGCCTCCCACAGTGTCGGGATTGCAGGCATGAGTCACTGCACCCAGCCATGTTTTTTAATCCTGATTTTGCAAAATACAAATTTTGAAAGCATGTGTCATCCACCTCAGGTTGTTGGCTTGTGGGTTTGTTGTTGTAGCTTGCTGTGAGCTGAATTATATCCCCCCATCCCCAAGCCCCTAATTCATATATTGAGGTCCAAACCCCAGAAACTCTGAATGTGACTGTATTTGAAGAGAGTCTTTAAAAAGATAAATTAATTAAAATGAGTTATTAGGGTGGGCCTAATTACCCACCTTTTGACTGCTATCCTTATAAGAGGAGGCACATTAGATACAAACAAGCAACAGAAGGAAGATGACATGGCCGGGCGTGGTGGCTCATGCGTATAATCCCAGCACTTTGGGAGGCCCAGGCGGGCGGGTCACCTAAGGTCAGGAGTTCGAGATAAGCCTGGCCAACATGGTGAAACCCCATCTCTACCAAATCATACAAATATTAGCCAGGCGTTGTGGCATGTGCCTGTAATCACAGCTACTTGGGAGGCTGAGGTGGGAGAATCTCTTGTACCCAGCAGGCAGAGGTTGCAGTGAGCCAAGATTGTGCCATTGCACTCCAGCCGGGGTGACAGAGTGAGACTGTCAAAAAAAAAAAAAAAAAAAAAAAAAAAAGGAGAGAGAGGAAGGGAGGGAGGGAGGAGGGGAAAGAAAAGAAAGATGATGTGAAGACACAGGGAAAAGAAATCCGTCTAAAAGTCAAGGAGAGAGAAGTGGAACAGGTCCTTCCTCAACACCTCAGAAGAAACCAACCCTGATTTTGAATTGCCAACTTCCAGAATTGTGAGGAAATAAATTCCTGTGTTAAAACCACCTAGTCTGTAGGACTTTGTTATGTCAGCCTTAGGAAACTAAAACATTGTTGTTTGTATTGTTTTGTAATTTTACCCTTCCGTGAAATCCCCAAATCTTGGGAATCTCGTCTCAATTCATTAGGGGCCAGTTTTGTCTTGCACATGGGGAAGCAGGGGTCACATGTGCTTCTTTTGTATCTCTTCACACAAAGTGGGCATCTCATCAAAATTTGCTGAAAGCTTGGGATATAGAAAAAAATCCCTGGAAAGATCACTGGGGAAATTCTAGATAAAGAAAGTGCTTCACCACGGTCCCAGCAGATAAACTGAAAATTACCTTTCTCTCAATATTAAAATCAAATTTGACAAACAAGATTCATGTTGACAGAATTTACTTCAGAAGGATGATTTTCCTTTATAGTGTTTATTCTGTCAACAAGATCAACCTTTCCTCTCTCGTTTTTTTTTTTTTTTTTTTCATTCTGTTTCGCCCTTGTCATGACTATTATCCCCCTGACTCAGGACATTTTCTCTGTCTCTCCTCTGTGGGTTGAAGTTACCACAGCAGATACTTACCAGGAGTCTTCCTAGCCACCTAAAGTCAAGGAATTTCATTCAAGGTCCATTTTTCATGTCCTGGTCGAGTCCACAGAAACCCGAGTTCTCCCTGTGCCTTTCAACTCTTTTCAGGCTGACTGTGGTGGCTCATGTCTATAATCACAGCACATTGGGAGGCCAAAGTGGGAGGATCACGGGAGCCCAGGAGTTCAAGACCGGCCTGGGCAACATAGGAAGACCCTGTCTTTACAAATAATTTAAAAATTAGAAAGACATGATGGTGCACACCCGTAGAACCCAGCTACTCAGGAGGCTGAGGCAGGAGGATCACCTGAGCCCAAGAGGTTGAGGCTGCAGTGAGTCTGTTCACACTGCTGCACTCCAGCATGGGCAACAGAGCCAGACCCTGTCTCAAATAAATATCTTTTTATTAATGCAAATCAAAACCACAGTGAGATACCATCTCCCACCAGTCAGAATGGCTACTATAAAAAAGTCAAAAAATAACAGATGCTGGTGAGGTTGTAGAGATAACGGAATGTTCATACATTGCTGGTGCTCACGTAAATTAGTTCATCCACTGCAGAAAGCAGTTTGGTGATTTCTCAGAGAACTTAAAACAGAATTACCATTCGACCTTAGCAATCCCATTATTGGGTATATACTTAAAGGAAGATAAATTATTCTACCATAAAGACCACATGCACATGCGTGTTCACTGCAGCACTATTCACGGTACCAAAGATGAGGAATCAATCTGCATGTTCATCAATGGTAGACTGGATAAAGAAAAAGTGGTATAGGCCAGGTGTGGTGGCTCACACCTGTAATCCCAGCACTTTGGGAGGCTGAGGTGGGTGGATCATGAGGTCAGGAGATCAAGACCATCCTGACTGACATGGTGAAACCCCATCTCTACTAATACAAAAACAAAACTAGCTGGGTGTGGTGGCGGGCACCTGTAGTCCCAGCTACTCGGGCGGCTGAGGCGAGAGAATGGTGTGAACCCAGGAGGCGGAGCTTGCAGTGACCTGAGATCTCACCACTGCACTCCAGCCTGGGCGACAGAGCAAGACTCTATCTTAAAAAAAAAAAATGTACAATACAGCATGGAATACTGTGCAGCCATAAAAGAAGAATGAGATCATGTTCTTTGCAGAAACATGGCTAGAGCTGGAGACCATTATCCTAAGTGAACAAAGGCAGGAACAGAAAACTAAATACTGCATGTTCTCACTTATAAGTGGGAGCTAAGCATTGAGAACACATGGACACAAAGAAGGGAACCACAGACACCAGGGCTTAGTGGAGGGTGGGTGGAGGTTGAGGATCATAAAACTACCTATGAGATACTATGCTTATTACATAGGTGACAATCTGTACATCAAACCCCCTTGATAATTTATCTGTATAACAAGCTTGCACATGTATCCCTGGACCTAAAAAAGTAAAAACACAAAACCCATTTCATTGCCTCAGTGGCTGTTTTGAGAGCATTGAGGCTATGAGAGCATGGAGAGGCTCATTTTCCTCTCTTCCTACCCATCGCAGACCCATCTCATTTCCCCATTAAACCCTGACTCATACTTCTGTCTGGACACTCTGAACCCCAACGGCATGGTCTTTTGGCATCCAGAGCTGTTGGTGGCGCTGAAGGACCGAATACACCTGCTTTTCTCAGGCAGAATTCCAACAAAACGTCCCCACACTGGTCACTGTTATTGGTTCATAGGTATAAAACAGAAACAAGGATTCTTAGTTGGTGTGTATTATACCAATGACATCTCTCAATCTTGCCTTGAATTTCCTTCAGCTTGGCGAAAACTTTTTCTTCACTGGGCATCCAATATCTTACTATAAAAAATTGACTTTTATAGATCCTGAGGCAAAACTTGGGTTAAAAAAACTGAATGTAAACAGGTAAAATCATCTACCTTTAGACAGAAAAAAAACCATTTTCTAAAACAAGGTTAAAATGCAAATTATCTTAATTAGAAAAATCACCCATTACATAAAGTATAACAACAAAAAACAGTCCTAAATGAGATCCTCCTCGAAAATCATGGTCTCATGGAAGCAGGTTTCGTAACAGAAAACATTTGTGTAACCTCAGCTCTAGCATTTTCCATTTGCGAATATCACAATATGCTCTGTGGGGAGTGTTAATGAATACATCTGTTTGCCTCCTTGCACAGTTGAATAATATCTGAAAAGAGATCTGTTTTCACATTTCAGAAAGATATCCAGTAAGTTCTTGTTGATGAACAGTGTTAAGTTACATAAGTTCCTTTACCTTGCCGTTTAACGCTAAGAGATATGAGTCCCTAAACAGCTGTTAAAACTCAAAGATATATTATTTACTTTGGAGCCATAAAGTGTCCAGGCAGACATTTTTATCCAAACATCTGTTAATTTTCACTCTGAACCATTACCACTCCTTTTCATAAACAGCATTGTCCTTGCTTTGGACTTCCTCTGTAGTCTGTCATGACTTCCTGCAGGGAGAAAAATGGTGCAACAGCCCAGAGCTAGAAATGTAGCCCTAAGAGGTCCATTTACTACTTTCTACAGAGCAGAGAAGCCATATGAAAGGCTGTAATTGCTACTACCTCAATGTATTGCTGCAGTTCAGAGCATAGGCAGATCGGTCATTGCAAAGAGCAGCATTTTCACAGCTTCCAAACTCACAACGGCTTTGTTTGTGTGTTTGTTTTGCTGACTCGTAGAAGATCAGGTAAATGAGTTCACTCAGCCCCTCTGATTCCAAAAATGGAATCCCGATGTTCTGCCATGCTCTCATTTCCATTTTAGCATTGCCCCCAAATACGTTTCCTCTTGATTCGGCCACACTATTAAATTTGTATCCTCCTTCCCCTGCTGCTGTATGCCGCATGTGTGGGATACCTTTGCCATAGTGACATCAACTGGAACAAGCTGGAACTGAAATCTCTAAGCATCACAGGACCCCCCAGATTCACATTTTTTTTCTACATGACTTAGAAGTATAGCTCTAATAATCGCTGTGCCATAAAAATAATCCCAGTTGGATTTGAAAATAGACTTTGCACATTCCAATATAAATAATAAAAATAATTTTACATGTGTACACTAATGGCCATGAGAACTGACTAGTCCATATATTTAGGCTCATACTTTGGAAAACATGCTAGCAATAATGATGTAAGAATGATTCTTAACTTTCACATTTTTAGGAAGACTTCTACATAAATTCATATGAATTAATAGCCAGTTAATACTTATATTTTTGGATTAAACTTTACTGAAATATTTATTGGGCAAATATATATTTGGAAATCAGATTTACATAAGGCACTAATAATGAAAGATTGTTAAGATATTTACTCAAAGATGTATGAATCTTGGGTGTTCCCTGTCCCTTGGAATTTACAGCACAACTATTAGGTTGGTGCAAAAATAATTGTGGTTTCTGCCATTAAAAGTAATTGCAAAAATCGCAATTATTTTTGCACCAACCTAATAGATAAAACCCATTTACAATACAATTGGATAAAATCTCTAAAATATAGACTGTGTTAATTGCCATAAAAGAATGCTACAAAAATTTAGATGAAGGAAATCGGTTAGCATTTTAGTTGGAATTTGAAGACTGGGTACAACTTTTAAAAAATTGACATGTAATAGTTACATATATTTTGGGGATACATGTGATATTTTGATACAGGCATATAATATGTAATGGATCATATTTTTTAAAAGTAATGCAAATTAACAATAATCTATTATTTATTCCTAAAAGTAATTTTAAATTTTTTTCTGGGACTAGGCTTTGTTGGATTTTTTTTTGAGACTGAGTCTCGCTCTGTCACCCAGGCTGGAGTGCAGTGGCACGATCTCTGCTCACTGCAACCTCTGCCTCCTGGGTTCAAGCACCTGCCTCAGTCTCCCCAGTAACTGGGACTATAGGAGCATACCACCACACCTGGCTAATTTTTTATTTTTAGTAGAGACGGGGTTTCGTCTTGTTGACCAGGCTGATCTCGAACTTCTGACCTCAGGTGATCCGCCTGCCTCGGCCTCCCAAAGTGCTGGGATTACAGGCGTGCGCCACCACGCCCGGCTAAGACTAGGCTTTCTTTTTAAGTTTTGTCAGGTAGGATCGGGGCAGCCTTTAGTCTCTAGCATTCTGAGTACTCTATATCTTATGATTACAAGGTTTTCCTCTCTGCCTGGTGGAAGCACAACTGCTACTGGTCCTGTGTATGCTCTGAGGATTGTTCCTGTGCTCCTGTCGTGTGGCTCCTTCCCCAGCCTTGGGTGGGATCCTCCCGTATATGTACTGACCAGGTCTCAGTGGACGGCCCCAGGGTAACCCTCTGCAGATCTCCCAAGCTTGATCTCCGTGCGATCTTTTTCTCTCTGCTCCGCGAACTCTGTCTTGGCTTCCCAGTGGTTTCTACTCTCTCCACATGCTGCAACCCTGGAATCTCATTTTAAGCTGATAAATAAATGAGGCTTACCTCATTCTGGTTACACCATCTTAACCGTAAGTGGGAGTATGACTACTGTGATATATTTTTAGAGTAGAAATTGGAATAAGCAAATATGTTAAAAATCCTTTTTCTGCCACCTACAGATAACAAATATGTGTTAGTGAATTGTCCAATTCTTTAACAGTTATATGCAGATATACTCAAATAAATACACAAACACAACATAGATGTCTGCAGGAAGGCTTTCCATTCCTTAAGATTTAGTTACATTTCCTAAATCTAAAACTGGGTACATTGTTGGTTAATTGCCTCCAAACTCGCCTTTTCAGTGCATTTTTATGACAGGCAGATGTGTAGGTGGTGGTAGTGGACATGGAAGGCTGTAACTGCTATAGTCTGAGCATTTGTGTCTCCCTAAAACTCACATGTTGAAACCTAGTCACCAAAGGGATGGTGTTAGGAGGTGGGGCCTTTGGGAGGTGATTAGGTCACAAGGGCAGAGCTTTCATGAACAGGTTTAATGCTCTTATAAAATTGGTCTCAGAAAGCTGTCTTGCCCCTTTAACCATATGAAGACACGGTGGTGAGAAGGTGGCATCTACGAGCCAAGAAGTGGGTCCTCACCAGACACCAAATCTCCCAGCACCTTGATCTCAGACTTCCAGCCTCCAGAACTGTGAGAAATAAATTTCGTTGTTTATAAGCCACCGGTTAATGATATTTTGTTATAACACCCTTTGACATATAGTAATGCCAATATCTTAAAATTCCACATTTGACGTTAATCTTGCTAAAAGATTCTGCAACGCAGGCTTCATAGGCACAGTGCTTAGCTCTCCTCTTCTCCCTCTTTTATGGGTGAACAACAATGACAAAACAACAAAATCTTATTTTACTATGCAGAATGACTCCAGTCTCCTCAAACCCTGTGTTTAAATTCAGCTCTAGGATTTCCTTCACATATCCAAGTTACGAAGTTTCTGAAGAGAGTGAAAAGGTCTGTTAGGGAATGGCATTCATATTTTTTAAGTTACCTGTGGTGTAAAGATAACATATACATAAATACATATGATTTACATATATAGATACTGATGTATGTATGCTTCAAAGTGAAAAATTTTTAGACAGCGTTTTGCTTTTGTTGCCCAGGCTGGAGTATAACGGTGTGATCTTGGCTTATTGCAACCTCCACCTCCCAGGTTCAAACGATTCTCCTGCCTCAGCCTCCCGAGTAGCTGGGATTACAGGCGCCTGCCACCATGCCCAGCTAATTTTTTGTATTTTTAGTAGAGATGGGGTTTCACTATGTTGGCCAGGCTGGTCTCGAACTCCTGACCTCAGACAATCCACCTGTCTTGGCCTCCCAAAGTGCTGGGATTACAAGTGTGAGTCACCGCACCCAGCCCAAAATGAAATATTTTAATGCTATATCATAAATTTTTTTGCTTTTAATAAAATGTTTAAAATTGGATTTTACAAAGAAGTAAAAAAATAAAATGTTGTTTATATGTTATCTTATTTCATATGCCACATCATTTTTAATGGGCTGAGTTTTTATGAGTAAACAATACTGTCTCATAAGAAATTTGGAATTTTTGTAACTTTTCCAGTTACAAAAACCACTGTGATAGATATTGAAATTAAATAATGTATTTTGAAATAATCCAAGTGTACAAAATAGAAAATGATAAAGGAACTTAGAATATATTTAAACTGAATTATAATAAAAATATGACATTCTAAAATGTATTTGGAGCTTGAAGCTATGTTTAGGAGAAATGCACAACTTTAAATGTATATAGTAAAAAAAATAAAAAGTATTGTTTAATTTGCAAATCATTGGATATTTTCTACATATCTTTCTGTTATCGATTTCTAATTAAATCCCTTATAGTCAGAGAACATACTTTGTGTGGTTTTAATCCTTTTAAATGTATCAAGACTTGTCTGTGGCATCAAATAAGATTTATCTTAATAAATGGTCTGTGGATTCTCAAAAAATAAATAAGTAAATGTGTTAAACCAATGACATAAATTTTCACGTTAAGAAGCCAGAAAGATAAGATTATATTAAACCCAAACAAGAAAGAAAGCAATAAAGATAAAAGCATAAATCTATAGAGAAGACAACAAATAACAGAGAAAATTAACAAAGCCAAAAATTAATTCCTTAAAAAGATCAATGAAATTGATTCATCCCTAGCAAGAACATTTTTTTTTTAAAGAGACAAACCCAAATGTCGATGTCAAGAATGAAAGCAAGATATACTATAGATTCTATAGACAATGGATAATGGCAATTTTATGCCAACACATTTGACAAGTTGGATGAAGTGGACAAATTTATTGCAAAAAGAGTCAACTTATCCAAGCTGACTTAAGATGAAATTAAAACTCTTAATTTCCCTGTATCTGCTTAAGTAGTGTAATCCACTAATTAAAAAGTCCCTTTACAAAGAAAACTCCAGGACTAGATGGTTTCACTGGTGAAGTCTATCCAATATTTAAAGAAGAAATAATGACAATATTATCCAAAACTGTTCAGAAATTAGAGACAAAAGAAACACTTCTAACTTAGTTATGGGGTCAGCATAAACCCACAGCAAAGCCTGACAAAGAAAATTACAGACCAGTATCTCTTATGTTTGCAGACAAAAAAAAAAACCTTCAACAAAATACTAGCACGCCAAATCCAGCAACATATGAAAACAATAATAATGAACCCTAAGCAGGGTTCATTCCAGGAAAACAAAATCAGTTTGTGATTCAAAAATCAATCAACATAATTAAACACATTTAAAGAGTCATCTCCATAAATCCAACTGAGTACCTTTGGCTTGGACAACTAGGTTAGTAGCAGTGGGGACGAAGAGGAGGATATGGATTTGTGATAGGTATTTATGATAGAAGATTCACTGATAAGGCAGGGCGCGGTGGTTCACACCTGTAATCCCAGCATTTTGAGAGGCTGAGGCAGGCGGACCACTTGAGGTCAGGAGTTTGAGACCAGTCTGGCCAACATGGTGAAACCCCGTCTCTACTAAAAATACAAAATCAGCCAGGCGTGGTGGCGGGTACTTGTAGTCCCAGCTAGTCAAAAGGCTGAGGCAGGAGAATCGCTTGAACCCAGGAAGCGGAGGTTGCAGTGAGCCAAGATCACACCATTGCACTCCAGCCTGGGTGACAGAGATCTTGTCTCAAAAAAAAAGAAAAAGAAAGAAAAAAGAAAACTTGCTGATAGGATATAAATATGAGGAAAATAGAGGAATCAAGGAAAATTTTAAGTCCTTTCTTTTGAGCAATTGGGTCGACGGAGGTGCTGTTTACTGGGAAGAGAAAATTGGGAAGAGCACAGATATGTTGGAAAATAGAAAGTACTGTTTTCTGGCCAGGTGCAGTGGCTCACACCTGTAATCCCAGCACTTTAAGAAGCTGAGGCGGTGGATCACCTGAGATCAAGAGTTTGAGACCAGCGTGGCGAACATGGTGAAACCTCCTCTCTACTAAAAATACAAAAATTAGTGATCATGCTGGCGCTGCGCCTGTAGTCCCAGCTACTCAGGAGGCTGAAGCATGAGAACGGCTTGAACCTGGCATGTGGAGGTTGCAATGAGCCGAGATTGCGCCACTGCACTCCAGCCTCAGTGACAGAGCAAGATTCGGTCTAAAAAATAAAAAGTATTCCTTTTGCCATTTTTTGATTAAAATGTCTTAACTTTTACACCCTTGTAAGCAGATGGAGATATTAATGGATTCTGGGAGAGGTCAAAGCTGGATATTAAAATTTATGAGTCGCATAGATGATTTGTAAAGTTATAGTCACCTAATGTGAGGTTGGAAGAAAAAAAGGAGCCTAGTATTGAACCCAAAAGTAGGGATCAGTGAGGTGGAAAATCAGTTGAGTGTAGCTTCAAAGGAAATGTGCTCAAGGACAGTCTGGTCAATTCTGAACAGCGAAGGATAATGGGAATTTTGATGGGCAGAGAGAAAGAAGGAAAAGGAAGGATAAAGAGAGGAAGTATTTCAATCAGAGGGAACAGAATGAAAAAACAGGCTGGGTGCAGTGGCTCATGCCTGTAATCCCAGCACTTTGGGAGGCCGAGGTGGGTGGATCACCTGAGTCGGGAGTTCGAGACCAGCCTGACCAACATGGAGAAACCCCATCTCTACCAAAAAAAAAATACATAAAAATCAGCCGGGTGTGGTGGCGCATGCCTGTAATCCTAGCTACTTGGGAGGCTGAGGCATGAGAATCGCTTGAACCCGGGAGGCAGAGGTTGCAGTGAGCCGAGGTTGGGCCATTGCACTCCAGCCTGGGCAACAAGAGTGAAACTCCATCTCAAAACACACACACACACACCACAGTCCCTACTCACGCTCCTCCCCGAAGAGATACTAAATTGATCTTCTAGCTATCAACTTTTAGGAAATAGTGAAAATATAGAAAGATTTATTTGAGGAAACATTATTTCTCATCCTTAACTCCTTCAGATTCTTAGGATACTAGTTAATGAACAGAGATTGACTTTCAGATAGAGCATATGCCGTTTCCACAATCTAATTTACTCCCAACAGTTCCCACAGGGTGATACGAGTTCAACTACTTCTCCTCTGAGAAATAATTCTGTTTGATATTGCCAAGGACCTGACAAACAGCCAAAAGAAATTCTGGCATCCCCACGGATGAAGTGAAGACATAGAACATAATCTTACTTTGGTTTATCTTTTCAAAGATGTGGGGCATTGTTTATTTCTCAACAGGGATGAGATGGGTTAATTTTTAACATAAGAAATAGGTGAGAAAAGCTTTAGAAGTCTGAATATGAGGGAGAAATGTTTTCAGTGGCATGAAAGTTTATCAAACACATATCATGGAGTATCTCAGCCCTAAATCCACCTGGTGAATGATTTTATTTCTGAAAGGTTTCTGACATCCTGTTTGCTAAATTCCTCTGAAGCTTGCTGCTCTCAAATATGTCATTGATTTGCTTCAGCGTGAGAATTCGACAAGAACCTGCCATAAGAATTCTGCTGGGCAGCTACTTTTTACAGCTTAGGAAACAAGAAAGGTTAGTATGAATTGTGAGCCTCCGAATAATATTTTAGCTGGGGGGTAATTCTGCCATTTCTCAAACTGTGCACCAAAAATCTTGTCAAAAAAAAAAAAAAAAAAAAAACCCAGAAATGGTCTGATTCCCTTTACTTTTTCAAACCAAAGTGAGATTTTGAGATTTCATAATGAGACTTGGGACAAATCAATGCAACAACCTGGCCAATTAAGAAATATAAAGTTCTATTTACGGGAATATACTTGAGCACAAAATAGTTTCTACAAAGTCATATACAAATCAAATATATTGTGGCAACTAAGCATTAAAGTAATGAAACGGTGATTTTTCCTTTTGTGACTCTTGTTATCCGAATATGAATCACTGTGCTGAAGGTACTCTATGGTACCAAAGCATGCTTCTCCAAAAAAGTCACAAAAATGGTCAGAAAGATAAAATATCTTAATATAAATGTATATTTAAATCGACAAAGGGACATGATTTATTTATCAAATGGATAAACATATGTGATTAATGAAATTTCTGATAGTTTTAACAGATTTCCTTTTATCATTTCCTAATGCTATACTGATGCTGCCGACAATTGTTTCAGCAGATCCAAGTTTCCATGGAATTATATCAAGAAACTGTAGAAAAAAAAATACAGTTCTCTAGTATAATAATTTTTCTTTGTCTGTAAAATAAGTCATATAAGATGCCAACGCCATGAATTTTGAGGACTAATGGCCCAACTACAGTGCTGTATCCATTGTAACAGCTAAGGATTTTTATTTTTGCGGGGAGAGGGAATGGAGCCTCACTCTGTCTGTCAGGCTGGAGTGCAGTGGCACAATCTCAGCTCACTGCAACCTCCGCCTCCCAGGTTCAAGCGATTCTCCTGCCTCAGCCTCCTGAGTGGCTGGGATTACAGGCGTGTGCCACCACACCCAGCTAATTTTTGTATTTTTAGTAGAGACAGGGTTTTGCCACATTGGCCAGGCTGGTCTCAAATTCCTGACCTCATGGTCCACCCACCTCAGCCTCCCAAAGTGCTGAGATTACAGGTGTGAGCCACCGGGCCCGGCCACAGCTAAGGTTTTAAGATGCAGTGGTAAACAAGGAAAATATCAGGTCCTAAACTTAATGGATGCTAATCCAGTAGAGGAGAGAGAGTGAAGTGACCATATTTCTAATGCACAAATCTGACCTGGGCTAATTATGGTTGATAAATAATGCTTCCAGGAGGAAGGTGTATAGGAACTGGAAGCTGGGTAAAGATAGAAACTGGCTCCATGCTTTCACACCATGCTAAGGAAATTGGACTTCTTTTCTAGAGGGTAATAAGAAACTATGAAGGAGTTTTAGACATAGGCTTGATGGAATCTAATTTCCATGTCAGTAAGCTGTGTTGTCTTGTGGTAATTTGTGTCTAGTATTTCTTGTGAAGTAGTTGCAAGTCCTGGGTTTCTAAATATATGTATTATAGTCCCAGAGTTTCCACTTACTAAATGTTTTTCAGGAATACCACTCCTATGTAATTTAGAGCTTAATTACAAATTTATTTTCTTCTCTGGTATTCAAGAACCATGGGCTGGGCACATTGGCTCATGCCTTTAATACCAGCGCTTTGGGAGGCCAAGGCAGGAGGATCACTTGAGCCCAGGAGTGTGAGACCAGGCTGGGCAACATAAGGAGAACCTGAATCTACCAAAAATTTAAAAAGAATTAGCCAGGAGTTGTAGTGGTCCTAGCGAGAGGCTAAGGTGGGAGGACTGCTTGAGCCCAGGAGGTTGAGGCTGCAGTGAGCTGTGATTGTGCCACTGTATGTAGCCTGAGTGAGAGAGCAAGACCTTGTCTCAAATAAATAAATAAATAAATAAATAAATATATATATATATGCACCTTTCTCAGGGAGCCAGACAGTATGTATAATACTGCTAACAATTATGCTTATAATATTTAGGTACAACTTTTCAGAAACACCTTTGTTACATAAAGTGCCCCCCATTTCATGAAAAGAAATATGTATTCTTTACCTAGTGATGCAGTTTCAAAAACCTGATATGATTTTGTAGGTGACATTGCCACGTCTGTGGTATTCTTTTGGGTAAGCTTCTTTATGATAGTGTTTTTTAAAAAATGTTCTATTTTATGGAAAATTTCATGCATACTCAATAGAGAGCACAGTATAATAAACCCTCACGTATCTGTCACCCAGTCTCAACAGTTTTCAGCACATGGCCTGTGTGTGTGTGTGTGTGTGTGTGTGTGTGTGTTTTCAGTCCACCCACTGAAGTATTTTGAAGCAAATGCTAGACATCACACTATTTCATCTCTAAGTACTTCAGTATGCATTTTTGAAAGATTAAAATCCCTTTCCTCCATTTCTCTCTCTTCTCTTTCCTTCCTTCCTTTCCTCATAACTGCGACACTATTACCACACCTAAAAAACAGCAAATTCCTTAATATTTAAAAAAATAGTGTTCAAATTTCCTTGATTGCCTCAAAAGTTTACTTATTTATTGTAATCAGGATACAAACCAAACCACACAATGCATTGGGTGAGTGAAAGACTCTTAAGTCTCTTTTAATTTATACATTCCCCTTCTTATTTTTCTTGTAATTTTTTTGTATCTGTGTTGTTTTCATTTGTATTTTTGCTGATTGTATCCATGTAAATGACAGTCTCTCTGTCTCCTATATTTCCTATGAACTGGTACTTATACTGGGGGAATTTATCAGATTTAGGTTCAGTTTGTGTTTTGGCAAGAGTCGTCCCAATGCGTCATATCAGGAGGCATATGATTATCTGGTTGTCTCGCTCTTTTTTTTTTTTTTTTTTTTTGAGACAGAGTCTCACTCTGTTGCCCAGGCTGGAGTGCAGTGGCGCGACCTCGGCTCACTGCAACCTCCACCTCCCGGATTCATGCCATTCTCCTGCCTCAGGCTCCCGAGTGGCTGGGACCACAGGCTCCTGCCACCACGCCTGACTAATTTTTTGTATTTTTTAGTAGAGACGGGGTTTCACCATGTTAGCCAGGATGGTCTCGATCTGCTGACCTTGTGATCCACCTGCCTCGGCCTCCCAAAGTGCTGGGATTACAGGCGTGAGCCACTGCGCCCGGCCCGGGTTGTCTCTCTTTTCATGATATTAAGATCAATAGATATATTCAGGGATTGTGAGGCAAATCCATCCTTTACAAACTGTCTCACCAACTTTTCACCTAATGGTTTTAGCAGCTGTTGGTGATGATTGCCTAGAGCCATTATTTTACTAAGGGTTGGTTGTATGGTAATATTTTATAAAACTCCGTTGACTTAGTAGAGATGAATACTACTTAAAGTAAAATTTGGTATAAGCTTCTCACTTTGGATAAGACAAAAGCCAGAGGAAATGAGAAAAGTACCCAATGTTTGCAATTCTCATTTGTTAGACGTATTAAACACACCTCCCTTCCATTGACTGTAGGTGCTAACAGCAATCTTCTGTTGAGACAGACTTAATCCTAATGAAAAGCCCCAGGCAGGGCTTCAAGCCTGGGTTGGCCCTTATGCAAGTGACCTCAGCCAAGTTGACTAATCCCTCTATGCCTCGATTTCTCCATTTATAAAATGGACAGTTCTCTTATCTACTTCAAGGAGTTGTGAGAGATAAGTGAGAAGACAAATAAAGGACTTGACAGATCATAAGAGATCAGAATTAGCTCTTATTCCTTACTCATTCAGTCATTCAACACATTTTTTACGCTATTTTATGATTTTTCACCATTACATGAGGTGAGCACCAATTTCAACCTAGAGCACTGGATTCTTTGGAGGGAAGTTTTTCTTTCCTAGACCTTTACACTTATTTAGGAGTCTACAGTTGCAAGATGAGTTCACATACATGAGTTCATTTAACCCTTTCAATGGCCCTGCACTGCAGGCAAGTGTGTCAATGACCCTAGCATAGGAGAGAGAAAATGGAGGAGGAGAAAGGTTAAACAACTTGCTCTAAGTTTCATATCTGGTAGTGGGAAAACAAGGACCATAATCTGTTTCTTCTGGTTCTTTCCTTTGGCACGCCACTTTACATATCCTCCACAACAGAAGGTTCTTTATTTGTTTATACCTTTATTCTAGGTATTCTTTATTTGTTTAATCAACTAGCTAATGCATTTTAGGCCAACAGGGCAGATTCTCACACTTACTTCTATTTAAAATATCCTCTATTTTTAGGCCGGGCGCGGTGGCTCACACCTGTAATTCCAGCACTTTGGGAGGCCGAGGCGGCCAGATCACTTGAGGTCAGGAGTTCGAGACCAGCCTGGCCAACATGGTGAAACCTCGTCTCTACTGAAAATACAAAAATTAGCCAGATGTGGTGGCTCACACCTGTAGTCCCAGCTACATGGGAGACTGAGGCAGGAAAATTGCTTGAACCCGGAAGGTAAAGGTTGCAGTGAGCTGAGATCATGCCATTGCACCCCAGCCTGGGCAACACAGTGACTCTGTCTCAAAAACAAAAATCCTCTATTTTTAGGATCTGAGAGCTGGAGCAAGAATCCTAGCATGGAGTTCTTAATGCATAGCTTTTTCCTTTAACCATTAAGTAAAATGAACATTCTAGTTCAACTATTCAGTGATGTTTATCAGTGTATTAATATGCAACATGCCATCTCATTCACAAAGTAAAACCAACATTAGCGATAGGAAGCTTACTTTCTCTATTCCTACGATGAGTATTAGAGCAAACCTTTTTGCATAGTTTTCTAAGGAAGTGAATTAAAGAGTTGCTCATAGATTTGATAAATAACATTTTCTTCAATGTTCTATTTCATTCCTATCTAGTTACTGTGGTGTTCCTATAAAAATAGCGTAAGTGTTAACTGGGTGTTACTAGTATCATGGAATGAAGATTCCCAAATCAACTACCTTGTTAGCAGACACGAGAAAACGCTTTTCTCAGATTACAGCCAGGCGCGGTGGCTCATGCCTGTAATCCCAGCACTTTGGGAGGCCGAGGTGGGCAGATCACTTGAACTCAGGAGTTCGAGAACAGCCTGGCCAACATGGTGAAACCCCGTCTCTACTAAAAATACAAAAATTAGCTGGGTGTGGTGATGCAGGCCTGTGATCAATCCCAGCTACTGAGGAGGGTGAGGCAGGAGAATCGCTTAAACTCAGGAGGCAGAGGTTGCGGTGAGCCGAGATCAACTGTGCTCCAGCCTGGACGACAAAGTGAGACTGTGGGTCTCAAAAAAAAAAAAGTTTACGGAGAAAGTTTCAAATCCCATGAACACTGCCATAATCGTTTAGTTAAAACGGATGCTCATCAGTTGACGATGAAATGTTGTAAGTCAGTGTGGTCAGTCTGTGAACTGTTTGTTGTCAGTCTACAGGGAGATAAGTGCAAGCATTAAAACAATTTTGGTAATTTGATAGAGAAATCTTATGCCTGTGGAACCTAATAATTTTTTTAAAATAGTTATGTATTTTTGTCTTTTAAATTTCATTTCTATAGTAATTCAGTTTTTAAACGTATTGAGGTGTAATTTACATAATCCCTTGCACTTATTTTAAGTATACATTTAGATGAGTTTTGGCAAATCTGTTCATCCAGATAATCGTCAACAAAGCGTAATATAGGCTATGCTCATCATCCTCCCAAATTTCTTTATGCCGAATCCAGGAAATCAACCACTATCCCTAGCCCTAGGCAACCAATGAACTGCTTTCTATCCTTACAACGAGATTTGCCTTTTCCAGAGTTGTTGATGAGGCAGTTGTTCACTCCCTTTATTGCTGAGTCATATTTCTATTCTATGGGTATTCATAATTTGTTTATTCAGTCACCTGTTGATGGATAGTTGTGTTGTTAACGGTTTGGGGACATTATGAATAAAGCTGTTATAAACATTCGTGTACAAGTCTTTCAGTGAACTTGTTTTATTTCTCTTAAATAAATGTCTAGAATTGGGCTGGGCATGATGGCTAATACCTGTATTGTCAGCACTTTGGGAGGCCTAGGCGGGCAGATCACCTGAAGTCCGGAGTTCGAGACTAGCCCCGGCCAACATGGCAAAACCCTGTCTCTACTAAAAATACAAAAATTACCCGGATGTGGTGGCTGGTGCCTGTAATCCCAGCTACTTGGGAAGCTGAGGCAGGAGAATCACTTGAACCTGGGAGGTGGAGGTTGCAGTGAGTCAAGATTGCACCATTGCACTCTAGCCTGGGTGGCAAGAGTGAAACTCTGTCTCAAAAAAATAAAAAAAAAATGCCTAGGATTAGAATTGCTGTGTCGTGACAGAAGTGTTTAAGTTTTCCAAAGCAGTGTGCCATTTTACATTTCCACTAGCAATGTGCGTGACTTCATTTGGTCCTTATCATTGAGAACAATTGCTATTGTGAGTCTTCTAACTTCAAGCAGTTGTAATGTGTTTTTAGTGGTACTGGATTGTGACTTCATGTTTCCTGATAACTAATAATGCCAAATAGCTTTTCATATGCTTACTGGCCATACATATATCTTTTTTTATGAAATGTCTGTGTGAATCCTTTGACCATAAATTATTTGTCTTAGTGAGTTAAAAGAGTTTCTCATAAATTTTTGATGTTAAATATCTTACCTTTGTAAGATAGTAACATTGCCATAATCATTCAGTTAAAACTGATGCTCATCGCTTAATGACAAAATAATGCAAATTAGTGTGGTCAAATACACTTATCTTACCTTTGTAAGAGGTGGAGGTTGCAGTGGGCTGAGATAGCACTACTTACCTTTGTAAGATAAGTGTATTGCAAATATTTTCTCCCAATCTGTACCTTGCATTTAACTTAATTACTTCTTTTTTTTTTTTTTTTTTTGAGACAGGGTCTTGCTCTGTCACCCAGACTACAGTGTACTGGTGTGATCATAGCTCATCATAACCTCAGGCTCCTAGACTCCATGTTCCTGCCTCAGGCTTCTGAGTAGCCAGAACTACAGGTGCATGCTACCATACTTGGCTAATTAAAAAAAATTTTTTTTCGTAGAGAGGGGGTCTCACAAGGTTGCCCAGGCTGGTCTCGAACTCCTGGGTTCAAGCAATCCTCCCCAGTCAACCTCCCAAAGCACTGAAATTACAGGCGTGTGTCACTACACCCAGCCTTGCCTTTTAATAGTGTCTTTCAAAGAACAGGTGTTTTAAAAATTTTTGATGAAGTCCAATTTACTGTCTTGTTTTTTTATCAGAGACAGCGTCCCACTCTGTCACCCCCAGACTGGAGTGCTGTAGTGGCAGAATCACACCTCACTGTAACCTCAAGCTCGATCTGCACTTGAACTTCAAATTTGAACCTGGGCTCAAGCAATCCTCCCTCCTCAGCCTTCTGAGTAGCTAGAACTACAGCCGTACACAACCATGCCCAGCGAATTTTATTTTAATTTTTATATTTTTGTAGAGATGGGGTCTTGCTATGTTGCCCAGGCTGGTCTCAAAACTCATGGCCTCAAGTAATCTTCCTGCCTCAGCCTTCCAAGGCACTGTATTTACAGGCAGGAGCCACCACATCCAGCCTAGTTTTGCTTCTTTAATATCTGAGAAATCTTTGTCTACTCCAAGGTTATGAAAATTTTTTATAAGTTTTAGATTTTATATTTAGGTCTAGAATCCGTTGTGTTAATTTTTATGTGTGGTATGAGGCAAGGGTTGACATTCATTTTTCTCCATGAATAGATGCAGTTGTTCTAACATTTGTTGAAATAAGTACCGTTTCCCTATTGAATTACCTTGGCAACTTTGTCAAAAATCAATGAGCCATATATGTGGGTCCATTTCTGGATCCTAGTCTGTTCATTGACCTATATGTTTATCCTTACCTAAATACCACTTCTTGATTGCTGTAGCTTTATATAGCAAAGTTTTATATAGCACAGTGCAAGTTCTCTAATTCTTTTTCCAACATATTGTGACTATTCTGTCATTTGTATTTACACATAAATTTTATAATTAGCTTGTCTACAAAAAAAAGACGGGCAGAATTTTTATTGTAATGTAATTTATAGATCAATTTAGGAATAACTAACATTTACAAGATTTACATTTACACAATTGGGTCTTAGGCCAGGCATGGTGGCTCACGCCTGTAATCCCAGCACTTCAGGAGGCCGAGTCAGGCAGATCACTGGAAGTCAGGAGTTCGAGACCAGCCTGGCCAACATAGCGAAGGCCCCATCTCTACTAAAAATACAAAAAATTAGTCAGGTATCATGGCACACGCCTGTAATCCCAGCTATTCGGGAGGCTGAAGCATGGTAATCGCTTGAACCCAGGAGGCGGAGGTTGCAGTGGGCTGAGATAGCACTACTGTACTCCAGCTTGGGTGACAGAGTGAGACTGTCTCAAAAAGAAAAGTAAGAAAACCCAAAATTGAGTCTTCCAATCCAGAATTATGGTGTTATATCTCCACCTACTTAGACATTCTTTCATTTCTTTGCAAGTTCTATAGTTTTCATTGATAGGTCTTGCACAAATTTTGCTCTATTTGTCCCTATTTCATGTCAATATTATTGTAAATGGTGGTTTTTAAATGTTAATTTCCATTTATTAGTTTCTAGCATGTAGAAATAAAATTGAACTTTGCATATTGACCTTGTACCTTACCTTGTTATTCTCACAACTTTTTTTATTCCTGGGGGCGTTTAACATGTCTGATGTCTTCTGCAGTTTTATTTTTTGCAGTATGTATGCTTTTTACTTCTCTTACCTTATTTCACAGGCTAGGCTGATACAATTCTGAAAAAAAATGATAAAAGCAGATTTGTTTCCCAAATCTTGTGGGGAGGGAGGCAGAGTGGTGAGGGGCAACGAACATGTGATGTTTGTTACAGGTTTTTCCATAGATACCTTTTTATCAGGTTAAGGAAGTTCTCTTCTAGTTTGCTGAGAGTTTTAATCATGAATGGATGTTAAATTGTATATTTTTCTGCATCTATTGAGTTGAACATGTTCCTCCCCCATTGTATTGTTAATATGGTAAATACTGATTTTTAAAATTCTTGTAATTGATTCTTTAAAAAAAACTCAACTGTGGTAAAATACACACAATAGGAAATTTACCATCTTAACCATCTTTACTACGGTTTGGTATTGTTAAGCATATTCATAGCTGTGTAACCATCTCCAGTTTTTCATCTTGTGAAACTGAAACTCTATGCCCATTAAACAGTAACTTCCCATTTCCTCCTCCCTGCTACTAATTCAGTTTTTATTTTACAAATGTTTGTGACAAATTGGAAATAAGTGGTCCTTTACTACAGAAAGTTTTAAAAGCAATGTTCTAAAGCTGTCAGTTTATTATTAGTAAAAAGCATTTTAAACACATATTTGGCTTGCAAATTAAACTCTAAAGCTGTACACACACAAAACTGCAGTCCTGGGAGAACAAATACACCTCACTAGCGTCCTGGCTGATATCGCTTCAAACTAGATACAATTACACTTTGTATTTTTAAAGCAATTTATTTCTAACCGTAAGTTTCTATTTAAGCATGTCAATCAAAATTTCATCATTGCTTCACCATAAAGGCAGGTATGAATCACTCTTTCCTAACCCCTTCCATCCATTCTTCTATATTCTGATTCTGGCTGAAGCAATCTGCTGATAGCCAACATGAACAGGTGATTTTTTGTTTGTTTAAAAAAAAAAAAAAGCTTTACAAAAGGTTTACAATTTAGCAATCATCAGCTTGCCTTCTGACAGCTACTCAGTCTTACCACTTCATCTGTTACTATTCTAAAACAATTTGGCTTTGTAGATGGAATTTCATTTTCTTAAAGAGATTAACCTACTAAATTTAGTTCAGTGAAGTATGTTCTTCGCAAATTGACAGCTTTTAAGTTAAAAAGTGCATGGGAATCACATGTACAATGTATAAGTGGACTGTCAGATTACTATCCAACAAAATATCCTGGGGATTTAAGATTTTGTTTTCAGGAAAAAAAAACTTTAAGCAACACAGAAACATACTGTATAATAGTTTTATTTTTCTCATTTTACTATTTTTACATTTTATGCACAAATATTTTTTATCTGCGTAAAAATAGAAAATAACTGTTTTATGTAAAATTACAAAAAAAATTAAAACCACAAAGAAATACATAATTGTTATTATGACAGTATAAGTGTCGTTGTCGTTATTTAAAGAGTAAAAATGTATGCAAAAGTCCTCCTCCCATTTACAAAAGATTGAGAATTTTTTTTTCCTGGCAGCAAGTGAAATATTGAAGTATCAATATTTATACACCCTTTAGATCTGAAGACATTAAGTTAGTCACAAATTTGTTTTGCAATTATGAATTTTAAAACATTTTTGTGCTATTTCAAGGATACTAGTTCTTTCTTAAAGGCAGTAGCATAAAAGGAATATGGAAAACAGCAGACCTTGCAAAAATATTTGGTGGTACAATTCTTTTTGTATCATACTTGAGTATCACCATTAATCAGGGGAGAAAACACCTAAACAATTTTTCCTAATTAAATGACATAGACTGATACAAAAATAAATGTGATCAGTCAATTTATCTGAAGATCGACCACGCAAAGCAATTCTGCCTAATTGGTTTTTCTGATGCCAACACAAATATTTAGACTTTAGGCTAGCGAGATATGTATGAAAGTTGGCTCAATAAAAACTTCACATGGAAAACAAGTTTTAAAACAAAAAGGAACATTTCTTTTACTTAAATTCTTGTACTTCTAAGGTACAAATGATGACCAATTTATCTTTCTTCCTTTGAATATACTGTAAATTGTATGAAAAATTCATTTATAAAAACAAAGCAAAGAATGAATAGCATGAATTTTATTTTCTTTCACAATATGTTATCTTTTAATAGAAGAAGAAAAACTACCTGGCTTTCTGATAACTAAGTAAAACAAATATTTTACATATAATTTAAGGCAAAGTAATGAGTTTCTTGAATCAACTGGAGAAATTAGCCATATTACTTTACCTATGTCATGCATAAATGATGGTAAGAAGAAAAAAAAAAGCATCTGATCATGTATGAGAACTGTCTCTGTTCAAATTATGAGAAATAAAATGAAAATTGCTAAAGGGAGAAAATGAATAAAATATGATTTTAAAAAAACCATATGGGAATTGCATAGATGAGAAAAGAATTTTCATTCTAGGGATCTAAAACTAATGTTTCTAGCTTTAAAAACATACACACACATATGTAATTGAGACATGTCTGTCATCTTGGCTAAAATTTTAATATGTCTCCCCAAAAGCATTTTAAATATGAAAGCCAAGATTCTTAAGCTCTTGATGATATACCAGAATGGTATACTTTATTATTTTTTTTAAAACTACAAGCAACTTGTCAACTCCCTAGGCCGTAAGAGGATGGTGCAAAACCTTTCTAGCTGTCTATTTGTTATCTGACACTAGAGCTTCTGTATATTATTTCATAGTTATTTTACTCAGACATTCTTACAACCACAGTGCCCAAATTGTACTAATAATTTGTTCATATATTCTCTTTCAAAAAAGTAATAATGGACATACAAATTTTACTCTGCTCAGGTATCAGCTGCAGAAAGGACTTAATAATATAAATGAATTAAGAGAACATGTTGTAGTAAAATTACGTGTTAAGATTACCAAAGAGATTACCTCTCTCTCCTCTCTTCCTTGTCCTTAAGATCCCTGCCTCTTATGATTCATTCCAAACCACTACCAGAATTGCTAACAATGCCATCTTGCCTGTATTAACATGCCTTTTTCTCCTAGTTAAGTTAAAAGCATTAACTGAGCTCTTAAGAAGCTTTTTAAGGGGACAGATTTAAAGAAAACAATGAAGGAGAAGGTGCATAAATATTTGAGAATCAACCTTCTCAAATCTGTAAGAGGATTAATAGCTATCTTGCCAGTCTCATATAATAATTTGTGCTTAATACCTTAAACAACAAAAACAGAAAAGAAAGAAAAAGACATTTCTAGCCATTTTTGTTTAGTGTTAGTTTATGTAAGGAATGTCATATATGCAGGAATTATTTAATTTGAATCTTAAAATGAATAATCTTCTGTATATCTTTATGCCTTCATATATGTTTATAAAATCAACTGAATATATAGATATATGTATACACATATATAATATGGAAAAGGAAAAAAAAATAAGTGGAAAAGTATTATCTTAAAGAGAAGACTGCCTATAACAGAGGTCGAATTTTCTTTTGAAAACTATTTGCAAGTAATTTACTAATGCCTTGAAAGGTAAAGTACTGCTGACTAATTTAAAGTCTTCATTTTATCAGAAACACAGGAATATAAGCTGCTTTGCATAATAAACTGGCACTACAGGGTAATTTTAAAAAAAAGGAAGCCATAACAAACCAAACCAAACCTTTACTTTTGGGTTGAGGTATACCTTTTCAGTTTTTTAAATCTCTGACAGGAAAAACAGAGATCATTTTATAATTTTTGTAACAGCTGGTTTATTAGAATTAAATTCCTCTCTCAAAATAATTTAAATTCTTGGTCTGACATGAATAATCTATACAGAAAATCCTTACAATTGGCTTGAGTTAATAAGCCAGATTTAAACCTGGATCTCCTCCTTCAGCACTGCTCTTTTTGCCAGTCAACTTCTTACTGTCCTTTGCTTGCAAATATATAAATAACCTGATACTCTTAGTTTAGTAATTTATTAATATAAATTTGATATGAACATTTTAGCTCTGCTTGATTAGATGAAACAGGCACACGTGCTTTAGCTGAGAAATTCCATTTTCTGGTTCTATGTAAAGCAACATCTAAAGCAGCAGAGAGGGGAAACAGTTATATTTTCAAAAATAGTTAAGCCAGACTGTTTCCTGGAGATACTTCATTTATTTTTCATTTTCAGATACTACTGGCTATTTTTGGTAGGGCTACACATTAATACTGACCAGTTTAGCTTTCCTGACTGTTAACAAACTATTCCACAATGAACCTGCCTTCACGCTGCAGACATTGTGGAGATCCTTTAACATACACACATTCTAAAATATATGCTCAAAGTAAAAAGATCCAAATTCACAAGAGTATGAAATATTTATAAAAAAATCATGCATCAGACTGTACAGTCTAGAAATAAAAGAAGATTCAAATTCGGTAATAAAGGTAAGAGCTATACTTGCTCTAAACATTTTAAGAAAGACTTTGGAGTCCCAGAATGTCCTGGGGCTCAATTATCCTTTTCCGTTTGCAGAGAAGCAGTGGCCAGAGCTACTGCTGTGACTGGCTGGGCAATTCCATGGAGCTGCATCTTTGCAAGTTTCTTCTGTTCACATTCTGTGACCAAACGGTTCAACTCTGCTGCACTGTATCCAATAAGAGTCTTCAAGTCACAGACAAACTTGTACACAAATCTCTTGCCTTGAACTTTACAAATCATGTCCCCATCATAATAATACCTTTAAAAAGAGAAAAATTAGAGACTTCATAAAAAATAAATGAGACTTAGAATAATTTACAGACTATTCCATAAGCAGAAGCCTAGTAGAGTACTGCATCCACCACAATAGCAATTAATACTGAAGTTATATAGAATATTTAATGCTACTATCAAATGAAACACATCCAAACATCATTTACTATTTCAATGCTCAGTACTCCAAAACTCTATAAACTTTCAAAATGTATTTTCAACAATTAGGATAAAACATTGATTTAAAAGTAATTATTAAACAAAACAAAAAACCTTTAGAGCAGTAGAAGAGCCTAAGAACAAGAGCTTTGGAGTCAGAGCCGAGATTCAAAACCTAACATTTCTGGACCACAGGAGTCATATTTTCTCAAAGCTTCTATTCCTCATTTATAAAGTGAGGTGAACAGTGCTTACACCCTCATATCACTGTTGAGGATTAGAGGGATAATCTTTGTAAAGTGCTTAGTATACAATGACTGGCACATAGCCCTCTACAAAATAGAAGCTATGTTAATAAAAATCGATAATATGAAAGAACGAATATATTCCACTTCTTTTCTGTCTTGTAAAGAATCCTATATGATGAAGTCATGTCTTCATCTTTATTATTTCACTATGTAAATGCTTTCCAAATTTCAGATAAATTATCCAAGCCCAACAGGGAGCTTTAAGTCTAAGGAAAAGGTCTAAACGAAATAGAGGATACAGAAAAACAGGAAAAGGGCATTGTAAAGAGACAATATTTCTAAATGTACACAAGCAGAGTTCCAGCAGTCATTCTAGAAATCTGGTTTACTGCTGCATTCTATAGAAATGCAAACGGAGTTGGATTTATGTTTCCTTTGGAAAACAGACTTTATTTAAACAAACACTATGTACTGCTAATTCCAACAACAGGAAAAAGAGGCAAGTTAAGCTCTTTCCAGGACTGGCAGAATGCAAAGCCCTTATTTTAAAATTGCACTGCCCACTGACAAAGGGCTACTACAAAAGAAACAACTATTTGCAAAAGTACCGCTGATATAAACTATCACATTTAGCAGGATAAAAGTCACTTGGCTTAATCAAGAGTCTATTAATGAAAGGACTGACCTATATACAGGAAACTCTCATCTTTCCCTAATTCCAGAATAGTTAAAGGAAAATAGTTATGTTTGATTTCCCAGTAAGAGATATAACACATTGCGCAGTCTTGTAGTTTCCATTTATGTCAGTTACATTAGTATAGAATTTGGATCTCAGCTCACAAACCAACAATTCCTTGCCATCCAGTTAAAAATGCTGTAGGCGTTTCAATTGCTTTAAAACATTTCTACGTTAATATGTAAGACTATACGTGGGGAAAAAAGGAAAATGGAAAAGGTTTTATAATTCTAGGAGGAAAATATATTCTATGATTATGCCAGTTCTAGGAGTTGGCATTATATTTCTTGGTAAGAGGTGATAAAAAAATATACACACATAAATTTGAATTTTACTGAATACTTCCTTTGATCTAGCACATGCATCACACAACTGTATACAGTAGCACTTATTCCATTTGTTCCCTCCCTAAAATGAAGAAAGTAGAAAGATACACAATACCTGTATTTCACGGATATGATTTCTTTTCTTCCCTTTTTTTGAACTTGTATTTTTTAAAAACTTTTTAATTGCAAATATATCACACAAAAGGACACAGAAGTGAACAGTTCAGTGACATTACAAAGTGAACATTCATTCCCCTGTTAAGTATCACTCAAGAAACAGAACACTGTCAGCATCTAGAATCCCCTTTATGTCCCCTCCCAATCATTCCCCAAATCCTGGCTCTAAAAGGTAAACACAAGCCTGCACCATGACAGTAATTTCATTGCTTTTTCTTTATATTTTTATCTCCCAAACATGCAACCCTAAATACTGCAATTTAATTTTCCTGTTTTTTGAACTTTACTGAATAAATGTAATCATACAGAATTTGGTCTTTTGGGTCTGGATTCTGTCACTGAACATTATGTTTGTGAGGTTCACTGGTCTTCGTTTGTAGCAGGAGCTCAGTTTTCGAGAATGCAAGGTATTCTTGTATGAATATACCATAAATGATTTCTTCTCTACTGTTGATAGATATCTGGTTGTTTCTGGGATTTGGATGTTACAAATAATCTGCTATGAACATGTGTATGGGCATACAAGTACACTTCTGTTTGATATATATCGAACAGTTGCTTAGGGGAGCAACTGTTACAATTTGCATTCCTATCAAAAGGGTAGAAGCATTCCCATTGCTCCATATCCTCAACAGCACTTAGTTCTGGCAATCTTTTAAATTGTAGCCACTCTAGGGGGTGTGTTGTACCATTTAATTATGGTTTTCAATTGCATTACTCTGAATACTAATGAGGCTGTACACCTTTGCATATATTCATTGGCCATTTGGATAATCTCTAGCCTGAGGTGTCTATTCAAGTCTCTTGCCCATTAAAAAACTGATTCGTAAGAATTGGTTAGATATTCTACATACTTCTGTAAGACATGTGTGGCTCTCTTAATAAGGCTTTCAACAACCAAAAGTTCCTAATTTAAATATAGTCCAATTTATTGATCTTTCCCTTTATAATCAGTCCTTTTGATTCTGCATAAATGTCTCCCTACCCCACAAGTTATGAAAGTATTTCTACATCCTTTTCTATTTTACTTTTTACAGGTAGAGCTACAAGCTACATGGAATTGATTTTTGACAGGTAGAGCTACAAGCTACATGGAATTGATTTTTGGTACGGCGTAAGGAAGAGGTCAACTTTTACTTTTCTCCCAAGACGGATAGTAAATTATCCCCGCACTGATGATTGAAAAGAAGATCGTTTCCTCATATGTTTTCTCCCCACTGCCATTTCTTTAAATCAAATGCTTATGTATTCCTGGTTCTATTTTGGCTCCCTATTCTACTGTATGGCCTATTTGTCTTGAGCAAATAGCATAACTGTCTTATTACTGTAACTTTAGAGTCAGTCTCAATATCCTGTGGGACAAGTCTTTCCACTTTGCTAATCTTCAGGTGTCCTGACTACTGACTACCATGGTACTTTATAGTCCCATGTAAATTTTACAATTATCTTTTCAAGTTCTATGAAAAAAGTTTGATTTGAAAAATCAAAATTACCGCTGTAATTTTGAGGGGTCTTGTATGTATACAATCTGCATCAACTCTCAAAAATGGCAGCTTTAGTTCTGATTATACACAAAGAATCTTTAGACAGTTGGCAATGTGTTTGAGACTGAATGATAAATGATAAGCATATTGAAAACTAAACATTTTAGTTACTTATGAACTCTGAGAAACAACAGGTCATTCAGGAAAAGAATAATAACGGTCAACTATGTAATAATAGTTACATGGCCATAATACTCTAACAATGATACTCGCTGAACCAAAATTTCTATATAATCATATTGGGATATTGAGATGAGGAGATAGAAAGGGGAAGGGGGAGTGTGTGTGTGTGCTAAATTATAATCTTTCAGTGTGAAAATGGCCAAGTGAAACAAGAAGCAGTAAAAGCATGCTATTTAGAAAAACTTGTAAATTGCAGAACTACTATACTATATTCAATCCCCCCAAAAATCAGACATAATTCTGTGATATTCTTATATATCCTCCTTCTCAGATACTTAAATGTACTTGCTGAATTTCCATCACTGTAGTAGGCATAATTTCTGATAGTAATTTCTGTCGGAAAACTTTATACTACTTATGGAGTTTATATCAATGTAAAGATTGGATATCCAGATTTAGGCAGATTGTATAGAAAACGGGTCAATATTTTGCATGTAATTGTAAAAACAGAGGACAGTTTCTGCTTACTCATTAAAAATTAACAATTCACCTATGCAAATAATAAAAATCTCAAAAATCAAACTTTTTTTGACAGTATTATATGCTTTCAAATCAGATAAAAACAATCTTAGAGTAATTTTGTAAAAAAAACCGTACCTCAAAATTAAGATCTTTTTAAAAAGGTTTTTTAATTTGTAAAGAAAACATGAACAAGTTTTTAATATCATTACGTAACAATGCTTACATCTAGAAGCAGCAGCTATTTTTTAGAAAGGCATGATAACAGAAAAAACAGTAATAAAGGCTTACCTTAATGCACGACTGAGTTTCTCATAGTTCATTGTAGGCTTATTTTTACGCTGTCCCCATTTTTGTGCAACCAGTTCAGGCTGATTTAGCTTAAATTCACCTTCATCACCAACCCAAGAAATACAGTCTCGAGCATCCTTATCAGTAAGAAGTTCTAGCAAAAACTGCCATAGTTGGATTTGGCCATTGTTTCCTAAATTGATAAGAGGAACAAAGCATTGGCTATAGTGTTATAGATTAGCCCAAGGCAAAGGCAACAAACTGGTTCTTTGGTTCAAATCTCAGCCATGGCAAAAACAATTTTTGTTTTTCTAGAAATGCTGTCTAAATACTACCAGAGCAATAGTCCAAATTCACATTTTTCATACAGTGAAATAAAACAAAATATACCTAATTAGATAGATATATTTTACAAATACAAGAAAATACAAAAATACCTGTTCTGTTCCCAGGTGAGCTTCTATCTTCTCCTGAAATCCTCGGTGCTCTTTGCACTTTGGCTGCCTTCGCACTACTATTTATAACTTTAATGGTAGTAGGTGTAGCAGATTGCACTGATGCTGGAATAATTTGCACAGCTGCAAAGACAAGGGGAAAAAAAAATTACTGAAAGACATTATCAGTTTAACTAATGCCCTATGAATTACCCCAAGAAAGTACTTCACTACAAAAAGCCTCAAGCCACAATTTCAAACAAAATAACAAAAAAGGTCAGATGGTACAGTATAATGCTTGCATTACAGTTTGTGCATCTTAGTAAGAGCTAGTATTCTTGTTTGGAAATAACTCAGTGATGCACACACATTAGACAGAGTATTTTAACATGTTTGTTTTTAAAACATTTGTTCATAAAAACAGTTTGTCAAATATTGTAGAAAATGTGCACAAATAAGAATTCATACCACCACTTTGAGACTCTGGCAGTATCTGGAGTAAGGTTGAAAGGATGTTAGAAACCCTATGACACGAACATCTCACACATGTTCTTACAAATATTCACTCAATGATGTTCACAGCATTTAAAAAATACTATACAGCAATGAAAATGAATGAAACAGCTACAAGTATCAACATGGGTAATTTTCAAATGATAAAGTTATAAAAGAATATGTACAATGTATTTTACAGAAAATGCTTAAACATGTGCAAAACAATGCTATACAGTGTTTATGGTTACATAGGTGGTAAAAATATAAAATAGTAATAAACATAAAATTCAAGATAGTCAATTCTCTGGTAAGAGAGAGGAAAATGAAATCTACAACAGGTAAACTTGGTATATAAAATTTTATTTCTTATATGTACACAGGTGTTACACTTTTTGTGTATCTCAGATTCTTCATTAAAAATTTTAGCCAGTTGGGATCATCTTGTGACGTGTGTGTTCGTATCTCAGGTAAAACATGGCTAAAAGCTATGGTGTAAGGGGAAAAGAAAGATGTCCGCTGAAAAGGGAAAAAAATAATGCCCCAAAGAGCTCAGCAGGCTTAAAAGGATTCTCAAACTAGACAGTAATGTTTTAATGAAAAATGTTTAAGAGATAGCAACTGTGGTGTACCGAAACCCAAACATGCTAAGAGAAAATGCAATGTGAGGTAAAAGTTGGAAAATATGACATGAAAATGGAGACTGATACTAAGAGAAACAAAAAGACTCTTCTAGACCAGCATGCATAGTACCCAATATGGATGAACCAAAGGTAAAGAATAAAGCTGAATGCAAAGTGAGAGAAAAGAAAAAGGGGAAAAGCCAAACAAAAGTAGTGAAGGCGGCGAAGGGTTTGGCCTGGTAGACTCTTAAAACCTTGGAAAATGCCACATGGGACTGATGATCAATTAGAATGTATACAAATGTATACTTTTGATTGCAACTCTCACCAAATGAAAACTATTCATTTTCCTATTTTAACTTGCCTTTTTTCTTCATTTCAAACCCAGTGTAACTCCTCAAGTTTGTTTTGGACACTTGAATATTTTCTTTGCTGTATCCAAGCTATACTGATATTTTAATTGGATGCCACCCAATATCCAGTTATTATCAGGCATGAAAGTTCTGTCAGGTATGAATGTGGTTAGAATTGTTCTTACAACTTGGTAATTAACAGTCAGTAAAGATGAAACAAATGATGTCCTAACAAATTTTAGTGAACCCAGATACAAAGCAAGCTGTTATGTTAATCGCATCATTTAAAAACACGACATGAGTGGATCTTATAAAGTACTTGTGTTGAGCTCTCATTCCACAGAACAAAAGATATTTCGTGTGTGGGGAAAAAAATTTTTTAAATAATTTTCCTTTTTACTACCTTGCAGTATCAAATAAACATTTCTTCAATAAAAGGGCAAATATAGATACGAATACTCACGTTGATCAATTGTAACTATTTCATTCATCTGTTGTTCTTGACTTGCCAATACATCTGAAAAAAAAAACACAATTTTAAAAAATTTAAAACCAAAAACCCCAATCCAATAAAATCCAACTTAATAAACATGATTCTTTTAAAAAAGAACTCCACAATTAAAACCAAAACACTGAACTGAAACTTACTGGCATAAAAACATTAAAAATATTTGATAGTCACTTTAAAAGGAAAAGATACCTTTAAGAGAAGTAACACAGGGAAAAGCTCCAATGTCTTTTAGTGTTCAGTAAAGTTCTGCAGAGAACTATGGTTTTCTAAATGTAAATATTTGTATCAAAATCTGTATAAAACCATGTAAAAATATGGAAATCTTCAAGATCATATCAAAGATAAAATATACACCAAAATGAAATTATTTAGATATGGATCGCCACCAAAAAGGCCTCCTTCGCATTATCTGTTGTAACATCCGCTTTTGACTAAAGCTGCTTAAGCTTTTTAATGCTTCTACTTAAAGATAGCAAATTTTCAATACAATTGTAGTGGTCCTAAATGTCTCAATTAAAGTAAATAATTTCACATCTAAAAATATAGCTCCCCAAATAAAAATATTATAAAAGGTCCTAAGATAAGCCTTTACAGAACCATTCATTACTTATCTGTTGCTATTACCCACTTAAATGTTATTCTTTACCTCTCAAAGAACTGCACATCCCAGTCTCTTATTACTTCAGCCTACTTCGTGCCCATCATAAATTGTGTGCCTCTCTCTTAAAAATGAAACTATACCCTCCAGCAATCATTCTGGGTACTGAGGCCTGGGCTCCCAAGAAGACTCTGCTAAGGGTGCCTTGCCAGGACCCAGTTCCAGACACGCAGAGCTGGAAAAGGTTGGGCAAGTAAAAACAGGTCTGAATCCTACCAGATGGGAGCTTTGAGGGTCTGAAGACTGAGGACTTAAAACAATTATATGGGACTGGCTTCAGACAGATCTGGATTCAGTTCTCAGCTCTTACTGACTATATGACTTTGGTAAAATTACCAACCTCTTTCAACATTAACTTCCTCATGTTTAAATTAGACACCTATACTTATCGCCTCATGAGGTTATTGTGAGGATTAAAGAAACATGTTTTTAAGAAGCACAGTGCACAAAACAATTACTTTTCAGTCAACTGACAACCTCACTGTTTTATCCAGACTCCTAGTTCTGAGCATTCTCCTCCAGAACTGTGTCTCTCTTGAAAAAAAAAAAAATACGTACCTTATGTTTGTAGTAAATTTTCCTCAGAATTTTATAAAAGTTCCTCAAAGAGGAACCGTTTCATTTGAAGACTAAAGGAATTAGCCTCAAAAGAGGCAAACGAAAGCGTCACCATCCCACAGCACAGGCATAATCAACTTGTAAAATTACCTTCTACGTCCTAATTCTCAGATTGGAGTTTGGTTTGTTTCCTGGAAGCTCTCAAGACAGAAGGCAGACCACAGGGGGGAAAAAAAAAGCTTTTGAAAGACTGGTCCAAGACCAATCTCTTCAGAGTACAGGCACCCTGAATATCATATTCCTCCCTGAAACTCCCAAATCCTTGCTAGGCATAAAGGAAGCAGTCTTGAGAGGCAAAGCCCTGGGGGATATGGAGCCATTTTATGAAGAAACATTAGACACTACAGGAATAAAACAATTATTTTTCCTAAAGAAAACCCTCAGCAAACTGAGAACTTCCTATGCCTTTGGTGACAGAAGACAGAGATTCACACCGAGAAGGACATCATGGAACTGGTAGTACTGGAACATTTCCTAATTATCTCCCATGTATAGTAGGACGTGGATGAAGTTTCAGCAGAGCGGGGACTACAGGCAGGTGGCCGCTCAGGTGAATAATCTAATACAAATATCTGAAGAAGGAGCTCTACCTCTTCAGTACTGCCGCTTCTTGAGAGATCACTGAGGATGGATAATAGAGGCTGGGTTCTGTCCCAGAATCAGTGCCTTTCACAGAGAGGCTGCAGACTTCTCTCTACAGAAGGGACCAGATTACTGCATTGTGCTCAAAAAACCCTGTTCTGAGAAGTGAGACTTGTGAATTCTAGAAAGTCTGTTAGAAATACCCTTACACATCATCCTGCCCATCTCTCAATTCTGAACTGAGCACTACATTTCCAAGTCAGACAGGAATTCCCTGCCCAGGCTAAGTGAAGAACCATGGCTGGATCACCAAGAAATTCTGTGAGACGCTCATCTAGGCTGTGGGACTTTGTTGCTTTAAAAGACAAAGCAACGGTTCCAGAGCAGAGCTTTTCTGAGGAAGACTCATTCAACTGCATGGAAATGGAAAGATATACAAGACACCTTTGACTTCTGTTCTAGGAAAAACCTGTGAATGAACTTTAAAGTCTGAGATGCAATAAGAGAAGCAGAAAGAGACAGCCACAACGAAGAGCTGACCTGGGAGAGACTGGAAAAAACGTGGATTTGGGAAAAATGAAACTATCATCTATGCACTATCCTTGTTGTGTTCTTGAGATTTCTTACAAGAAAGTGTTTCAACAAACATGACTCACATGTTTCACAATTCAGAATTTACCTTATTCATTTCAAAACCTCTGCAGGGAAGGAAATCTGTGAAACCAAGGACAAAGCTTCAACCAAGACATTCAACTTATTTATCTAGTAAGAACAGACACTGGAAATAAATGCTGCAAATACAATGAATATACTAAGTCTTTTAGTATCATAGATACTTTAAAAAAAAAATCTGAGCGAATCTTTACAAGAATAAAATTATAAACAATGAGGAAATGCCTCTCTCCAGAGCTCACTTCTTATTCACCAGCAGAGAAAGCACTTTCAATTCCTGACCTCAAGTGATCCACCCGCCCCAGACTCCCAAAGTGCTGGGGTGACAGGAGTGAGCCACTGCACCCGGCCAGAGAAAGCACCTTGAGTGAAAACTGCAAGCATTGAATTAAGGTGGAAAATCCCTCCACCAGAGCTCTTCCGTTATTGGGTATATAATAGAACAAAATGCTATCAGTAACATTTTCATCCATAACTGATACAAAAGCAAAGTCAGAGTTTGTTGTATTCATGTGTTCTGAAAAATATGTGGGTCCGGCTAGCATTTCTGATATGCAAAACTGTCAAGGAATGGGTTGCTTGATTCAGTGTCTTAACAGTCACTGAAATATAAGATGGATTAATATTCAAGCAAAAATAATTTATTTTTGTGCCTTGTTTTCTTGGACAGCCAAGTAGTTTCCAAATTTCTCTGTTTTTTTTCCAACTGAGACTCTTGCTCTGTCACCCATGCTGGAGTGTCGTGGCGCGCTCTCAGCTCACTGCAACCTCCGCCTTTCAGGTTCAGGCTATCCTCTCGCCTCAACCTCCCAAGTAGGTGGGACTACAGGCACACAGCAACTTGCCCAGCTATTTTTCTGTATTTTTAGTGGAGATAGGGTTTCACCATGTTGGCCAGCCTGGTCTTGAACTTCTAACCTCAAGTGATCTGCCTGTCTCATCTTCCAAAGTGCTGGTCCAATTTCTTTATATGGTCACTGAATCATATTAATGTCTGAGGCCTTTTAAGTTGTAAGTGGAAAAACTTATAACCGGTGGCTTCCAATTCAAAAAGGTGGTTGCATACACTTCCTTCCCTCTTAAGACTCTATTCAGTTAATTGTAAAGACTTGAACAAAGATTTAATCTCATCAATAATGAAGAGAATGGGAAGGAAGCCACCTGCAAACAAATGATCTCTTCAGTTTCTAGATGAGCAGTAAATGTAAGAGCTGATCAAACAGAAGGCAACAAATAGAATATATGAAGAGGGCCAAGTGTAGGGTACAGCACCTGATTTAAGAACTTGGATTCTAATGTTAGCCTGGGCTTGTATCCTGGCTCTGCCACTTCCTAGCTGTGACTTTGTGGGGCTCTCAAAGCCTCACTTTCCTATCTAAAAAATAAGCAAAGTAATGATTTGTGGTATTACTATAGGAATTAAATGAGATAACATATAGAGCTTTCAGCATAGCATTATACAGTAAATAAATGTTAATTATTACTGCTTATTACTTATCATTATCAATAAACAAGATGAAAACAAAGTTGTAAGGAAATAAAATTCAGCTTAAATTACAATGTAAAGAAATAACTGTAATTTCATACATTTTCGGAGAAGTTCCAGATGACTCCAGAGAATTTCTCCCCGAGGCACCCGCTGAAAAAAATCTTCTTGGTTGAGACTACATAATTCTCTCCCCGAAATGTTGAGTGTGGTGAGGTCTATATCGGTCATGCTGAATTCCTTCATTACCCAAACCACCCAATGCAGGACTTGGTCTGTGGACCACTGTATGGGATCTAGAAAGAAAAATATTAACTTTAGCCTAGTTCCATTTTAGATACTGTGTAAATTTACAGTTAACTTGTTAATACACACACATACACACAGATGTTTTCTTTCCCTAAGTATGTGAGGTAAACTTATTATATGAAGCAAAAAACAAAAACAAAAATTTATGCTGTAATTTTCTCCTCAGCTCCTTTTCAATTTTGTAATCTAAATTTCTGATGGAGTCACTTGGTTCAACCTCAGTTGGAACTGTATCAAGAAAAACAAAATGCAAAATTGCTCTCCAGTGGGTCAAATGAAAGAATAAAATATGAGATTATTCTGTAGAGAATAAAGTAAATTATCCAAGTTTAAAAAAATTTGCAGTTGCATTGAAAAAAAAATCAAAAGGGGATTCTCTATTCTCCAAAATATGAACCATATCCTTTTTCCTCCCTTTTCCTTCCTGTAAAAAGCTGGCTGCTCCTGCATTTACCCTTATGATGCATTTCCAATAAATAAACATGGTAATTGCCTGTTTTACTCAGCTGTCCCCTCACAACACACTAAGAAATACAATAAATGTGTCCTGTAAAAACCATTATATCTTTAGAACCTAACAGTGCCTTGCTCATACACTTGTTTAATCTTAAAGAGTATATCCAAATAATTTCCTTTTCCCTATGATTTTTTACTATCTAATTGAATTCATAAATAAAAAAATATGGCCAATATCTATAACTATTACATTGCTGTATCACCTGCACCTAACAGAACATTCTATCTGTGTAAGTTTAATACATATTAGCTAAATTGGTTTTGGTTCTGGTACTCCCGCTTCAAGAAGATGATTTATTCAAATAATATTGCTTATATACCCAATAAATAAATGCTATTCAATAAGAAAAGTAGAAAAAAAATAACATTTAGGTATTGAGGGCAAATTATAGTGAAAATAAATCAAACATAAGAATTTTATAAAAGTTATTCAAAGAGGCAAAGTGCTATTGAAACTGAAACTATTCCATTTGAGACTAAAGGAACAGAGGTGCCCTAGCTTCAAAGAATACAGGATTAATAGCCATAGAATATATATTTTTAAATTTTTCCACAAAGAAGTTAAGGGAGGATTCTAGGAAGATGATGGCAAAGTTTTTTAATTTTTCTCAATGTACACATAAACATTAAAAACGTGACTAGAGGACAAAACCAAAAACCCACAAACATTTACATAAAACCAGGTGACAAGATATCTTCATGGACTTCAAGATACAAGAGAGTAAAGACAAAGCAGTAAGGGTTATAAGACCTCCATGGTCTTAGCTTGTGTGCAGGAGAAAGCAAAGGGAAGCAAGAGAAATGTGACCCACTCTGATCACAGGAAAGCCTGAGCACAGCCAAGAAGCATGCATTGAAAGTACAACAGGACAAGCTGAAAGCAACGCTAAAAAGCAGTTTTGCCCAATCCAATAGCCGCAGTCTGTGTTAAGATTTAAAGTGCTGAAGCAATGTAGCACCTGGGTGTTTTTCAAACTGAGCCAAGAACCACTTCCAGGAGAATGGCCCACAATAAGGAGAAACTGGCAGAGTAGAATTAGAGGTGAGCAGCAGAGGGACGCCAAGGAAAAGGAAAGAGAAGGAGAAGGCCCAGGTAAAAGTCAACAAGAACTGAAAAAGAAAGTTCCCTTATCTGTGAATACTATACTAATGGAAAACAACAGAAGCAGAGTTAAATTAGAAAAGCTATCCTGAATCACACCTCTTTTAAAAGAAAAAGAAAGATAATTTTACATAAAAATTTAAGAATAAAAAAAACTCAGGGAAAAATATAATTTGTCTGATTTGTTTTCTCAAGTATCAGGACTTCTAGTTTAACATAACTAATTGGCCATCCATGTTCTGCCTCTTTTCTCTCAGACTCTAGTGAAACAACAGTAAAGGAATTTTTTAAGGATGTAAAATCATAGGAACATGAGTACAAAGCGACAGGCATGGATGAGAGATTTAATCTAATGTTTTGAAGACAATAAACAGAGTGGTAATCGATTTGGCAGAGGGGGGGAAACTATGACCTAAAATGTTTGCCAAGGAGGATACCAGTAAGAAGTGAGAGAATTCCTGCTCGCAGAACCCTGTTCACCGGTTCAAGTCATGGTGGTTCTGAGTAGCAACAGAGGCTTAAAGCTGAAAATGAGGAGACTGATTTAAAGTAGATGGTGTGGTTAGAACCTTCAGGGTCTTTCATTTGGGGCGCCAGTTAAATGGGCGTACCCCACACATGTGGACACCGGGAAAACATTTATTAATATACGGGGAGAGACATGAAATGAACAGACACCGAGAGAACAATTCTCAGTAATAAAACCCTATAAACTGAAGAGTGAGACCGTCTCTACGTCTTCTCTGCTCCACTTCCTTTTCCAGTTCCAGAACGCAGTATTCACATACACACCGATCCCAAATGCTCACCCCATCTTCTGCTGACAGGTATCTGCAAAAAGATCTATAAATACTGATACGTTTGAAAAGAACTCCTTTGCCTTTTTTTTGAGACCATCTTGCTTTGCCACCCAGGCTGGCATACAGTGGTGCCGTCACAGCTCTCTATAGCCTCAGACTCCAGCGCTCAAGCAATTCTCCCAACTGAGCCTCCCAGGATATTGGTGTATGCCACTACACCCAGCTCTTTTTTTTTTTTTTTTTGTGGAGACAGTCTGGCTATATAGCCCAGGCTGGTCTCAAACTCTTGGCCTCAAGAAACCCTCCTACCTCAGCCTCTCAATGTGCTGGGATTACAGGCATGAGCCACCACACCTGGCCTGAAATTCTTTTAATGAAAGAGTCAATGCCTCATTTTATCAGCATATAGTTATCAAATCCTTCAGAACTTCACATTAATTAGCTTTAAAGTTATTTACTCTTATTTTTTTTTTCGAGATGGAGTCTCACTGTGTTGCCCAGGCTAGAGTGCAGTGGTGCAATTTCAGCTCACTGCAACCTCTGCCTCCCAGGTTCAAGAGATTCTCATGCCTCAGCCTCCCAAGTAGCTGGGATTACAGGCATGTGCCACCACGCCCAGCTAATTTTTATATTTTGAGTAGAAACAGGGTTTCACCATGTTGGCCAGGCTGGTCTCAAACTCCTGGCCTCAAGTGACCCACCCGCCTCAGCCTCCCAAAGTGCTGGGATTACAGGCGTGAACCACCACACCCGGCCTGAAGTGATTAATTCTTAAATGTGAAAAGACGGGCAAAAATAATTAGATATTTGAGAGAGGTTAAAAACACCACAAACAAAAACCACAAGAAAAGCAGAATCCACAAGAAACAGAAATACTGCAGTAAAGCTTTTTAAAAGTTAAAACTATAATCAATATACTCAAAGTAGTAGGAGAAAACATGACATTGGCAATATAAGATCAGAATGCTACAGAAAGGCACAAACAAAAACAAAGAGCCCTTGTAAATTAAAAATCAGATAGGTTATATTATAAAGACAAGAAAATCTGGCAGAAAGTAGTGCAGATAGGAAAGACGAAAAATAAACAAGAAAAAAGATGCAGCAGATCAACTCAAGAGATTCAACAGGAGTTCCGAAAAAAGAACACAGAAGTATTTATCAAAAGAATGCAGTAAGAACATCCAGAACTAAAGGTGACAATTATCAAGATCAGGGCTGTCCAACAGAAATATAATGCAGACCATTATGTAATTTTTAATTTTCTAATAGTTACATTTAAAAAGTTGGTGAAATACATCTTTTTTTTTTCATTAAACTCACTATTTATTTATTTATTTATTTATTATTATTATACTTTAAGTTCTAGGGTACATGTGCATAACGTGCAGGTTTGTTACATATGTATACTTGTGCCATGTTGGCGTGCTGCACCCATCAACTCGTCAGCAATAATGAATTTATTTTAACTTAATGTTCCAAATGTTATTTCAACCAGTAATCAATATAAAAAATTTAAAAAGATTTTACATTCTTTCTTTTAATGGGTATTTTACATTCATAACACATCTTAATTTTGACCAGGGACACTTCAAGTGCTCACACGTGATGAGTGGCTACAGTCCTGGGCAGTAGAGGGACAGACTGAAATTCTACACTAGCTGTCTGGTTCCGTAGCTCTCTTTCAGTTCCATGGGTAAGCTCTATCATTTATTGTGTATCTTTTAGGTTTGGTTTAAAGAAAGAAAAAAATGTCTTAGGGAAAACAGCAGTTCTATAACACAGCCTTTCTGTCATCAGCACTGCTCCCCAGGTACAACCTTGTCTCTAAAAATAAAAAATAAAAAAAGGACAAAAAACCCGACAATACTGTTTCATTTACAAATACACTGAGGTCCCCACCAACTCTTGGATGATCAATAGTATTTATTTGTTACCCCAGCATTCTTCCTCATCCGCCCCCACTTCTAAGATGTCTATTTCTTATAATACTGTTTTGTCTCACCAACTCTAGTTACTTTTGTCTAAATTTAAGAATGATCCTCTGATCATCACATTTAAGAGATATAGTGAGCATTCTTTGACTTTCTCGGCAGCATCTGAGAGTCTTGACCATCCAAACTCTCCCCTCAATTTCAGTGACACTATACATATAAGTTATTTCTTTCTTTCTGTCTCTTCAGTTATTTCTTGTCTCCCTTTTCTCCAACCCTAAATGTTTATAGGGTCTAGGATATATGCTTTAGTTGTGTGTTCTTTTCCATTCCTTGCTCTCCATCAGGGACTACGTAGACTTTTATAGCTTCAAATACAAATTCAATGTGAATGAGTCTCATATAACATCTTTGTCTCCAGCCCAAATCTTATATAACTGAAACCATTTTCTGGCTACCTGCAGCTGAATATAAACTTTCACCTCAAAATCAAGTGCTATCCACCTTCTCCTGAAAAAAGCATTTCCTATACCAGACTTCTCTACTTCCCCAACTGGGCTATTGAAGGCATGCTCTTTCTAGTGCACCATCTTAATTAAGCCCAGCATTTAACATGGTGCCTGGCATATAGTAGTGTTCACTAAACATGCAATGATGATGGAACCAATTTTTATCAAGATTATTACTGTTTTAGTCACCAAGATGAAGCTTGAGAAGTTAGATCAATACTTGTATCTTCTCTCTCTACTCTCATAAAATCTGTCAATCTGCTCAGTCCTATTACTGTTTTCATCTACTTTTTCCTTTCTACTCCCAAAGAAATCACCTATCATCTAGCCACAATTATAATATGCTCCTGTTTTCCCTTCACTCAGTCTCTACCTGTTCCAACTGACACCATATACCACCACCATATTCATTTTCCAATTATTTTCATCAATCAAAACAGTTCTGTAATGCTACAGAGTAACTCCTTAACCACTCAATTTTCTCACTACTCACGCATACCCCCAGGTCTAAGCTTTGCACATAACACTTCCTGTCTTAAATGTCTTTCTCTGCCCAATAGTATCTTATTTATAATAAACCTTATTTATAATAAACCCTTTTCACCTTTCCCTCAGGGCAACTAGGATCCCTTTGAGATTCCAATAGCATGCTGCTTCTATAAGAGTTACTGACAGTTTAAAAACATGTTACCTTTTACAGCAATTATCACTTTTCATCTATCTTCTCTCTCTTCAACTACACTCTCAACACCCTAAGAGCAGAAATTTTTTAGACTTCTTTGTACTTCCGGCACGCAGGACTGAATTTGTCCACCATATGAGCTTAAATGTATATTACAATTAAAAAAGAGAGATAAGAAAATCAACATTCATTCTAATAACTCTACATGTAAAATAGATTATAACTTACCCTAGTGTCTTCTATGTCAAGCTTAATTCCTACTGTTCTACCCAATATAGAATTACGTATTTCATTACCATAGGGTATCCCAAGGTGTTCTTGTTCTTTCCTATAGCCTTCCAGTGCAGCAGCCCATCTTGTCACTTGTTCTGAAGTTTCATCTGAAATGGTTGTGATGTGTTTTGTGCCATCAAGAGTTATCACTTGAGCTTCTTCAACAAGATGTGCTTCTGATTCAGCATGGTGGGCATCTGGATCAATAACAACCTCAACAGTGTCCGCAGGTTTAACAATTTCAAGGATGTTTAACTTTGGTTCAATTCCTTAACAGTGGATAAAAAAAATTATGAATCTAAATGAAAACACAGAAGTCACCAAAACATAATTTAGGGTATATGTTCCAAAATGGTAGAGAAAAACTACATCGAATAAAGCAAATGTAGTAAAAGTTAACATTTGGGGAATCTGGGTGAAGAATATTCAAGAATTCTTCTACTAGTCTTGCAACTTTTCTATAAGTTTAAAATAATTTTATAAAACATAAGACACACACAAACCCTACCTATAAACATCATTAGAAAAAAAGTACCTGTTCATACCACAATAAAAATAAAAATTACCAATATGAAACAAAATAAAAATTAGACTATGCAGAGTATAAACAAGCAGCTACCTATCCTTGGAATTTCAAAAAATCCTTCTAAACAAATTAAAATTATTTACTGACTCAGTTTTTCTTTTTAAAGGACAAAGTAGATGTGTTAAAAACGATGCCAAATTTGCTAAATTAAATTTACCATTAAATTCTAATTTTCATTTTAAATTAGATGAAGAAAAACCCAAATCCTGAATATTTTAAGCTCCTAGTATAAAGGTGTTAAGAATTGTAATTCCTATGGAAAAGATAAAGATAAATAGTTTATTAATACAAAGGCTCCTCAACTATCCAGAATCAAAACACTGAAACCTGTTTCAGAAATTATAATTAAGAAATTATGCCATAAACGCAGTTATTTCAGTATGTGTGCAGTACTCTCTATAAGACATACTATTATTTATCTGTTCAAAATGGAATTAGCCCTTTATGAAATAACCTCAGACTAAAATGACAGCTCTAAGACACTATCATATTATATAACTGCTTCTGTTCCTTACTGAATCTATTACAATCTATATCAAAATTCAATCAAAGTACAGTTTAAAGAAAAAGCACAACTCAACTTTGATCTTCTGTGAAAACCAGTATTGCAAGAAACTACTACTATCATTCTCAGGTGGTATAAACAGAATCACTTCTCAAATACACATGATAAAAATAATCAGAATCAAAAGTATTTTTTCTTAAAATCTATTTCCTAATCCTTCATCTAAATTTCACACGTTTATGGCTTTAAGTAAACTCTTCTTAAACACACTTGCATCAATAGGTCACTAGGCTTTTGAAGATAAAAACTACTAATTTATTTCCTGTTCCCAATAATCAATCCTGAGGAAATTAAGGATCAGAAGTACGTACCTACCATTTACAGAGTCTGAAGAAAAACGTGGTTTGTGAAACGTTAATTGTGAACAATATATGTTAGAGATGACATTATTCTAAATTTTAAAAAGCTAAAATTCAACCTACCAAAAATAGTTTCCTAATTTTCTTTTCTAACTTGGGTATTTATACAAGTTTAGTAAAATACTGTAATGAATAAGGCTGACTGGATGATTCTATTACAAATTCTTCTCTCTATGCTAAACTGTACAGACTGGATTTCCTTGCAGCTAGGGTTCCAGGTGTGATTTAGGCTTTAGAATCACTGGTATAAGCCTTCTATTTGGAAATGAGTTGAGGGGGCAAGCAGGCAGATCAGGGGTCCCCAAAACCCAGGCCACAGACCACACAACAGGAGATGACTGGCAGGCGAGTGAATGAAGCTTCATCTGTATTTACAGCTGCTCCCTATCGCTCACATTACCGCTTGAGCTCCACTTCTTGTCAGATCACTGGCAGCATTAGATTCTCACAGCAGCGCAAACCCTATTGTGAGCTGCACATGTGAAGTATCTAGGTTGCATGCTCCTTATGAGAATTTAACGCCTGACGCTCTGTCACCGTCTCCCATCACCTCCAGAGGAAACTGTCTAGTTGCAGGGAAACAAGCTCAAGGCTCCCACTGATTCTACATCATGGTGAGTTGTATAATTGTATCATTATATACTACAATGTAGTAATAATAGACACAAAGCACATGATAAATGTAATGCGCTTGAATTCCCCTGCCCCAATCCATGGAAAAATTGTCTTCTGTGAAACTGGTCCCTGGTGCCAAAAAAGGTTGGGGACCATTGAGGCATATGCCATCTATTTTGTTTATTGATTGACTGACTGACTGAGACAGAGTTTTGCTCTTGTTGCCCAGGAGGGAGTGTAGTGACACAATCTCTGCTCACTGCAACCTTCACTTCCTAGGTTCAAGTGATTTTCCTGTCTTAGCCTCCCAAATAGCTAGGATTATAGGCACGTGCCACCACGCCCAGCTTATTTTGTATTTTTAGTAGAGATGGGGTTTCACCACATTGGCCAGGCTGTTCTCAAACTCCTGCCCTCAAATGATCCACCCACCTTGGCCTCCCAAAGTGGTAGGATTACAGGCGTGCACCCCCGCAGCCAGCAGACATCCTATTTTTTTTACTAGTGTGGATCACTGTAAAGGCAACATGGTTTAAGTGACAGCCACCATGGTAGCTTCCAGGTGTTGTATTTTCCAGATCATGGCAGGGCAGCAGCTTCCTTAGCAGTCCAGCTCTGCAGTGTGGCTGAGGTACTCTTAGGAAGTCAGCTGGAACCTGCTGACTTCCAACACGCTCTGTGAATCTGCTATTTACTACCATATCATATATCCTTTTAGGATTAAACTAGGTAGAATGTGGTACACTCTCTGTTTCACCCTGTCAAATACAACTATGAAACCCAAAGCAGGAATATTTGGCTGTCATGTCAAGTAATTCAGACAACCATCTAAAACACTTATAAATTATATCAGAAAAACATGAGCTAAAATTTTAAATAACTATCATGAAAAGTAACTTACCTTGGTAAGAAATTACCTGTACACTAAGCTGTACAGTTCCATCTGTTTTTACTCCTTGGTCAAATAAACTTCGTTCTGGATCCAGCTAACCATGGATAAAATGAGTAAGATTATTTTAGTGCAATCATTAGATTAAGTCCCTTGCCTTTGGTTTAGAATAAATGGATGTACCAAAAAGAACTTAATTACTGAACATACTAATTAAATTATAAGAACACATTATCTAGCTTGTCATATTTAATTCTTTGCCAAAATTTAAAATATTTTCACTACTGAGGAAGTAATTCAGGACAGCATACCACCAAATTTGTCATGTCAGTTTTCTCTATCTCTGGAGTCTAGTTTGGGATTTTAAATAATTCCAAAAGTCAATTATTCATTTTGAAATGTATTTAAAGTACACTATACCTGTCATGAATAAGAGTGTTTAATTAGTGGTGATAATTTATCTAAATATATTAACATATTCTTGCCATATCTGCCTTGTAACAAGCGCTACATATTGAAGATAAGGGTTTACTCTAAATCTCTCATCATAAAGTTAATAAAATTAAAGCACTTATGACCTTACTACCTAACCTAGCTATAAATATCTTGAATCCTAATTCTGTATCATTTCAGTATTAGTGTTTTTTCCTTCATATATCCTTAAAATGAATGTATTTCACACGATGGCAAATTGATGTTAATTCTGACTTCCAGACACTTTCTGTAATCAGTTTATAGACAGGCTTCCGTTATAATCATCTCGCATAATTTATAACTGTGTCTGCATGTCATATAGCTGCAGGTCTACTCTCAATCCCAATAATTAACCTGATGGTGTCGTCATGGCACAAACATATGACAAATGACTATGAATCTAACTTGAACAGGGGATAAAACAAACTGTGTAGGGCTGGGCATGGTGGCTCACACTTGTAATCCCAGCACTTTGGGAGTCCAAGGCAGGTGGATCACCTGAGGTCTGAAGTTCAAGACCAGCCTGGGCAACATGGTAAAACCCTGTCTATACACAAATACAAAAATTAGCCAGGAGTGGTGGCGCACGCCTGTAATCCCAGCTACTTGGGAGGCTGAAGCACGAGAATCGCTTGGACACGGGAGGTGGAGGTTGCAGTGAGTGCCACTGCACTCTGCCTGGGCGATAGAGCGAGACTCCATCTCAAAAAAAAAAAAAAAAAAAAAGACTGTGTCATCTTGTAGACAGATTAAATATGACAGTTACATCCATTAATATACATTTCATTAAAAATTGTCTTAAGGTCAAGTTTTTTCTCCTTGTCTGGTGGACGCTGGTATTATCCACTAGAAGATATGGCAAATGTAACTCTGAAAGTATAAGCGCTCAGGTACTGAACTAATTATTAGCAAGTTCACTAAAAGCCAGAATAAGGACAAAACTCAAGCCTGGTATTTGATCTTGTGTTAACATTCTTCAAAAAAGTGCAACTTAGCCATTGTTCCCTCAGCTTTCAAGTCAGCCCACATCTGAAAATATAAGAGCATTACCATAAGCAGCAAGACTTCTGATTCAAATGTATGTTTGCATTGACATGAAGAACAGAAGTGGTGGTCCTCATATCCTTTTTAAGGAGGAAAGGGGGACAAGGAGTAACGTAAAATGCCCTTAGTTCCAAAGCTAGCCCTGAATTCTACGACAATATGAATTATAAATATTACCATTTATCCAACTAATATTTACTAAGAATCTGGAAGAGTTTGGGTAATCTGCAGGCCATACTTTCATTTTGGATAGGTCAAGTATTAAAAAGAAAGCAATAAATGTTACAGCTGAAAGACAACTAAGAGATTAAGTCCAGATTCCCCTTTACTTTACATATGAGCAAACCAGGCAAAGTCCAGTGACACTGAGTTATATTCACTATAAACCTTTAAAAAAGTTTTTTGTTTTTTTGCCTCAAACAAGTGAAGAGAGTTCTGGAATCACAGAGGTCTGGGTTCAAATTCCAGTATACCCCTTTGTAGCCACACACTGGGCACATTATTTAACCTCTTTAAATCTGTTTCTACATCTGCAGAATGTGACTAGTAATATGCTGATTTCAAAGACTGATGTGAAGATTACATGAGCGAATTAGAGTGTTTTGGAAGTATTTTTTTCACTCAATGCACCTTGCCCACATAGCTCAAGTTCACCAGTTTTTAATAGCTACCTCAAATTCTATTCTATGGAACTAACATATCAAATCTCATTTTTGGAACATTTGAGGTGTTTTCAGTTTTTGCAAAGCCATGAACATCTTCATGCATATACCTTTACCCACCCAGGTGAGCATTTCTGTAGGAATAATTTGCTGAAGTGGAACTGTTAGCTATATCACATTTAACATTAACAGATATTCAATGGGAAGTAGTCTTCCAAAAAGACTAAGTTAATTCATCCTGTCATTAAGAGAAAAATACTTTAAATCCTAAAATTGTAACATTACTAGACCTTCCCACATTCCCTAGTTTTGGAGCACTCTATCATCCCTACCCACCACCAATTACTAGATTTATATTGAAATGAAAAGATTAAAGTATGGTTAAAAGGCAAATGAAATGCACAAATTTTGTTAAAACATTTCAACATACTGTACAACAGTATTTTATTAAAAATAGTAGCAGCATATGATGATTTGAATTTTTAAAAAACTAACACAAAAGTTCTGTAATATAAGGAATACCCATATCACAAGGCAGGCAGGGGAAAGAGTAAAGAACGATCCAAAAGATGACACAATATACATTAATCTAAGTTAATAATAAATATATAAATAATATATATTTATTATTATATATTATAAATATATAATATATATAAACATATAATATATATTTATAAATATATATTTATAAACATATATATTTTTATATAATATATAAATATGTAAAATTTTATATATAATACATAATATAAAATCTTATATATAAAAAATATAAAAATATTTATATATAAACATTTATATATATATAATGTATAAATACATATATAAATAAATAAAAATAGTATAAAACTCAGCCAGGTGCGCTGGCTCACACCTATAATCCCAGCACTTTGGGAGGCCAAGGCGGACGGATCACTTGAGGTCAGGAGTTCAAGACCAGCCTGGGCCGGGCGCGGTGGCTCAAGCCTGTAATCCCAGCACTTTGGGAGGCCGAGGCGGGCGGATCACAAGGTCAGGAGATCAAGACCACAGTGAAACCCCGTCTCTACTAAAAAAATACAAAAAAAAATTAGCCGGGCGCGGTGGCGGGCGCCTGTAGTCCCAGCTACTCAGGAGGCTGAGGCAGGAGAATGGCGGGAACCCGGGAGGCGGAGCTTGCAGTGAGCTGAGATCGCGCCACTGCACTCCAGCCTGGGCAACAGCGTGAGACTCCGTCTCAAAAAAAAAAAAAAAAAAAAAAGACCAGCCTGGCCAACATGGCAAAACCCCCTGTCTACTAAAAATACAAAAATTAGCCAGGTGTGGAGGCATTGGCCTGTAGTCCCAGCTACTCGGGAGGCTGAGGCAGGAGAATGGTATGAACCTGGGAGGTGGAGGTTGCAGTGACCTGAAATCGCACCAGTGCACTAAAGCCTGGGTGACAGAATGAGGCTCCATTTCAAAAAAAAGAAAAAAGAAAAAGTATAAAACTCTAGTATGTATTTAATTATATGTTTAAGAAAGGTCATGGAAAACTGTATGGGCAATTCTATTTTTTTTTTATATACATAAAAGTACTATACTTTTATACATAAAAGTACTACCTATCTTGAAAACATACTGCAAAATATGACTCGGAATATGTTTCAGACATAACATATTATAATACTACCATGAGTAAATCCTTTTACAATAAATTCCAGGACCTATCAGTTAACATTTAAATTCTTATCCAAAACCTACTGTCAGGGAAAATAAAGGTAAAAGGGAAATGTGGAAATCATTTAGTTAAATGATACATTTGAGAAGTTAGAAGCTGGCTAGAAATATACTTCAGTTTCAAAAGTCAATGTGCTCCCTACTATTACTACTTATATTTAAGCTTTGATTCTTATTTATTTAAACTTCTCATTTTATATTTGTGAAAAGTAAAAAACAAATGTTTCATTTGTTTTAGTACTAAATTTTTAAAATATAATTTTAAATGGAGAAAATTTTGCTTGAAAACCTTATTTCTAAACACTTAAATTTTACAGTAATACCAATCAAATCTTACAGAGATAAAGTCTAAAGCTATAAAGAAAAGGCTAACAAAAAAATATTCCTATGCAGACTAAAATGTTGCAATACAAATTTACAAAAATAAAAATTACCTGGATATCTTGCAGGCAAATTTCATGAGCATCCAAAGAACACTGTAGTCTTGGTTCTAGCAGTTTCTTTAAATTGCCTATTGGTTCATTGATGTCTATGGCCTGGCTTACACATTCAGCTGGCGCGTAGGTTTGTTCTACAATGCTAAATGTTAAAGATGTAAGTGCTAACAGTTACATTTTTTAGCCTGGATTTCAAAGTAACAATATGCTAAAAACATAATCCCAAACTAAAACACATTTCTGGTCTTTGAAAAGTCATTTCTACATAGATGCTGTGGTAGGCTCACCCCCAACTAGTATTGCCAAAATGAACACTGAATTTCATAAAGAAATGCTAGCTTGAAATTTAAAGCATCCTTGTAAATATGCCTGATTATGTATGTACATACATATGTGTGTATGTGTACACATATAAATATTGCACATACATTATGTTTGCATTTGCATTATATTTTCAAGTTATTTTGAAGAATTTTAGACCCAGAAAGGAAGACACATTGTCTCCTCAAAATCTGTATGCCATCTCTACTAGTCAATTTCCCTTCCCCACATAAATAAAAATATAAAGATATAAAAATAGAATAAATTAAATAAAAGACTTTCCCTTTAATTTAATATGAACACAACTGGTTGTAATCAGGACAGCTCCATGTTCAAAAAAGTTTATATTCTTCCTAAAAACTGTCTTAGTGCTCTTTCATATTATTTCACACTTTGAATTCAAAAGGGTTAAAATCTTTGGTAAGTAATCCTATATATCTCTTACAAATCCTTATATAGGACCAAATAGAAGACAAACACTAAGTAATATTTGCTGAATTGGTAAATGTGGAATTCAATTAAGTATTCCAACATGTTTAATTTAAACATGATTTAAATCTCATTTGTGATTGTCAAAAACAGTATGCATTAAAAAATCTGGAGTCTTCACATAAATTACAAGTAAAATGAGATACATACACGATAGTCAATGAATGTATATAACTTAAAATTTTTTCTAAAACATTTATTTATATTTTAATTTTAGAGACAGTCTCCCTATGTTCACACCAGGCCAGCCCCAAACTCCTGAGCTAAAGTGATCTTCCTGCCTCAGCCACCCAAGTCGCTGGGACTACAGATGTGTGCCATTGCACCTGACTTAAAACATTTAAAATTTATAAAATAGACCCCTCATGATTAAAAACAAGCTTATTTAAAAATACTAGTATACTATTGTTATTTTTTAAGGTTAAAAAAAAAAAAAATCTTAAGTAAGCCTTTTTACCAAAGTCTTCAGCTATAGCCATGGTAGGTTGCTGTTTTTTTTTTTTTTTTGAGATGGAGTCTTGCTCTGTCGCCCGGCTGAGGTGCAGTGGCACAATCTCGGCTCACTACAACCTCCACTTCCTGGGTTCAAGCAATTCTCCTGCCTCAGCCTCCCGAGTAGCTGGGACCATAAGCATGTGCCACCATGCTCAGCTAATTTTTGTATTTTTAGTAGAGATGGGGTTTCATCATGTTGGCCAGGATGGTCTCGATCTCTTGACCTCGTGATCCACCTGCCTTGGCGTCCCAAAGTGCTGGGATTACAGGCATGAGCCACTGTGCCAGGCCAGCTTTTTCTTTTTTTGTAACAATTATTCTTGAGATTCAGATGTCACTTTAAAACAAATTTTTAAAGAACTATTTTATACTAGCTGAACATTAAACATTTTTCTAAAGTTTTTATTACTATCATTAAAACCTTGGAAGACTTCATACAAATATCTAAAGTACCAATTTCTCTTTAAAAAAAAAAGTAGATGATCTCAAAAAACTGGACCTAAATTCCTGTACAGCAAAAATCTACATTAGGTAAATGTCAATTACTGCCTCCTTCACATAGGTCATACATATTAATTACCGATCTGTCGCCTAACCTAGACTATCCACAAAAGGTCGGATAGTATATACTTTAGACTTTGTGGACCATCTGTGTGCATGCTTGTATAAACACAAATATACGCATGCTAGGCTCAAAGAGGGCTCCTAATGATTCTTAAATGCATGCCCTTTCAAAGTTCCGCCCCACACTGTACCAGGGTTGGACTGTGCGACCAGAAGACTAAGATAAAGTGGTATGTCACTTCTTAGATTACTTAAAGACACTGGGGCTTTCTACCTTGCCATTCTATGTCTCTCAGACCATTTGCTTTAAGGGAAGCCAGCTACCATCCCATGAGCAGCCCTAGAGACAGTCATGTGATGAGGAACTGCGGTATCCTGCTAAGAGTCTCAAGCATGACTTTGGATGCAGACACCCGAGCCCTAGTGTCCAGTCTTTAGGAGACTGCAGCCCGGGCTGACAGCTTCATTGCAGACTCATGAAATACCCCCGAGGCAAACCACCCAGGTAAGTTGCTCCCAGGTTCCTCCGAGAAACAATGTGCAATAAAAAATATTGGGTTTTTTTTTTTTTTGAGACAGCATCTTGTCCTGTCACTAAAGCTGGAATGCGGTGGCACAATCATGGCTCACTGCAGCCTTAAACTCCTGGGCTCCAGCAATCCTCCCACCTCAGCCTCCAGAGTAGCTGGGACTTAGGCACATGTCACCAGGCCAGGCTAATTTTTTTTTTGCATGTTTTATAGAGACAGGGTTTTGCCATGCTGCCCAGGCTCGTCTTGAACTCCTGGGCTCAAGTGATCTGTCCACCTCAGCCTCCCAAAGTGCTGGGATTACAGGCATGAGCCACTGCATCTGGCCGAATGTTGGGCATTTTTAGTTTCTGAATTTTGGGGTAATTTGTTACACAAATATCTATACATGAAATTCCACAGAAGCATGCATTCCCTCTTTCTTATGCTGGAAAAACTGGGATAAACAAGTTGAAAAGCTCTATTAAAAATTTAAGGTTTTAAATCTCAACTGTACTCTCAACACTCAGTATCCTCCTTAACCTTAATTATCTTGTTCAGTTGCACTGCAGAGATTTCTAAACCTGTTACTCTACAGAGATTCTCTATTACTTTTCAGTCCCTTTTACTGTCAGTTTATTATCTCCCCTCCTACTCCACAGAGTAAAATAGGGATCACTAACTACTACTTTCCTCAATCTTCTTGTTGACGCCCAAATGTCTATTTCTACTCATGTTCTCTCCTTGGATTCTGAACTCACTACTACTGTCCTCCTTTCAAATAAGTATGATTCCATTATTATTCCAAGAATTAACACTTTTCACTACACTTTATGCTTAGTACTGGTCACATAATTACTCATATACCTGTATGTCTCCTCAAATACAATGTGGCCTTTATAAGGGCAGATTAGTATCTTATTTATTCACATATTCTTGTCAATTAGTTGTTTACAACAGTTACTCATAAATATCTGTTAAAATAGTTCAGGTTGAATTAAACTATTTCTGAAATTAAAGCAACCAGTGCTGAGGAAAAGAATAAAGAATTAAATGCCCCAAAGGAGAAAACTATTGAAATCAATTGCTTTTGATTTCATTCACCCTTTTACTATCATTAGTTTAAAACTGTCTTTCCCTCTCAGCTACAAGCACACTAAGTCAGAGGAAATAAAACAATACATTATCCCCTAAAATGCTGAGAACAGTTTTTTTTAAAAAAAAGGAAGTCCAAAAGAACTATGACTTGTTTCCTGGTTTTAATTAGGTATATCGGTATTTTGAAAAAAATGATAAAATTCAGAAACACCTACCTTTCTTCTGTGCACTCTGGTTTCTCTGTTCCATCAATCTCAATTTCTATCAGCTCCTCTGCTTCTCTTTTAGTCATGGCTGAAGTATTTCAAAGGATCGGTCCTGCAAGAGTGACTTTTTAAGATACTTTAAAATTATCTACATAAACAGAAACGACACACAAGAAGTAGAGACCCAATTCAAATAAAAGGCAAAGGGCAAGCAGAAGAGGGGGAAGTAGTCTTTACTCATAGAAGAAAATCAGCTGGGCGTGGTGGCTCATGTCTCTAACCCCAGCACTTTGGGAGGCCAAGGCAGGCAGATTGCTTGAGCCCAGGAGTTTGAAATCAGCCTGGGTAACTTGGCGAAATCCTGTCTCTACTAAAAATACAAAAATTAGCAGGGCGTGGTGGCACGCACCTGTAGTCCCAGCTGTTAATACTTGGGAGGCTGAGATGGGAGGATCACCTGAGCCCAGGAGGCTGCGGCTGCAGTGAGCCATGATCGCACCACTGCACTCCAGCATGGGCGACAAAGTGAGACCCTGTTGGAAAAATAAAATAAAGAAAATCCACAAATGACATTTACAAATTAATTTTTTTAAAAACTGGTGTTTATCAACCTGACATGACAACTTCATCAATCTACTGGATTTACTGGGATATTTTTGGGACCAATCGCAATCAGTAAGTTACCTCAAAATTAAGTTAAGGGTCTGTTAACTATATTAAAGCAACTCAGTCTCAATAAAAGATTCAAACCTGAAGCTTAACATGGAGATGAACTATGTTTATTCAGCTAAAAGTTGTACCTTAGTAGCATAATTTACTGCAAAGTATCACACTGATACAATGACATGCAAATTAATCAGCTAGGATTTGATACAAATGATGTCCCTTATAAATGCAATATTATAAAACAGCAAAACAAAGTAATAAAGTATAGATATGCATATTATTTCCCTGATTACACACAGTAGAAAATTTTTAATGATTTTTTTCAGATGTGGTTTTATTTTAAACAAACCACTACTTCAGTTTTTAATTATCCAACGTAAAATTTTTATCTATTGCTTAAAACCACTGATACAAAAACATTAGAATTTTAAAAATGCTAAGTAATGCACAAATAGCTATATACACATAGATATTTCTTTGTGGACATTTCTGAGGTGTTACTACTGTTAAATACCAGGTTCTGTTATTAACTACCCCCTTGTAGGTCAATAAATTTGTCTTTGGACTCCATATGTAATTTCAGTCCACAGCACCTTCTGAGACGTTAAAGTGTATGGCACATCTAAAAAGAGGCGTACCTTTATAATGAATGCTCCACTAAATTTGGTATTCCGACATTTACAAAACAGTTGTGTTCCCACTCACAAGATTTGACGAAACGAAGAATTTAAATATTCATTTGTATTAATAACCATTACTCACTGAGCATCAGGCACTGCATTCAAATGTTTTGCATAGAGCAACCTTATTTTGAGCCCCATCTCATACAAACACTATTCAGAGGTGACGCTAAACCACCTGTGGCTCCATGTCACAGTTCTGGTGTATCAACCTAAGCAGGTATCATTCCAGATGCGGATGAACCATGGTTGTTCAAATATAGGTTCTGTATTGCGTATATCAGTACCACAGCCACCACCACCCCTTACCTGGAGTACTGCAACAATCTCCTAAAGGAGGTCCCTGTGTTCACTCTTGTCCCCCCCCCAGTCTATTCTCAGCCAATAAAACAGCCAGAGTGTGATCGTTTTTAAAACGCAGCTGGGCCAGATATGGTGCCTCATACCTGTAATCCCAACACTTTGGGAGATCGAGGAGAGAGGATGTTTGAACCCATGAGTTCAAGACCAGCCTGGGCAACATAAAAAGAACCTGTCTCCTATATTTTAAAATTAGCCAGGCATGGTGGTGTGCACCTGCAGTCCTAGCTATTCGGGAGGCTGAAGTGGGAAGATCGCTTGAGACCAAGAGTCGAGGCTGCAGTCAACGATGATCGCGCCACTGCACTCCCTCCTGGGCAACAGTGAGACCCTGGCTCTTAAAATAACTAAATAAAAGTAGAAGGTCCATAAAAGTAGAAGAGGAAATTGGAAGAGAGGGCCAGAGTGATTCAATGTGAAGACTTGCTGGTTAGCTGCGACTGGCTTTGAAGATGGAGGAAAGGAGCTATCAACCAAGGAATGCAGGTAGCTCCTGAAAGCTAGACGAGGAACAGATTCTCCTTGGAAGGCTTTAGAAAAACAGGACTGGCAACACCTCATTTTAGCCCAGAGACCTACTTCATATTTGACTCCAAAACTGTAAGATAATAAACTGGTGGTGTTTTTAAGCCACTAAATTTGCATACTTTGTCACACTCACATTAACAAACTGTCTCCCTTTCCACTTTCGAAAGGGCTATAACTCTCCTCAGTTCTCAATATCTCCAACTCTGGGGTAGCTGGTTTTTTGACAAATAGCTAGCATCCAAATCTAGACTGCCTGATACAAAATGATCTAATTTTTCCCACATAATTAACGTTGCTCTCAGGCTTGTCCTTAAAGGACAAACAATAAAAGGGTAAGGTTCTCCAATGGGCTGGATGCATGCACATGGAGCAGACTGCGCAGGCTCCGTTCACACGCCTATCTGGCAGACTGCACAGGTTCCAGCAGGCTTCTATTAGGGATGATGAAAAAATGAAGACCCTCTGGTTTTCTTTTTTCTTGCTGATGCTGGCCTAATAAGCCTTCCCTTTCTCCAATAAAGCCTATTCCTCAACTGGTGCTATGTGTAAAATTGTGGAATTCAACCTGAGTGCTAAAGAAAACAGGTGGAAAACCAGTAGGGATCTACCTTGAAGGACAACATAAGCTTCACAGGGCAGGAATATGTGTTCACAGATATATACAAAGTACTCTGAAGAGTGGTACTGTGTGGTACACACAGGTGTAGATATTCAGCAGGCACTCCACCAATATGTGTTGAATAAATGAATAAGAACTATTTCACACCATATAAAATGAACTACAGATGCCTTAAAGGATTAAACATAAAAGGCAAAACTATGAAACAGAAGAAAATGGTGGGGACATTTTTGTGGTCTCAGGATAGAAAAGGATTTCTTAAATAAAATTCCAAGAACATAACCGTAACGAGAAAAATCTGATTACATAAAAATCAAGATTTATGTTCCATAGACAGGCTACAGAATGGGAAGGTATTTCCAACACCCAAAAGTGACAATGGAATAGACAATGGCCTGGAATTTGATAACCAAAAAAAGGGACAAATTAGAAAAGTAGCCAAAGCCTAGGAAAAGGATTTTCACATAAAGGGAAACCAAAATAACTCATGATACAAAAAAATGCCCAAATTCAAATCATTCAAAAGTTCAATTTAAAACAAGAAAGTACCACTTTATACTGCGTGTGTGTGTGTCGGGGCACGGGGGAGGCGGCAAATGTCAGAAAGTTAAATAACGAGAGCAGTTAGCAGGAACATAAGATTCCCCTGTCTCTGTAGCTGTGGTGCTCACAGGTGTAGATGTTCTGCAGAAAAGTATATCAAGCATACTTACACCTGCAACCCAGCAAGTTCATCCCTAACTCAGCATTCCAGAAAAATTCTCCAATTGGTTAACAGGATTGACTGATAATGTTCAGGGCAGCTTTGTTGGTGACAGCTGGTGCCAATCCAAGTGTCTATGTTAAGAAAGTATTAATCAAAGAAAACACGGAGAAAGCATACACTATGGAATTTTAGTACTGATTAAAAGGAAATAACGTCCACACAAAATAAATTATAAAAAACTGTTGTTTACAGAAAACAGTGAGAATCAGGTTTGCAGCAGAATAGCACTTTAAAAAATCACTTATTTTCAGGGCTTATAAAGAGGTCCACTCCCATCTCCACAACCCATTTTTTAATGATTAGAAAACATAATTTTCTGGAAACCTTGGCAAAATAGAAAAAAAAGCATATGATGTAGCCAGAGGCTGAGAAGCGGCCCTAATGACTTGTCAACAGGGACACCTGGGGCTCCCCTAATATAAACACTAAAATAGGAAGTTGCTACAAAGAAATGTATCCTATGATCTTTCAAAAAATTTATAGACCAATCCCTCAAAAGTGCCAAATAGAGAAAAAAACAAAACAAAAACCCATGCCCTTTTGGAGGGGAAAAAAAAAATACATATATATATATATATAAAACTCAGTTTCTTAAATGATCTTTCAAAAAATATTACTCAGTCTCTTAAATGATCTTTCTCTCCAGGTTCTCTATCTATGCTTAGTCTAGAGAAGCAAAACAGAGATTTGAGAAATAGTCCCAATCTTACATATCAGTTTTTGAGTGAGTCTTATCTCTTTTTCTGAAACCAATTCCCCAGGCTTCTACGTCAACACTTAGGAAAACTGAGAGAAAATTACTAGCAGTTTCTCCATCTAAGGGCTGCCCCCGCCAGAACTGCACAGAACAATTTCATATATTTTCACTGACACTCTGGTTCTGCTGGATTAAATCCAACCTGGGGTTCGGAATGTTCCACAAGATGGGATACAAACTGAACTTGAATTTAACGAAAAATTCTGGGAACAGCTAGTGTCTTTTAAAATACAGATAGATGTAACATTCCCTTTTGAAATTACAGATAAATTTGAGAATTGTCCTTCATTGGAGTGCGTTATTAATTACAGAACTTAGAACATTTTTTCCCAATATATTATAAATATAAGTGGAGTGTAGGAGTACCTGCGAAATTTACTGCACATTTTCCTAAGTTATTAAATAAATGCTTTTCAGTGTCTGAAGAAATTAAAAGACATTTTTATTTCAAAAATAAAGGTAGCAGTTAAGAAAAAGCAAAGCATGCACATCTATTTAATATGAAGACAGACATACAGTGAAAGATTAACAGTTGGGACCCCCAGGTGAAGGGTATATGGGTGTTCACTGTATGATTTTTTCCCCCAATTTTTCCATAGGTTTGGAGTTTTATATATAAAGAGTTGAGGGAAGGCTAAAGTCAACAGTTTTAACTTACTACTCGGTCTGAGGACTTACTTCAACCTAACATCTAGCTCACGATTTAATTACTTCATTACCATACATGCCTCATGACAGATGCTCTTGTATACACAATTCAGGTAAAACTGACTTAAGTCCACCCAGCGTCACTGTCTGTCTAAAAATAAAGCAGCTTGGAAAGCCTGGAGGGAACCCTGAGAGACAGGCTGGTCCCTCAAGCAATTGCTTAAGAGTTGAGCGGTTTCTTCTGAAGTTCAAGATAACACTACCTAGGAATGTTATCACCGCCTCGTTCTACAATTCGCTCAAGTGAATCCTGCTAAATCTTTGCTCCTCTCACGAGTCAGCTCTACTGCTATTAGTGGAAACTATTTATGAAGTGAACTTTATGTCTACATTTCTAATAATCTTGCAGTGCAATATTAGGCACTGACCTCTCGGTCGCTAACCCGATCAAACTGGGGTCCCTAAATCCAAACACGCACACACAGCGTGTCTTCCAGCACACACAAAACTTTAAAAGTAGACAACCCATTGTTATCTCCTTGGTTTACTTCCTCGCTTAAAAACAAACACAAAAAAAAACCAAACCCAGATGACTACCATATACGCTGATAAATGATTTTCGTGTAACTGTGTTGTTCTACAAAGACACTGGATTTGAAGTGAGTGAATCGCTGAGTCCCGCGATGAGACAGGGTCTGCCTTTTGCTCTTAAAATCTGGGGGCATCAGGACCACATCCCAGCTGAGCAGGCTGAGACTGCGGCGGAGTGTGGACCGGCGAGGAGGGGACGCGGAAGGGAGGGAGCGGCGACAGGCGACCCGTCCGGCGCGGGTCCCGGCGGCGCCCGGTCCCCCCGGGTTCCAGGCCTCTCGCCCCCCGCCCCTCCCCTTCGCTCCCCGCACAGCCTCTCCCGCCCCTCCCCACCCGACTCCCTCAAGTCTCCACGAACGGAAATGGGAGTCACAGCGTCGGGGACCAGCGGAAACAAAACACAGAGGCGGCCGCGGGGGGGCCGCTGTGGGGGAAAAGGCCCCGGAACGAGGCCGGCCCGCGCGGGCCCGCGTTCCCCTCCTCCCCGGAGGCCGCACTCACCCACTCCGGAATCGGCCCTGTTGCCCCCGCCCGCACTCCAGAGCCGGCTAAGAACGGCAGCGGCGCGGGCTCCACGTGCAGTGTCTCTCCGGGTAAGACCTGCAGCTCCCGCGACTACAAGTGTGAGGCCCCAGGGCCCTTCCCGCGGAATCGGCACTGAGAAGCCCCAACCCCCCTCCCGCCTCCCAGGCACCTCCGGGTCCAGGACTACAACTCCCAGCAGGGTGCGCAAAACGAACGCCCAAGGCAACGGAGGCTCACGAGGCACAAGGAGGCACAAGGAAGCACAACGCCCCAATCCGCTCTGTTTTACATAGTCTCACTTTCCCTGCACCACTATACACCTCGATAACCCTAACGAACAGGACGCTGACTCGGAGGGGAGCTTGAACTAGGGGAAAGGCCAGTCAAAGGGCGCATGCGTACAGAGCAAGGTTTCAAGGAGGGGAAAAAGAACGGGTCAAATTAGGGGAAGAAAAGATGGCGGAGGCTTTGCCAGGGGACCCGGAAGCACTTACCCTCCACTTCCTCCTCCTGTTTGGCTTCTGTCTCACCTAGACCCGTCCGGTCGCAGACTGTCTCCGAGACGCTTCCTGTCCGGTGAGCGTCGACCGACTGAAACGGCGGCCCATAATGCATTGCGATGGCGGGTAGGCGTGTGGGGGCGGAGCCAGGGCCGGAAGTAGAGCGGTGGCGGTGGCGGCGGAGGCTTTGGCAGCTCGGGACTGAGTGCAAGGTGACTGGGAGGGTAGCTAGATCAGCGTGGCCTCTTGGGACTCCAGTTCTGGGTTTCTTCACGAGGCCTGGGCTGCCTCTCACCTTTACCCTACTAGGAGAGAGCGGCTCTGTGTCCTGGATACCTGCGCTGCCTGGCCCGGGGTCACAGCTGACCTCTACGTTTCTAGACCTGGGAGTTTGCCTAGACCCAGAAATAAGATCGATACCCTCTCTGAGGGCTAATGGGGCGGCGCGGGGGTAAGGGCGGCCTGGGGTCTCGGGCCCGCTTCCTGGTTGGGGCAACCCAAGGTCAGGCGCGCGGGAGAGGTTTTCGGCCAGGCCTACCCGGGCGCACGGGACCGTCTAAGCTACTTAGGCAGAACGGGCACCATAAGAGGGAAAAGAATAGTTACAATCTTGAAAGTTTGCATCCCACCTAAAAACGATGATAGTGCTAACACTTCGTTAGGCGACTTTATGGATTGTTCTTAGGAATGTGCACTGACGAGGCAGCGAACCTACTAACCTATGGCTGGTCAGTCATCCCTATAAATAGGAGAACCATGCCCCCGCCCACGACGAGGCCTCTGCTCAGACTAGTGTTTTCTTACTGTTGCCTTCCCCAGTCTTTCTGATCATGTCAGACGCTATCATATTCTCTTGTGGCACCCGATGGTACTGGAATGGAGAATTTATGGCAGGTGGTATTTCACAGCTATTTGTGTAATGACTATCTTCTGCGTGTCAGTGGACAATGCGCATTCACTATCAGTGAAAAAAATGAAAATGATTAAAGGAGAAGGAACAAGTTTTGATATGAGATTATGTGTTCGTTCTTTGGGTGAGTTCGTAGAACTTATAAGGGAGACGAGAACTGTTGAATACTGTGTATAGATTTGGGGTTCAGGATGAATACTAAAATTAGAAATGCGATTAGGGAATCATAGGCACTTAGATAATTGAAGCAATGAAAGTGAAGTTTACCCATGTTGTAGCAGGAATAACATCTGCAGTCAGACTTAGAGCAAATTAACTGTGTGACTATGTGCAGCTTCACCTTTCTTAGATATAGTTTTATCATACGTAAAGCAGGGATAAGAACACTTTCTTCTAACTCTTTTAAGAGTATTGCTGTAAGGGTACAAGGAGAGGATATATATGGAAGTACTTTACACAGTATATAGGGCTGAGCAAATGTTGGGTGAACTTATTGCTGAATGTTAAGCATGTCCTTAGTTTGCTAGAAAGGAAAGTAGGCATTGAGTTGCACAATTTTTTGTTTTTTTTACATATTTGTGTTAAGTTAGATTTTGCTGTGTAACTTTGACCAGATAATGCTAATCCTCAGTTTCTGTATGTTTAAACATAGGAATGCTAATAAGTGGCACATGACCTTATGAAAGGTCATTTGTTGTTTGCTTGTAGCCTTTTCTCAAGTGTTTTTCCCTAATGGGGTATAAAAGTGATATGTTGGCCGGGCGCGGTGGCTCAAGCCTGTAATCCCAGCACTTTGGGAGGCCAAGACGGGCGGATCACGAGGTCAGGAGATCGAGACCATCCTGGCTGACACGGTGAAACCCCGTCTCTACTTTAAAAATACAAAAAACTAGCCGGGCGAGGTGGCGGTGCCTGTAGTCCCAGCTACTCGGGAGGCTGAGGCAGGAGAATGGCGTGAACCCGGGAGGCGGAGCTTGCAGTGAGCTGAGATTCGGCCACTGCACTCCAGCCTGGGCGGCAGAGCGAGACTCCGTCTCAAAAAAAAAAAAAAAAAGTGATATGTTATGAATTCTTTAATTTCTTCAAATACTTTGCTTTCATTCAGGTGAAGCATATTTTGATTGTATTGATTGTAGGATTTCTTTTCTTTTTTTTTTTTTTTTGAGACAGAGTTTCGCTGTTGTTGCCCAGGCTGGAGTGCAATGGCACGATCTTGGCTCACTGCAACCTCTGCCTCCTGGGTTCAAGCGATTCTCCTGCCTCAGCCTCCTCAGTAGCTGGGATTACAGGCATGTGCCACCACTCCCAGCTAATTTTGTATTTTTAGAGACAGATTTCTCCATGTTGGTCAGGCTGATCTGGAACTCCCTACCTCAGGTGATCCGCCCACCTTGGCCTCCCAAAATGCTGGGATTACAACAAAGTGCTGGGATTACAGGTGTGAGCCGTCGTGCCCGGCCTGATTGTTGGACTCCCCTCCCCTCCCCTGCCCTCCTCTCTCCTCCCCTCCTCTGCCCTCCCCTCCCCTGCCCCTGCCCTCCCCTCCCCTGCCCTCCCCTGCCCTGCCCTCCCCTCCTCCTTCTTGACAGGGTTTCACTCTGTAACCTAGGCTGGAATGCAGTGGTACAATCACAGCACACTGCAGCCTCTACCTAACAAGCTCAAGTGATCCTCCTGCCTCAGCCTTCCAAGTACCTGGGACTACAGGCACTCACCACCACACCTGGCTGTTTTGGTTTTTTTTAGAGATGAGGTCACACTATGTTGCCTAGGCTGGTCTTGAATTTCTGGGCTCAAGTGATCCTCCTGCCTTGGTCTCCCAAAGTGCTGGGATTACAGGCATCAGCCACTGCACCTGGCTCATTGTAGGATTTCTTTTGATAATTTTTACATGCCATTCCAGAGTTTGTCAACCCTGGCATTATTGACATTTTGACCAGATAATTCTTGTGGGTGAGAGGGCTGTTATTGTCGTTATAGAGTGTTTGGCAGCATTCCTGGCTTTGTACTCATTATAGGCCAGTAGCACTCAGCTTGGTGAGAACAACCAAAAATGTCTAAAGACATTGCCAGATGTCTCCATGGAGGGAAAATCTCACCTCTTCCCCCACCCCCAACCCCATTTTGAGAACTATTGTGCTACTCTACAGTTTTCTAGCTAGTGCTTCTCAAACTGTCAGTGGTAAAGGGCCATTCTCACACCCGCTCTTGTGGACACTTTTGAGTACAGTGAAAATGAATTACAAAAGAAATGAAATTTAAAAAACAAAACAATGAAGTCACTTAAAATACAACGTCTAATTTTTTAGAGACAGGTTCTCTCCATGTTTCCCAGTCTGGTCTTGAACTCCTGAGTTCAAACAATCCTCCCTCCTCAGCCTCCCAAAGTTCTGGGATTACAGGCATGAGCCACCACACCCGGTTCATAAGCTCTATTTTTTTTATTTTTAAATTCAGCAAACAAATTACCTCTTGAGTCGTTATAAGTTTCTAAATGCTTATTTCTAATTTCTTTGTTTTGAGACAGGCTCTTGCTCTGTAGGCCAGGCTGGAGTGCAGTGGTGTGATCCTGGCTCACTGCAACCTCCACTTCCCAAGTTCAAGTGATTCTCCTGCCTCAGCCTCCCGAGTAGCTGGGATGACAGGTGTGCCCATGCCTGGCTAATTTTTTTTTTTTTTTAATAGTAGAGACAGGGTTTCACCATGTTGGCCAGGCTGGTTTCAAACTCCTGGCCTCAAGTGATTCTCCCATCTCAGCCTCCCAAAGTGCTGGGAGGTGAGCCACCTCGCCTGACCTCTAAATACTTATATCTAATTTCTGTATTACTTTAGACCAATAACATAGCGTGTATACTTCCACTAGTCCTATTATGACTTAGTAGAAGTCCAGTGTCAACACGATGATGACTGGTATTGTCATTAGGAAATTTGGGAAGGCATGCAAGCATGTTAGCATATCAGGTTTTCACTCGAAGATTCAGAAATTTTACCAGCCAGGGCAATATGGCAAGACCTTGTCTCTACAAAAAAATAAAAGTAAACATTAGCCTGGTGTGATGGCACACAAGTGTGCTCCCATCTGCTTGGGAGGCTAAGGTGGAAGGATTGCATGAGTCCAGGAGGTCGAGGCTGTAACGAGCTGTGTTCAGCCTGGGCAACAGAGTGAGACCCTGTCTCAAAAAAAAAAAATGATGCAGAAATTTTACCAGGCTGTGGTGCATTGTGAGCATTTTGTCACCATTCCAATATGGGGTTTGGCAAGCCCTGTCAATGTATAGACTCGGCCTTGATCTGAGAAAAATGTATTCTTCTAATTATTTATGGTCTCTCACTCCTTTTTTTTTTTTTTTTTTTTTTTTTTTTTTTTTTTTTTTTACCTTTTGAGTTGGAGTCTTGCCCTGTCATCCAGGCTGGAGTGCAGTGGTGTGATCTGGGCTCCCTGCAACCTCCACCTCCTTAGTTCAAGCGATTCTCCTGCCTGAGCCTCCCAAGTAGCTGGGATTAATTTATTTTTGTATTTTTAGTGGAGACAGAGTTTCACCATGTTGGACAGGCTGGTCTCAAACCTCTGACCTCAAGTGATCTACCTGCCTTGGCCTCCCAAAGTGCTAGGATTACACACACAAGCCACCGCGCTTGGCCCTCTTTATTCCTTTTCTTCTAGAATTCCTGTTTACACCTATTTGTTTTAATTTGGAATACTTTTTGCATTTGATCTTTAAATCACTAAAGTAAATCTCAACAGGGATTGTCCTCTACTGAAATGTTTTAGTTAGAAAATAATATATTTTAGCTTAAGGAAGTCGTGGGATTCGAAAGTCTTTAAGTCCTTATTTTTTGTTTTTTTTTTTGATACGGAGTTTTGCTCTCGTTGCCCAGGCTGGAGTGTAATGGCATGATTTCGGCCCACTGTAACCTCTGCTTCCCGGGTTCGAGCAATTCTTCTGCCTCAGCCTCCCGAGTAGCTGGGATTACAGGCGTGCCCCACCACGCCCAGCTAATTTTTGTATTTTTAGTAGAGACGGGGTTTCTCTATGTTGGTCAGACTGGTCTCGAACTCCCGACCTCAGGTGATCTGCCCGCCTCGGCCTCCCAAAGTGCTGGGATTACAGGCATGAGCCACAGCACCTGGCCATAAGTCCTTATTTATAAAGTTCAGGCTTCCATCTCCTTCACCAATTTATTTCACTGGTAAAATTGGACTGCCAGCCCCTCCCCCGTGTCATGCACAGCTCATTTGGTATGGCTGCTGTTTTTCTTTGCTGGTTCTTCTGGACTTTGATTTAGTTGTTACAGTATTCTTAAACGGCTGGAATCCTGTTGTAACGGACAGAGCAGTTTCTGCCTCTATGGGCCTGAGAAGTCCACGCTTTCAGATTATCATGCCTGGCTGAGGCATGGGAAACCTTGTACATCAGTTTGGGGACCAGTGTGTTTTTCCTGTTAGGAGTGGACAATGTTGCAACAGTCTACCTCTACTGTTTTCTCTGATCCAAGACTAAGTTCAAGGGAGAAGAAATACCTCACCTCACATTTTGTGCTCTAACCTTGATGAAGCTTCAGGCCTGAGTTTTTAACTGTTCCTATATCCCAGGGACTTTTGGTTAAGACCTAAAAATCTTGCAATGGGGAATGAGGAGGAGAAGGGAACTGTGGTCAGGTATAGACTGAGATCTGATATGATGTAATTCTGTAGCAATTAGTAGAATTTGAATCTCATGATATATTTAGAGGTGATTTCTGATACGTATATTAACATTTCTGATGCTTGTTTTCAGTAACAGAATCAGCATGATTCTTCAGAGGCTCTTCAGGTTCTCCTCTATCATTCGGTCAGCAGTCTCAGTCCATTTTCGGAGGAACATTGGTGTTACAGCAGTAGCATTTAATAAGGAACTTGATCCTGTACAGAAACTCTTTGTGGACAAGATTAGAGAATACAAATCTAAGCGACAGTAAGTGAATAAATAACTACAGTGTAAATATAAATATTCAAAGTATGTAAGCTCCAAGGTGGTAATAAAAAATGATGTGGTATTTGAAAGTGTCAGACCTTCACTGAGCTCATCTCTGACACAGAGGTTCATTAGGTGCCCTCAAAAAAGAAGGTAAGGATCTTGATTTTTTTAAGTCATAAACTGTATCTTCCTCGTACTAGTTATAAGGGAAAATCCTATTAAATCTATTGCCATTTCAAATATATCCTTACTGTAATGTCATATATTATAAACCACATCAATTCATAGAAATACAGAGGGTCTTGGAAATCATTTAGCAGCTAAGTTTGAAAGAAGTAACTCCCTTAGACATTAATTAGCCTAAGATCATAAAACTAATTGGGGAAAAATGTATTATCATAGTATATTTTAGCCCTCAATTTAGTGGCCTTTCTGTGACCTCGTAATTTGGGAGAAATGTATAAGCACAGCTCTTTTTTTTAAAACGCTGTTTCCATAGTTAAGATCTCTGAGAATATATATTAAAGGACAAAAGACTCTGAAATGACATAATGTAAGTCCAAGAAAAACAATTGTAGAACCCTAGTTTTGGAAATGAATGACCACCTTAGCCGTCATCAGGTCCAAAGCCCAAGTCTTAGGAAGAGTGATGTGCATGAATTCATAGTTCCATTTTCTTTCATATAGTTGTCTACTGTGTGTAAAGCACTTGGCTGTTAACTGTGATGGGCCACAGGGCATTTTTTTACAATATTCTTAAAGTCTGACAGGAGTAGAAAGCTAGTAAGCAAATAAATACAATATAAGGTAAAATGAGTTAGGTGCTAAGATAGGGAAATGTTGAGTGCTTGGGGAGTTCATAGGAAAGAATACTCCTTTCCAGCTAGAGGCATTTTAGAGGCTTTTTGGAAGGCAGTGTTTGGGTATTCATCCCTCTTCAGAATCTCATGGACAACTGTGGATCATCTTCCCAGTTTAAAGAAACAAACATGAAGAATTTACTTACATGATTTTGCTTATAGCATGAAATGGTTCTCAAACCCACAGGAGGCCTTCAGTAGACACTAAACCCAGGGGTTTACGCTAGGTTCTAAAGATCAGTGTATGAAGGTTGGACATATAAATGAGGGTAGGAGGAGAGTATCTTTTAGGAGGAAAAAATGGTGTGAACTAAGGCATGAAAACTAGAAAGCACAAGATACATTTGGTGAATGGTATAATTCTGTTTCCCTGAAGTATAGGGTATATGAAGAGTATAAGGATGGTATAGGGTTAGAATGAGGGATTATGGAAGGCCTTGATTATAGACTGAGCAAGTAAGATATGTGGTAGGCATTCATGAGAAATTAAAGCTTTTTGAACATGACTGTGGGGATGGAAGATTACTCTGAATTAGGAGGATAACTTAGGTTTGAAATGGGAAGAGAGCAAAGATAGATATGTTAGCAAAATGTAACCTAAACATTAGTTGATGAGAACCTTGACTTCATAGCAGTGATAATGTAAAAGTGACAGAGTCAAGACATTGAAACACTGATGACTGGTTTTGGTGAGCTGCTGGAGAGGAAGAGGAGAGGGAACAATAAAAGAAAACCGACTTTTGAGGCGAGGTAACTAACAAAGGTGTTACTGTTGCCAAAACTGAGGAGAAATAGTGAAGGGATTAAAAATGTAGTAAGTTACTATGTGCTTTGACAACCGTATAGATGTTACCCCAGTTTTATATATGAGAAAACCAAGGCTGACAGTTAGAATTTGCCAAAAATCATACTATGAAGTAACCAGATGTACAGGACTCGTCAGGGAATTTTGAGTGTCTTCTGTCCAAATGTGGTGTTACGTTATAGTATTGATGCTGTTCGCATCATTTTAACTGTCCTTAAAAGCCTATCTAGTAAGAAGTGAATTCTTAGGTGTACCCGAAATCTAAGGAGTCTTGTTTGTGGGTCATTGATTCGTTTGTGCAAACACATACATGGAGAGTTCTGAGGATAGACCCTGGGCTGGCATCCAGCACAGCCACTAATGAGCTCTATGACCTCGGGCAGGTTTACCTTCTGTAGGACAGTTTTCTCTTACTAAAATGGGGATGATGATAGTACTTACCCATTTCATAGGATATTATAAAAATTAAATGATTCAGTACATTAGCGTGCCTAGTATTTGCTAGTGAAATGAACAAGTGTCTTCTGAGTGACTGCTTTGTCCCAGTCACCATGTCACCATGTGAGAGCCTAGGGATATAGTAATAAACAAGATAAGCAGCAAGACTTACATTCATTTGAGGAGGTAGATGATTTCTGGCCTCTTTTTATCACAAGAGTGCATATTAAAGTTAAAATAGCCATCATCCATCAGTAACCAGTATTAGAGTATCTAGTTGAAGGATCTATTTAGAACCACACTGTCCATTTCGGTTGCCATTATCCATGAGACTATTCAAATTCTAATTACAATTAAATGTATATATAAATTCAGTTTCTCATTTTCTCATACATGTTAGCTCTATTTCTAGCGCTCAATAGCCAGATATGGCTAGTGGCTACCATATTGGACAACACAGACAGAGAATATTTCTAACATCACAAAAAGTTCTATTGGACAGTGCTAATCTGAAAGAAAATTGGATCTCTAACAAGAAACATTGTTAACAAGTTCTTAAATTGGAGCCACCTATGTATTTTTTTGTGCACGTTCTTTAACTTAAATAAGACTCTATACTTTGATCATAGGCATGTGTAAAAATGTTATTACCCTTGAAGGAATTTTCACGTGTACATTTTTTTTTTACATTTAGAATATTGTTCATTGCCAGGTAGGCAGTAATATTTATGACAAAAACAGAAGAATTTCTTCAAATAATTAATTGGACCCAATTGGCCCTGCTGCTGGTCCATGATGCTATATTTATTTTCCCAAACTGCACACATCTAATTTTGTCATTTTATTGCTTAGCAAATAAAATAAAATACAAACTCCCAGGCCTAACATTCCAGGCCTCTCATGATCTGGGGTTTGCTGATTTTTCCATCTAGACTCCTTAGCATTCCCCACATATAGTCAATCCTTTACCACCTCTATGTCTTTGCTTTTTCCATCTTAGAAGGTCTCAAAATAAACCCTGGCCCCAAATGCCTGATGTTTCTCAAATGCCACCTTTTTAAAATGAAATTTTCCCTGATTAGCTTAGCAAAAGTGATCTCTTCCTCAACTTGAATAGCTTTTTGTTAAACCATGTCTTTGAAGCTCACCACATCACTCCTTTACAGCATAAATATTTATAAACATGTAATTTTTTTCTTCTAAATTGCAAAATCTCTGAGGGTAGGAAATAATTTGCTTCTTTAATAGAACCCCTATTGTAGAAACTTAAAAGTTACTAAGTTCTTTAAAAGCCATTTAGTGATGGCTGACTTAAAGCAAATGATAATAGTAGATAATAATTGAGTATTCACTGTGTGCTGGGCACTGTGCTTAGAGGTATGTGTGCGTTTACACCCTTGTTTGGTAGGAACTTCATGTTTAGATGTGGAAACTAAAATTTAGAGGCTCTGTGCCTTGCTCAGGTTTACACAGTTGCTGAATAGTTGAACTTACACTCAAATGGAACCAGTCTTTGACTCCAGAGCCCGTAGACTTAATGATACACCTTACTGGAACTTAGACCCTGAGAAATTCTGACTTAAGTGTCTGTGATACTAAGAAACCTTGAATGTTAGAGATTTGTTTGAAGTTACCTCATTTATGTGAAACCTCATCATAATAAAATAGTTTGAATTGAAATTGAAGTGGAAATACTTCTTTTCTTTCTGAAGTTTTTTCTTCGACTACATGAATGCTTTAAAAAGGTCTATTGGCTGGGTGTGGTGGCTCACGCCCGTAATCCCAGCACTTTGGGAGGCCGAGGCGGGCGAATCACAAGGTCAGGTGATCAAGACCATCCTGGTCAACATGGTGAAACCCCCCCTCTACTAAAAATACAAAAATTAGCTGGGTGTGGTGGCGGCGCCTTGTAGTCCCAGCTACTCAGGAGGTTGAGGCAGGAGAATCACTTGAACCAGGGAGTTGGAGGTTGCAGAGAGCCAAGATCGTGCCACTGCACTCTAGCCTGGCAACCAAGCAAGACTCTGTCTCAAAAAAGAAAAAAAAAAAAGATTGAAATGTGGTGAAGAGTAATTTTGTTTTAGTAAACTAGTACATAAAATTAATTTTTGTTTGCTCATTTACTTAACAGGACATCTGGAGGACCTGTTGATACTGGTCCAGAGTATCAGCAAGAGCTGGAGAAGGAGCTTTTTAAGCTCAAGCAAATGTTTGGTAAAGCAGACATGAATACATTTCCCACCTTCAAATTTGAAGGTACATCTTGTGAATCACAGATTCATTCTTGTGGGGGATAAGTGAAGAATATTTACCCTTACTTGGATTTTTGGAGAATCGAATGACAGTGTTAACGTGAATTTATTAGGACCATGATGTGTGCCTGAGAAGCTGCCGGCTAAATGTTTGCCATTAGAATAAGAGCAGTATAGGAAATCACATAACATAGCGATTAAGTGGTGGGGATCTGAAATTGAATTGCCTGATCCTGAATCCTGACAATCACTTTCAGTTGTGTAATCTTGAGTAATTAACTGTTGCATATTTCCTCATCTGACAGTTGGGGAGAATTATAGTATCTTCTGCATATGTAGTTAAATGACATAATATATGCAAAGTCAATTAATGGAATGCGTGGCTCATAGAAAGTGTTGCATAAATGTTTAGCTATATTTCTATGTAAATGTTTACAAACAGTAGATATTTACTAACAAAATCAGAAGATTGATGAGTTAAATCTTGAGCATTTTACATAATCCATTTTCCTGCAGTATAGCTAAGCTTGACCCTTTTTTTCCCTTCTTCTTAGATCCCAAATTTGAAGTCATCGAAAAACCCCCGGCCTGAAGAAATAAAGTAAAATTAATCTGGTAATTTGTCATGGGTTAGCTGTACAACTAGTTAATGTTTCAGAATAAACATGCATTTCATAACTGTCAAATGTTCTTTTAATTCTGAGTCCAAATAAATTATTTGGTGATGTTGAGTGTGTTCTTAATGAGTTAAGTGCTGTGTGTTATGGATGTTTTTAGATCCTTTCATTTGGTTATAATTAAGCAGATGAAGACCTTGGATAAATTGGGCACAACTCGCCCGTAACCCTGCTTGTCGTGGAGGGATGTTACCCTTCCTTTAGAACATGAAGAAATGGTTTATAAATTCTTTGTCATAGCTTTCTCAGAAATCTGAGTGTAATTTTTTTATATGTCCTGGAACATCTATTGTGTTTTAACTTTGATCTCCTCAAATGTTAAATAATTTTCTCCTAGTAACCCAGGTCCCTCATCTTTGCTTGCAGGTCACAGTGTATGTTACAATTCTGTTCAGATTGATGAGGGAAAGGTAGGGATGAATGGGGTTCTATAAAGGAACTTACTTTAAAAGAGTAAACTATATGGTGTTGTTTTGTCCTAATAAGAAGAGTTCCAACAGATACATTCTAGATAAGTGTCATATCAGACATGGTCAAAATTTTAGTGACTATAACTGGCTCTCAAGGAAGTTACTTAAAAAAATTTTTTTTAATGGTCAAAATCAGGCTTACAAAAAAGTAAATTTTAAAGGAAAAACAGCCATGTCTTATTAGTATTTGACAATATCTCTGATATGTGTTAAATATAGGTCTTTAATAGATCTTTAAGATTTTCTGTAAAAGTGTGAAGCCAACAGTGTTTCTTTTTTGTTTTTTTTTTTTTCGGAGATGGAATCTTGCTATGTTGCCCAGGTTCAAGCAGTTCTCCTGCCTCAGCCTCCCGGGTAGCTGGGATTACAGGTGTGCGCCACCATGTCTGGCTAATTTTTGTATTTTTAGTAAAGACAGGGTTTCACCATGTTGGCCAGGCTGGTCTCAAACTCTTGACCTTAGGTGATCCACCTGCCTCAGCCTCCCAAAGTGCTGCGATTACAGGCTTGAGTCACTGTGCCTGGGCCAAAGGGAATAGATTTTTATTATGGCATACTATAGCTGAAGGCAAAACCTGCTGGGGATTCCTTTTTGAAAGATCTACAGATATTTCCTAATTATGTAGATACGATTAATATGCTATGTAGAGAAGGAATTGGGGAGGGCAGTACAGTAGGAAGAAACAGCCCACTTTTCTTCAAATGTGGCTAAGCAGTGACAGAGCAGTTGAACTACTTTTACTTAAATAATTGCAGGCGTTGGAACAGAGAATCGGGTATTTAATTATGGCACTATCTAAAGGTAATCACAGAAGTCTAGTTGACCCAGAGTCTTCCTCTAACCTACCCTGAAACAGCTCTCCTCCACCCACCTGTGGCTGCAAAGCCGTCTTGTGTCAGCTGGAACTGCCAGTCAGTAGAGAACAAACTGACCTTTTCTGCATATGCTTCCTCTCCCTGTCTCTACCTCCTTCTTCATTCAGAGTTTAGCTGAATTTTACCTTTTATCAGCTAACACATACTTATCTCATTAACACATTTTTTACTTGTCTCACAACTGTAGAATTGCTTGAATATCCCAGTCTCTTTGTTCATTATTGAAACAGGGTTCTGTTTGACTGTAGGAAGCATCCTATTCTTGTGCCCTATATTACAGGGCTGTGCATTTACATTTAACTTTTGGTCAGGCAAGCACTCCCTGTTTTCCAGCTGAACCTCTTGTGGTGTTGTGAGTCAGGGATCTTAACCAAGGCTTCGTCTTCCTCAGAGTCCCTTCCTCTTTTTGGCTAGACTGCTCCAACCCTGCAAACGCTGGCCTTTGTGCAGCACTTCAGCCTGCCAGGTCACTCCTTGTCCTGCACTTAACCATTCAGAACCACTTTATGTGATTATGACAAACGATCTCAGGCTTGTGGTTATATAAAATGGCTATTTTCCCCCTTGCCTGGTGTTACGAACTGAATTGTGTTTACCTAAAATTCATACTTGATTGAATTGAAGCCCAACTTCCACTACCTCATAATGTGACTATTTGGAGATAGGGACTTTAAGTTAAAATGAGACCTTTAGGGTAGGTCTTAATCCTATCTGACTGGTGTCCTTATACGAAGAGGAAATTTGAGTTGAGGAGAGGTAAGGAGAACTAGAAAGGGACATGTGTCTGTTACTTACATAGCACTACCTTTAATAGTAACCCAAGAAGGCTTGGCAATTTTTACTTATTTAACATTCAGTGTAGGCTTTTTTTGTTTGTTTTTGGCTGTTACTGTTTCTCTGATTGTTGCTGCTCCTGGGGTAGTAGCAGCCTTCCAAATGCTAGCTCTGTAGTAAGGTGCATGTATGAGTTCTTGTGGGGGGCCCTGTGGCCGAGGAGGTCTTCCCAGTCGTACAGATTCCATTCTCTTAAATGACAGATTCACTCCTACTCCCTTCCAAATTCCCCTTAGCTCCCACTGGAATGATAAGTACACACTGTTTCCGATGTTTGCTCTGGGGAGGCACTGGCAAGAAGGCTCAAGGCCAGCTACTTCCAGTGGTGCCTACTGGACCCATGGGACACTCATGTCCTTGACCTAAGAAATCTTGGGAAAACAGATGTTTCACCATCCTCCCCTACTTCGCTCACCTTTTTTTTTTTTTTTTTTTTTTTTTTTTTAAAGAGATGGGCTTTTGTTCTGTTGCCCAGGCAGTGGCTTGATCATAGCTCACTGCAGCCTTGAATTCCTGGGCTTAAGCAATCCCCTCAATTCAGCCTCCAGAGTAGCTGGCGCTGTAGGCACACACTACCACGCCTGGCCCTCCCCCTCTTCTTGATATTTTTTTCCAGCTCTCTTTCCATCGGCTCAAATAGCTCCTGTTTCCTTGGCAGGTGCCTTCAGTTTTTGCAAGTGATTCTCTTAAACATTCTCTTTACTTCCCTTGGGGGTGACTTGGGGAATAGTACTCCTTATGACTTTGGCAAACTCATTCTTTGGCTCTTTCTGTCCCCTCATTCCTTCCCATCCCAAATCCATCCATATACACTTCAGCTTATAAGGACTGTGTGATGAGGTGAAGGGTAAAGAGTAGTGGTGGACTGGAGTAATTATTTCAGGGTAGCTGTCTCTTCATGAACAGTGAAGGGGTATTTATACCCAATGTATTTTTCATTTTCTTTTTTTGAAACAAAGTGTCACTCTTTTGCCCAGGCTAAAGTTGCAGTGGTGTGATCATAGCTCACTGCAGCCTCAACCTCCTGGGCTCAAGTGATCCTCCTGTCTCAGCCTCCCGAGTAGCTGGGACTACAGGCGCATGTCACCACACCCAGCTAGTTCTTCAATTTTTTGAGACAGTCTCACTGTGTTGTCCATGCTGTTCTCAAACTTCTAGATTCAAATGATCCTCCCACGTCAGCCTTCCAAAGTGCTGGGATTACAGGTGTGAGCCACTGTGTCCAGCCTTCATTTTCCCTCGAAGGTGGGATACTTGTTTTTAGTCTTTGAGCAACAGAGAAAGTCCCAATTAACATCCTGTTACATGAATATAGCATCTTTGTAAAGAGATGCTTATTCATTCTCTGGTATATGTTATCCTAAAATTTAGAAATAAAATGTTTCTTAACCTACAGTAACTTCAATTTATCAGTAGTTAAATTCTATAGTAAATATTTGGAAAGAAAGTTTGAGAATGAAAAATTAAGAAGTTGGCTGGGTGCAGTGGCTCATGCCTGTAATCCCAACACTTTGGGAGACTGAGGTAGGCAGATAACTGAGGTCAGGAGTTCAAGACCAGCCTGGCCAACATGGCGAAACCCTGTCTCTACTAAAAATACAAAAATTAGCCAGGCATGATGGCCAGTGCGAGTAATCCTGGCTACTCAGGAGGCTGAGGCATGAGAATCGCGTGAACCCAGGAGGCTGCAGTGAACCAAGATTGCGCCACTGCACTCCAACCTGGGTGACAGAGCGAGACTCTATCCCAAAAAAAAAAAAAAAAAAGCATAAGCAACTTTAGGACTCCAACTATAGCTCTTGGTAAATCTCTATTTTTATACCATCTTTAAGAAACTTTATAAATAGCACACTTGAAGTTGAAAATAAAGGGATCATGAGATGGAGCTTTGAAACAGCCTACTTTCAATCTCAAAGAAGTTAAACAGGTCCTTTGTTGACACACACTCTTCACTTGTTTTGAGAGTATTTTCTTGGTAGAAAGTAAAAAGACATTTTACACTCTAGTTTGTCTTATTACATTTTTCAAACCTGGTCAAGTAAAAACGTGGCATATATTGAAAAGTAAACAAATATTGAAAGTATCACAAATGAAAGCTTTTAGTTTACCTTGGATTTCTTAACCAGTTGTTAACGCTAAAAGTGTTCCAAAAAGAGAAAACAAAAGATGGAAAATTAAATTTTAAAAGTTTAAAGTTGGAAAAATATTTGAAGAGCTTCTTAAGAACTGTGTGGAAATTCATGTCTAATTGCTAAAAGACTGGTATGAGAAATAGTTTCTATCCAACCTTCATTCATGGAACAGTTTTGTAACTTCACATATTAGATAACTATTGTAATTACATATTTCAGAATATAATCATTTATTAATATTCTAACAATTTATGGGGAAATTTTATAATTAAATGCTAAATTTGCTCTTTGACAAGTGTTCCTTTGATTTTGAAAAATTCATTTATCACTTATTAAATGCCAACCACATGTTAGATGCTGTTAAATTATTTGGGTCTTATAAGGTTGTGTAAAACATGGTTCTTTTCTCAAAATGCTTCCAGATTGGTAGGGGTGTCAAACATGTTCATTCCTATCATGGGATAGAAACCAGTAAGTGAATCAAGGGTTACGGAAATTCAGAGAAGAAAGAAACCTTTTCCAGCAGAGGAAATGAGAGAAGGCTGTCCTAGAGGGGGTGGAATTTGACCTGTCTCTTAATGAGTAGATAGAATATACAAGTCTTGTGTTTACGAGAATTAGCATTCCAGGTGGATGGGGTATTATAAGTAAATGTATAGAGGAGGGGGAAAAACAGGTTAAGAGAAAATGACCATAGCTCAGTTTAATGGGTGCATAAGGCAACCAAAGAAGTTAGTAGAACATGTAGCTGAATACATAGGCTGTGGCAATATGACGGGATGTGTCTGTGATGGGTGGGAAACCTTGAATTCCAGGCTGAGGAGTTTAGATTTTGTGATAGACCAGGTAAAGGAAGAGTGAAAGGGTTTTAGCCAGGGGAAGGAAGAAGGGAGTTGACATGGTTCGAGAGAAATGGGGCAAATTAATGGACGGGGTGGGGGGAAGAAGAGATTAGAGGGAAAAGGAGCCTTTGGAACTGGAGAGATTGATGTTGTGAGAGGGTACTTGAGGGTAGAAGTTCCCAGGAGACAAAAGTTGAGATAGTAGTGAAAGCCTGAGATAAAAGGGTGAAAGACTGAAGAATCGAATAAGACAATGAATGATGTAGTCAATGTAAATGGGAGGCTAAAGATGGAGAGATTTAGAGATAGGAGGGGGCAGTAGTGGTGATAGGATTTAAATGCATTCATCCTGGTTAGCCTCAATATTTTTCAAAATAATATTAGAGATTTGGGCATCTTCGGAGAATGACAGGAGAGTGGAAGAGAATGAAATGGTCCACTGTGGTATTTAGACTGGTTTGGGGGGAAGGCACGACAAAAAGGCATTTTGTCTGACAGTGAGACTGGAAGGCCGTGGAGGGGCCAGAGATAACTGAGGATGAAGGGAAAGTGACAGAGAATAACACAAGAATTTAAAAGGACTGGGCTTGGCTGGGCATGGTGGCTTATGCCTGTAATCCCAGCACTTTGGGAGGCCGAGGTGGGCAGATCACGAGGTCAAGAGATCAAAACCATCCTGGCCAACATGGTGAAACCCCGTCTCTACTAAAACCACAAAAATTAGCTAAGTGTGGTGGTGCACACCTGTAGTCCCAGCTGCTCGGGAGACTGAGGCAGGAGAATTGCTTGAACCCTGGAGGTTGCAATGAGCTGAGATCATGCCACTGCACTCCAGCCTGGTGACAGAGCGAGACTCCATCTCAATCAATCAATCAATCAATCAGTAAAAGGACCGGGCTCAGGCCTATAGTAATGCTGGCAGTTTTGGAGGCCGAAGAGGGAGGAGCGCTTGAGTCCAGGAGTTTGAGACCAGCCTGGCAACATGGCAAGACCTCGCTTCTACAAAAATAAAATATAATAAATAAACAATTACCTGGGCATGACGCACACCTGTGGTTTCACCTATTTGGGAGGCTGAGCTGGGGGAATCACTTGAGCCTGGGAAGTCGAAGCTGTAGGAAGCCATGATTGCGGCACTGCACTCCAGTGACAGAGCAAAACCCCATCTCAACAATAACAACAAGGAATTTAAAAGGAAATCATGGGGTAGAGAAAAACATGGTGTGTGAAACATCCTGGATCAGACTGATCTGGGTCCCCACAGACCCTGATTCCTCGCTCCTCAGCTCCGTGAACTTGGCAAGTCAGTAACCGTTTCCTCATCTGCAAAATGATGGCATTACCCACTTTATAGTATCGTTGAGATGAATGAGGTTTTATGCATCCTCACCCCCATCCATCTCCACCTCTGACATATATGAAGTGTTCAATAGTTTTTGCTTTTTATTTTCAGAGCATTTTTCTCAGCATTTGAGAAGTTGGCAGCCATCCAAACAGAGATGATGAGATTCTAATCTTAAACAGCTAACCAGCAGCTAGCCTTGTAGCTACAGAAGGTAAAAGGGTGTAGTTTCCTGGGTTTGATGAATAACAATAGGTGGATGACTCTTTCCCTGCACTGTTATATGGGGCTAAAAAGTTTAACAAGTTCAGCTATTTTTATTAGTGTAGACTTTAATCAAACAAAGCCACCTGTGGACGAAGGACGTTCTTTGCAAAGTTGTATTGAAAAACAATTGGTCCAGATTTAGCCAGGTCAAACCTCCAACTAAAAATAAATTAAATCTGGTTACAACAGCAACAATAATGAAAACAAAACAAAGCTTGCTAATAAAGATTTTAAAGCCCAAATCTTTACACAACACAATTCACTGCAAGAAAGTAAAGTCAAAATGCTGTAAGAATTACAATGGGATTTTACCAATTGTTAGTGTTCAAATTCCTCAAGTAAACACAAATGGAAATACAAGTCTGGACACCAGTGACCCACAGATACATACATGTACTTTTAATAATTAGGAAATTAGTGCTCAATACTGTGCCCTTTGTGTGGGAGAAAACATTCTTTATACAAGGATTGTTACCTAGCTATTACAATAGTTTAAGGTAATGTACAATATATATTTGACACAGAGAGTGTTAGATGTTCACACTGCATAAAATGAATCCTCTAGCCTTTGATGTCTTCAAAAGAAGTTTTACAACTATTAGTGAAGCTAAGGCACTACATATTTTCCCTCCACAATGTGGATTTGTGTCATTTAAACTGAAGAAGTTGATCTCGTGTGATGACAGGTATGTCTGAAGAGGCGTCGTTCAGAGTCATCTATCCTCTTGGCATGCCAAGGCAAGAGGAAAGCATTCCTCAAACCAAAGAAATCTTCCAACCAAAACAGGTAATATTTAGCCTAATTTCTTACAAAAGCTTGTAAACAGGTGTTTTTTTCTGTCCTTCACCACCATGAGTTGGGAATCTATGCCTGTGGGCCAAATCTTGTCTGTGCCTGCTGTTTTTGTAAATAAAGTCTTAGGAACACAGACATGACTGCTTGCTTATTTTGGCTGTGGCTGCCTTTGTGCTACAATGGCAGAGTCAAGTAGTCGTTAACAAGGACCTTATGACTTAAAATATCTACTTTCTGGCTCTTTACAAAAAATATTTGCTGATCCCTGATCATGTGGTGAAAATTTGATTTTGGAGGCAGAGCCATGTTACAGAAGCCCGACCTCCAGGAAGGGATCTGGTGAGACACATAGAATGTCACAGCTAAGTCAAAGGGGGAGCATCTTCCCAGTGGCCTGGTGTCCAGGCACATGCTAGGCACTCAGTGGGTGCTTAATCCATTTGTTCAGTGAATCCTGAGGATTTGCTTTGCCAATTGGGTAGAAAGATAAGATTCTTTTGAAAGAAGATTAACCTGCCGAGTGCGGTGGCTCATGGTTGTAATCCCAGCACTTCGGGAGGCTGAGGCGGGTGGATCATTTGAGGTCAGAAGTTCGAGACCAGCCTGGCCAACATGGTGAAACCCGTCTCTACTAAAATTACAAAAATTAGCCAGGTGTGGTGGTACATGCCTGTAATCTCAGCTACTTGGGAGGCTGAGGCAGGAGAATTGCTTGAACCTGGCAGGCGGAGGGGAGGCAGATGTTGCAGTGAGCCAAGATTGTGCCACTGCACTCCTGCCTGGGCAACAGAGTGAGACTGTCTCAAAAAAAAAAAAAGAAAGAAGATTAACCATGTTCATAGTTGTCAAAGGTAGCAAGTGACCTTTTCATCCCGATTTGCCCAGAACAGGACAGGCCTTAGCCATGTTTTGTTTTTAATATCAATTCGGTAATTAAAAGAAGTTACAGATGATATGCATTTTTAACATAGTCTAACTGCTCTGGTAAATGGATCATTGGAATTTTCACATTGTAATAGTAGCTGGAGGCTTTTGTGGTTCATCAGTTGAGAAACCCACATTAGACCCACTTTTCATTTGAGCCATTTCTCCATATGCCCACTATGTATCAAGAGGGGTACCAGATGCAGGGAGTCAGTGAGCTTTCTCATCTCATCTTCCTTGTAGACAATTACTTCTTCCCTCCACATCCCTCCTTTTCCAAAAGCAGAATTGGCAACCCCTGACCAAGGAACTTGACCCGGAATGTCACTGCACAATTTTTAGAGACAGAAGGATGTGAAGTCACCACTCCTGCAGGGAAAGGTATCTGCAAACTTGTGTAGCCTCCAGTGGTGAGTTCTGATGCCAAGGTCACTGATCCTCTTCAAAGAAATCTTACGAGAAGGAAGCAGTGGCAAGCAGCAGTAGGGGTGAAATAAGCCACTTTGGTTTGTGTTTGACCGTCAAAATTACATTTAATGAAGAAATCAGTGACACACACCAGGCGAATCCTGTGGTGCACACCTGTGGGCTCCAGCCATTAGGTATTTCTTTTGATGTTGCTTTTAGTTCTCAGGAATGGCAGTAAACACTAAGTGCAAATCCTCAGGCCTAAGACCCATCCCGCTTCCTCCTTTCTGTGGATATGTTAGTGATGAACGAGCATCGGAATAAGATGATATGAGGGGAGAAAAGAGGAGTCTGGCAGAAATGAGACCAGAGGTTCCTTTTGCATCTGTCAGAGTATTTGTTGGACGCCCTAAATCAGACTCTCGCTCAGAGTCTGATTTATATTTTCATGATCTGTGGATTAACTTCACAATCAGTATGTTACATTTTAGTAACGTTCTCTAGAAGTTAGGATATGGTTAACAGTTGCCAAAGCCCAGAATATTACAAAGTATTTTGATTCTTTTAACTTAGTCCAGACACAAGAAGCCAGACTGTATTTTAGGTGTGGACAGAACTATTTGTTTAAAATAACAAGTTCAGGTGAGTTAGTAGTCATAAAAATTAAAATGAAATACCACTTTCATTTCCTCATGTACCTCTTTGCAAATGTCAGACAAAGCAGAGTTTTATAATAGTTTAATAATTTGTGTAACAACGGTGGTTTTGGTGTATCTCAAAAGTGGAGTCTTTAAATTATAAAGGATTTTGTGTGCTTGAAATCCTAGGAAAAGAAAGAAAAAACAAGTTTAAATATATTAACTCGTATTTAAAGAAACATAAATCTTATGAATATCAAGCTATATTTATTGTAAGAATTTTACAGGTAAAAACCAGTATTTATTTATTTATCTTATTTATTTTTTGAGACAGAGTCTTGCTCTGTTGCTCAGGCTGGAGTGCAGTGGCACGATCTCAGCTCACTGCAACCTCCGCCTCCCGGGTTCAAGTGAGTCTCCTGCCTCAGCCTCCCAATCTGCTGGAACTACAGGCACACGCCACCATGCACAGCTAATTTTTGTATTTTAGTAGAGATGGGGTTTCACCATATTGGCCAGACTGGTCTAGAACTCCTAACCTCGTGATCCACCTGCCTCGGCCTTCCAAAGTGCTGGGATTACAGGCGTCAGCCAGTGCACCTAGCCAAACCAGTATATATTTAATTAAACCCGTTTTATGGGGAATTAATTAACTAACTCCTAGCAGACAAGGTACTCTGAAGCTTTGCCCAGAGAGTAAAGAGGTAGGACTGGAAGGCAGAGGCAGATAAATCCTGTTAGGAGGATGCTCCCGGCATCTAGTGTTGGAGGACAGGCCTGTTGCTACGCATCCTGCGATGTACAGGACAGCACCTTACACAAAGAATGATGTGGACCAAAGTATCAGTAGTGTTGAGGTTGAGAAACCCTGCGGTGTAGGGCACAAGAGAACTGAAGGGGACTCTAGCTCTTAGCTGATGAGGGCGACTGAGAGGAAGGCAAAGAAAAAATAAATGGCTTTTGTTCATTCAGTTTAGCCACAGTGTGCTTCATACTGTGTGGAGGGATGGGAGTATTCGATTCTACACTCCGAGAGTACTTTCTGTAAATTGTAGGAACAAAAATGGTAGGAACAAAGTTTCTTGTCCCCTAATTAAACGTCAGTATGTTTTCAGTGTAGTAAACCACAAAATAAGGTGAATTCTGTAATAGTTTCTGGAACAATTTTTAACAATCAAATTTGTACAGAAAAGTGGATGAATATTAAACACTACTATCCATTAAAATCACTTATGCATTTAAAATACTGATGTCCAGGCTCCCCCCTCCCCCGACCCCCGCCTGCCCCACCCTCCAGACTCTGCTGAGAGGAAATCTGAGAGAATTCCTGCCATAGATGAGTAAAGTGTTTCTGAGAACCCATGCTTTGTTTCTCAAGAAACGACTTAGGCCTCTAAAACCATAGGAACTCCCCTGGCCCCAACCCACTATATTCCTGAGAAAATCATCCAGAAGGCTGAATATCCATCCAAAGAGCTACAAAATCTGAGTAATAATGGTATTTGCTGCAACAATGTAGTGTTTACAAAGGGTCCAAATGTCTATGTTCCTTAAACCCTCTGAGTTAGGTAATTACTGCATCTTTTCAAACATTTCTGAAATGTTCCTTTCAATTATAACAGGATATTCTGTGCTCTGGTCTGAATGTTTGTGTCACCCAAAATTCATATGTTGAAACCTAATCCCTAATGCAATAATATTAAGAGGTGGGGCCTTTAGGAGGTGATCAGGTGATGAGGGCAGGACCTTCATGAATGGAACTGTGCCCTTATCAAAGAGGCCGGAGGGTGCTTGTTTTGCCCCTGCTACTGTGTGAGGACACAGCAGGAAGGCTCCATCTATGAGGAACAGGCTCTCACTAGACATTGAATCTACTGGCGCCTTGACTGTGGACTTCCCAGCCTCCAAAACTGAAAATAAATTTGTTGTTTGTAAATTACCCAGTGTATGGTATTTTTGTTATAGCAGTCCTTAGTCAATGACTAAGACATTGCCTAGCCCTAAAATGTTCCAAGTACTTCACATAACCAAAGGTGAGTCCTAGAACCACAGATCTGCTGGAACCACTCTGCTTGGTCAAGCTACAGGGAAGAAAAGGGCCTGAGTCCCAGCTCCACCACTGTTATCCTGTAAGAACCTGTGTTTTAATTTACTCATCTGTCGAAGAGAGCCGATAATGCCAGACCTAGTGAGACTAAGAAGACAGACTAATTATAGAAAATACCATGAAACAAATCGTGATATGATTAAAGATCACTTCTGCAATTGGAAATGCCAGGTATCTTTATCATGCCATCCTAGACAGGGTACAGAAGCTAACATCTACTTAGCTCCTTTTAAACACCAGTGATAGACACTGGTGCAAAGTGTATTAAAAGTGAAAATTCACAAGGTCCATATAATTCATTTCCCTGCCCTATTCCCTAAACACATTCATTCTATAAATATGCTTTAAAACTACTCACATTTTCACTCATTGTCGTGGCTTTAGATGAAGAATTACTCTTCCTGTTTGTGGAATATAAAAGACAATATTTACTGCATTATCACTTCCAATCTGGAACACATATGCTCTTTTAGTTAATTTTACTTCCATACATTTTCTCAGCAAGAACATGAACATATATCTTAGGTAGAAAACAAGACAGGAATTCTTGCTGAATTCCTTATGTTTACAGACAATATTCACAGAGAAACTCATGCAACAAAACATCAGTGTGAAGCCTTGTGCACGTAAATGTAGCTTATGGCTGGTATACTAAAGAAAGGTTTTTGTGGAATGCACAAACCAGAGACTGACTAACTTTTAATGTAATATATTAACATTTAACATTTTGAAAGCTTGACTATTATAATCTCAAAATTGATTTTATTTTTCCATGGAAAAAGTTTTACATGGTGACTAGGGTTCCAGTCATCCATTTTGTCATTCATCATATTTTGAAGGCCACAGATTTAATGAACGTGAGGGCGTATGTCTAGGAATGAAGTTACTCCCCACCAGATGACTACTTGATTTGCTAGAGATACTGATGGAAGAATAACCTCCCTCACTGCAGCCATGCCACCCTTCCCACTTCACGTAAGCCGATGTCTCCGCTCTGCTCAAAACCTTCCGATTACTCTCTGTGGCACTCAATAACAGCGGAAGTCCTCACAATCACCCGGAGGTGAGGGGTGGGAAGTAGCAACACTTTCAGGCTACTGCGCCCTTCTGAACTCACTGGCTTCGTTACTGCTAGTTCTCGATAATTTGAACTTCAACCTAGACTTGTATTAGGATCTTACGAGACTGAGAGACCAGGATTGAGCCAGAAATCTGGGAACAGGAAGTCAACGGCAGCTGATTCTTCAAAGGAATTAGGAGATGACAAACTGAAGCCATGGCTTCAGTATCTCTTCTCCACTCGCAACTGTCATGACCTCAGATAGTTTGTCATCCATCTTCTCTCTACACCTATGGAGCCAAAGGTGGGTCTGCCCCATCCGTACATACAAGAAGGACAGTCATAAAACAAGCACAAACTGCAGGGCTTTGGGGAGCTCATCCATATTTCATGTACCAATGACTCCTACCATTCTATTTCCAGTTATTTCCCCAAACTCTAGATTTTGAATATTCAGTTACTTACTGATTACCTCCACTTGGAATCAGATAAGCATATCAAATATTAAAATTCCAAACACTCCAACCTCTCCGCTTATCCCCATCACCACTCCCAAACTCTCTCCTCTTAAAATCTTCCACACTTCCGTAAATGGTAATTCCATCCTTCTCATAACCTTGAAGCCATCTTCGATTTCTCTGTTTCTCTCACAGCCCACATCCAACAGATCAGCAGGTTATTAAAACATTATATCCAAAACACTGTCACTTCTCAGCATCTCCAACACTACTGCTTTCGCACCAGCCGCCGTTTTCTCTTGCCTCACTTGGTGTGGTAGTTTGCTAACTGATTTCCCTGCTTCCACCTTTTGTCATCTCAGTTTATTCTTAACAGAGAAGCCAGTGTGAGTTTTGAAAAATTAAGATGACACCACTCCTCTGCTTAATGCCCTCCAGTGACTTTCTATCTTACTCAGACCAAAGCCAGACTCCTCACAACCGCCTAAAAGGGACTCCATACAGTCTGCCCCCACCGCTACTTGTGTACACTCATCTCTGTTTCTGTCACTCTGTTCCAGCCACCCTGCTCCCGCTGACATCCCTCAGATACTCTAGGCTTGCCTGGCCTCAGGATCTTTCAGTTTGCTCTCTCCCCTCTGCCTGAACGCTCTTCTCATTCTTATTTGCACAACTTGCTTCCTCACTGTCTTCTGGCCTTTCTCAAAAATCCCTTATTAGTGAGATCCTTCCCGACCACCCTATTTGAAATTACAATCTCCACTCCTACCCTTTGTATTCTACATTCTCTTATTCGTTTTATTTTTCTCCATGATACCACCATCTGATATACTATATACTATTATCTGTTTATTTTCTGCCTTTCTCTACTAGAATGTAAACTCCATAAGGCAGAGTTTTGTGGGGTTTTTGGCCTGTTTTGTTCACTGCTGTATCCCCAGTCCTTAGAACAGTGTTAGGCGCAAAATTGGTATTCAATTAATGTAAAAAATGACTGTTAACTAAAATTTTATGTGAAAAATTTCAATTTAGCAAAATACAGTGAATATGTTTTTTTAAATTAGTTTATAGATATGCTTATGAAATCAAATTAGTGACCGTTTTTCTTGTCTGGGTAATCATCATTCTCTCTGTACTGTCATTTACAAGTAGGTATGAAGTGTGAAGTGTGATGTTGATAGAGTCTGGATATTTGCCTCGCCCAAATCTTATGTTGAATTGTAATACCCAGTGTTGGAGGTGGGGCTTGTGGGAGCTGATGAGATCATGGGGGGGCGGATTTCTCATGAACGGTTTAGTACCACCCCGTTGATGCTGTCCTCAGAATAGTGACTGAGTTTTCTTGAGATCTGGTTGTTTAAAAGTATATGGCACCTCCCCAACCTTGCTCCCGCTTTTGCCATGTGACATGCCTGCTCCTGCTTCGCCTTCAGCCATGAGTAAAAGCTTCCTGAGGCCTCCCCAAAAGCCAAGCAGTGTTGGTGCCAGGCTTGTACAACTTTCAGAACCGTGAGCCAATTAAACCTCTTTTTAAAATAAACTATCCCGTCTCAGGTATTTCTCTGTTTCTCTCACAGCCCACATCCAACAGATCAGCAAGTTATCAAAGCTTGCTGAACAGCCTAATACAGATGTATTTCTTGATAAACTTGTGTAACTTCTTGGGAGAGTAAACCTACACAAATAACCCAACTTCCCTCTTTTGACTTTAAACAGATGATTAATAGAAAAGTAGTTGACATAGAGGAAACATCCATTGTAGGAAAGTATACTTACTGGAAGGAGGTTTCTTCTGTAAAAGAAAAAATAGATATCATTAATGCAAGGGTTATAATGGTATGATACAGATTCATATAAAAATGAGTTTGGGTTTAATTTATTTTTATTAATTTTAATCTTGTTGACATTTATACCTTCTAAATTAAGAGTTGGCAACCTTTTTTGATAAAGAGCCATACAGCATCCATTTTAGGCTTTGGGGCCAAGAGGATACTATGTAGGTACTTAAAACAAGAGAGCAAACAAATTTCCAAACATTTTTAAGGGTAAAATAAAAAATATAATACTAATAATAAAAGTCTTGAAAAGCAGGCCTACTAGTTAGAGAAATGGAATTCTTTTGGGGAAGATAACATTTCTCTTTAATTGGGTTTCAAAGTCAGTAGTCCCTATCATCAAATAGATTGTAAATGTTCATCTGTAAAGCCATTTTTGTACACAGGCCATAGAAAAATAGGCGGGGAGGGCAGATTTGGTCCACAGATTTGGTCCACAGGTATTAGTCTGCCAACCTGTGTCCTAAACATAAGTTCAAGAATATGGTTCTCTTGGATAGATTTTTCTGCTAGATGAAAATGAGAGTAACATTCTTAGGTAACGAACCCCTAATATTCAAGTCAACTTTTAATTAATTCAGTACTTTAGGAAAATTTGTTTACTAACTCCTCGTTAAAAAACTCAGACCGGTATTCTTTTAGGGTATAAACATGACAAGAGTTTTGAGTCATCTTACTTGTCTGTACTTTCGCTGATGACCAGCAGGGGGACACAGCTGGATTCAATTCATAAAGTTACATTGCAGGGGACTGCATTGAAGCACTGAACAAGTATTAATTGACAGAGCAGCTCTTTTTGTTTGTTTGTTTGGTCAGTGTCTTGCTCTGTTATCCAGCTTGGAGTGCAGTGGTGAGATTATAACTCACTGCAGCCTCGACCTCTGGGCTAAGCGATCCTCCTACTTTAGCCTCCTGAGTAGCTGGGACTAAAGGCGTGTGCAACTATGCCTGGCTTATTTTTTATTTTTTGTAAAGAAAGGGTCCCCCTATGTTGCCCAGGCTGGTCTTGAAGTCCTGGACTCAAGTGATCCTCCCGCCTCGGCCTCCCGAAGTGTTGGGAATGCAAGTGTGAGCCACTACACCCAGCCCAGTTATTCTTAATTATAGGGCATCTCTTGGAATCCATGTCCACAGAAACATTTTATGAGACATAATACCTAATTGTAGGTATTATTAGGAACACATTTTATATTTAAGTTTTATTTTGGCACAAAATTTTTTTTTTAAGGCCAGGAGTGGTGGCTCACACCTGTAATCCTAGCATTTTGGGAGGCTGGGGTGGGAGGATTGCTTGATCCCAGGAGTTCGATACCAGCCTGAGCAACAGAGCAAGAACCTGTCTCCACAAAAAATAAAAGAAAATTAGCCAGGCGTGGTGGTATGTGCCTGTAGTCCCAGCTACTTCAGAAGGCTGAGGTGGGAGGATCTCTTGAGCCTGAAAAGTCAAGGCTGCAGTGAGCCATGATCACACCACTGCACTCAGCATGGGTGACAGAGTGAGACCCTGTCTCCAAAAAAAAAAAAAAAAAAAAATTGTTTTAAAAATCGAAATTCCAAAATTAATGTTTGCTGTAAAACCATGGGTCTATAACTTGTATATGCTATAAATTTATAATTCAATTAAAAATTTTATTTTATACACTATTACCAGTGGACCTGATAGAGTGCTGCAGCTTCTGAGCTCTCCAGTAATATTAGAGAGTGAAGAAATGCATTAAGAGAATAAAACATTTTTAAATCTCACCCATTTACATCAAACCTATTGCATCATCAAATGGAGGTGTGAAGTTACAAAAGGTCTAAATTTGAAGAATTCAACACTGTGTACAGAAGTAGTTCTCATAAATACAATAGGTTTCTAGTTTTGACTGAACAATTCTCTTTTTTTTTTTTCTTTTGCAGCAGAGTCTTGCTTTTTCACCCAGGCTGGAGTGGAGTGGCACAATTTGGCTCACTACAACCTCCACCTCCCAGGTTCAAGTGATTCCTCTGCTTCAGCCTCCCGAGTAGCTGGGACTACAGGTGCATGCCACCATTCCTGGCTAATTTTTGTATTTTTAGTAGAGACAGGGTTTCACCATGTTGGCCAGGCTGGTCTCGAACTCCTGACCTCAAGTGATCCACCCGCCTCAGCCTCCTAAAGTGGTAGGATTACAGGCGTGAGCCACCACACCCAGCTGAACAATTCTCTTCTAAATACAGTTGTCCTAAATTTAACATTCAACACTTCACTGTTCTACACTGATGAAATATTTCACTTATTTATTTCAATGAAATTTCTTTATAAATTTGAAATCAACTTATATCTTGAGATATACAATTCCTAACTTAAAATAAAAAGATATTGGCCGGGCATGGTGGCTCACACCTGTACTCCCAGCACTTTGGGAGGCCGAGGCGGGTGGATCACAAGGTCAGGAGATCAACACCATCCTGGCTAACACGGTGAAACCCCGTCTCTACTAAAAATACAAAAATTAGCCAGGCATGGTGGCAGGTGCCTGTAGTCCCGGCTACTCGGGAGGCTGAGGCAGGAGAATGGCGTGAACCCGGGAGATGGAACTTGCAGTGAGCCGAGATTGCGCCACCGCACTCCAGCCTGGGCGACAGAGCGAGACTCTTTCAAAAAAAAAAAAAAAAAAAAATCTTAAAAACATGCAAAGATACTATAAATATCTGTTCACATTGAATATCTCTGTCTCGCTGCACTGCACCACTCCAAGGATGCCCCTTGCATATTCTGTGGTACTCCCTGGAATTTGCAACTAGGCAGTTTTGCCTTTTCTCCCTAGGTTTGCCAAGGTGTTTCATAAGCCACCTGCATGTCATCCTGAACATTTTCTATAGCAGAAAATAAATGAACAATATTCTCCAGAGTTTGTTAGAACTTCCTAGGAGAGGGCCAGGCGCGACCGCTCACGCCTGTAATCCCAGCACTTTGGAAGGCCAAGGTGGGCAGATCACTTGAGGCCAGGAGTTCGAGACCAGCCTGGCCAACATAGCGAAACTCCATCTCTACTAAAAATACAAAAATGAGCTGGGTGTGTTGGTGCACGCTTGTAATCCCAACTATTTGGGAGGTTGAGACGTGAGAATCACCTGAACCTGGGAGGTGGAGGTTGCATTGAGTGGAGATTTTGCCACCACTGCACTCCAGCCTAGGCGACAGAGCAAGACTCTGTCTGGAAAAAAAAAACAAACAAAAAAAAAAAAACAAAAAAAAACAAAAAAACAACTTCCAGGAGAAACAGTATCTCATAAATAAACTCCATAGCCATAGAAGTTATCTACCAAAGAAGGGTGAGATTCACTTACTTGAAAAGTAGCCTTTCCTCTGAGCATAGCACACACCAAGGCCACAAACGGAGATCACTAAGGCCACAACTACTACGGCTGCTATGATGCCACTTATGTTGAGATCATCTGGAATGCAAAATAAACTATGCATAAATTTATGTGGATTACACGGACTGATGCAGTCATTAAATTGAAAAGTTTCAAAAAAAAGGTCCCCTTTGCAGCTATATCATAAAGCATACTTTAACGATTTTGAAGCCTATTCAACTAACTCACTTCTAAGACATGGTTCAAAATTGATTAAACATATTAACAGAACTGAAGCTTTGGGAAAATACTAAATTTTAAAAACTTCTCAGATTAAAAAAGAAAATGTGTGGTTTTCTTTTGCATTCATTTGGAGATGTGTAATAATTCACAGGATTAAAAGACCGGAAGCGATCTTTGAAGTTCAATGAGTTCAAGTATTCTACTGCCACCCCCTACCCCACATCTTAAAATTCTTCTACATCATCATCTGTGTGAATTTCACAAATAATGAAAAACTCGGCATCAAAGACAGCATGTGGTGCCAGGCATGTTGGCTTACGCCTGTAATCCCAGCTACTCAGGAGGCTGAGGTGGGAGGACTGCTTGAGGCTGGGAATTTGAGACCAGCCTAGGCAACAGAGCAAGAATCCATCTCTAAAAAATAAAAAATAAAAAAAATTAGCCGGATATGGTGGTGCATTCCTGGAGCCCCAGATACTCAGAAGACTGAGGCTGGAGGTTCACTTGAGCCCAGGAGTTTGAGATTATAGTGAACTATGACTGCACTACTTCCCTCCAGTCTAGGTGACAGAGCGAGACTGTCTCAAAAAAAAGCACATGTCATTGTTATTCTGTAAAACTAAGTAAGAAATACCTTCCTTTTTGAATTATATGGGTGTGTGTATATATGTGTGTATACAGCCATATACATATATGCAACTAAATTGTCATCCATTTATGAAAAATGAATTAAATTCTCTGAGGCTTTTCCTATGGCTGTTAAGGCATCCATCCTCTAATGTAATGCAACTGGATGTTTTGAACCCAAGTTTGGAAATAACTACTGTGATTCTTCCCAGATTGATTCTGTTGCCCAATAATACATTAATTATAATGTATTAATAATAATATAATTAATAAAAAATTATTAATAATAACATTAACCTTCCAAGCTTAACATTTCTGCAAACTGAGAATTTTATTACAAATACTCTCATTCAAGTCATTAATAACATGATGAACATGCATTTGTTTAGGAAAGAACTATGTAACAGTCTAGTAGACACCTCCCGTCATACAACACAATTTATTAACATTCTTTGAGCATGGGATTCAACTGCGTGTGGATCCACCAAAACATTGTTTGGACCATATTTCTCCATCTTGTCCATGAGGATTTTATGAGCCACACTCTTCTGCCATTTAGATACTTGCCATGTATTTATTAAAGGAGCAATTCTTCAAAGAGTTCCCATTTTAAAAAACAAGTTTTAATTAGCATATGATTAAATAACCTAGAGAAAATATTAGGTAGCATTTTCTCAAAAATAATTTAAATATTTTAAAGCAATGTACATTTTGGAAATGATCTTTTTAGAGATACTGTTTAAGTGAATCTGCTTATAAAAACTTCAGGTCTTGAAATTCTTTCCTAATGCCAATTGTGTTACTAATTTTCTTAAATACCTCCAAAATATTAATTGATTTTTTTTTAAAAAAAGAAAACTTGATAAATCTTTTGAAAGGTTAAGTAATTTGACCAGAGTAGAAAACATTAATTATTGCTTGGTATAAACTCAGTTTGCTTGGGTATTGAGAGGTCAGTAAGATTCGGCTTTTTATTTACTTGGATTAAAAAGAGCAGATAGAGAAAAAATCTACAGTAATCATAATCTTAGGCAAAGTCAAATCAACAAGTGAAATTCCTGAGAACCAAAGTGTGCCTTCTATTTACTTTGTAGTAGTCAATAAATTTGACATCTATGAAGCGTTCAAAGTAAGGGCTATTATCTGACCAAAAAAAACTGTCTTGTAGTTTATCAATGAATTTAACATCTATGAAGGAAGGATTAACACAAAAAATTGTCCTGTAAGTGCTAAGTCGTGGTATGAATTTTATGTTATTTTTCTTCAATGAAATGGGAGATAGAGGAGTAACAGATTAGGAGTAAGTTAACTTCTTACATCCTGTTCCCCATTTTCTGTGATGTTGAGCAAGTCATACAGCCATATTATGCCTCAGTGTAGAGAAAATGTAACATTAAATATGAAAATATTTTGTGATTTTTTTTTTTTTTGGAAAAGTCTCTATAAAAGGAAAGTACCATTTTTCTGACTGAAAGAAAAGGAACTAAACTGCTGAAAGGCTCAGTGTGAGTAGAGCCTGCTGGAGTTTTACAGTGAGTCAGTACAAAAAACAACCAACAAATCCTGCACTTTGAAAAAATTTCTTAGGAGAGTTAACATGTTCTAATTTTGGTTACATGTGAAAATAGTTATAATTCACAAAGAAAACCAAAAAAATGAATTTATGAATTTGTATGTATTTCAAAAGATGTAAGTCCCAACCAAGGACGCAAAACACCTCGGATCAACGGATGAGCATTAAACAAACTAATTTTAACTTCTAAGCTAACTTGTATTTAGAAAGAGTAGATATGTGAGAATCATGTCCAAATTAAAGTGGTCCTCATGGAGAAACAAACATTTAAATTTTATTCATTACGTATTTATTGTGTGCTAAGAAAAAGTAACTAATACATCAAAACCATGACTTCCCGGATATGATTCCTTAAGAGAAGGCAAAGGTAGACGTTTAAAGTAAACAGGACCATTTAAATGGAAGGAAAAATAAACAGAAATTGTGCTGGTAGTACAAGGTAATGGCAAAAACCATGAGGACAGGCGGGGCGCGGTGGCTCACACTTGTAATCCCAGCACTTTGGGAGACTGAGGTGGGTGGATCACCTGTGGTCAGGAGTTTGAGACCAGCCTGACCAACATGGTGAAACCCTGTCTCTACTAAAGATACCAAAATTAGCTGGGTGCGGTGGGTGCGCCTGTAATCCCAGCTATTTGGGAGGCTGAGGCAGGAGAATTGCTTGAACCTGGGAGGCAGAGGTTGCAGTGAGCCGAGATCACGACCCTGCACTCCAGCCTGGGCAAGGAGGACTCTGTCTCAAAAAAACAAAAACCAAAAACAACAACAACAAAAGAAAAACCCATGAGGACATATGTGAATAAATGAAACTAAGAAAACAATGCCTTAATTTTTAAACATGTTGTGATGAATTTTTTAAATGATTATTTCAAAGCAGCATTGAAAGGGATACTTTCTGATTACTTAAATAACTGCTATGTTGACTGTAAATGTCAACACCTGAATTAATTTGGTGGCTAATATCAATGATATGCATTCCTGAATTTTAAAAATATCAGAAATTCAAACTTCTAGACCTTCAACAATTTAGACTACAAGATACTTAGCTTTTAATCGAGAGAAAGATTACCCAGAAGAATGTATTTTAAAAACAATTATTTAAAAAACTAAAAACAGTGGTTAACTACAATACTAAGTATTTTTGGCTTATTTGGGAGATGGCTTAAAAACAGCATCCTTGCTTCTTTGCAACACATCATATCAAGTTAATTTTAATCATTCTCTCCTGTTTATCCTTCAAGTCACTCAGACATGTCCTGCTCCTTGCTCCTTCTACCCCCAAATGCTGGAATTCACAGTCTAATTGAAAACCATTTGTTCCTCCCAATATTTCATGCTTACCTACTTGCATTCGTTTCCCAGGACACCTGCGATATCCAACAGAATTGCGGGCTTCACAGGAATATTCTCCAGTATCCAGTTTGGAAACAGTATTAAATTGCTATTTGTGGATGCAAAAATATGTATTTTTAAGCCATAGATGTATAAGTAGACTTTTTAAATAACCCTGTTCCTCAAGTTTTAGCTTCAAGTTTGTCTTTCCTTTTTAAAAATTTGAGACTTTCTATCTTTACTATGAACTTAAAAATCTCCATGACTTCAAGGAGTTTAAGCTAGACTTTTGCTTAATTTGACAGAGAAGAACAAAGATAAAACACACACAGGGAAGTTCCTTTTTTTTTTTTTTAACCATGAAAGTAGTACAGTTAGGAAGGCAGTGAGCATTTTTTAAAGTTCATAACACATGGTAGTATTAAGTAGTCTAGGTATTTCTAATTCCTAGGAAACATCATTTATAAATGAAGGGCAGGCCTCCCTGGTAAAAGGGTTAATGCACTTTCCTAAGTCACAAGCGAGTTCACTGCAGCAGCCAACAATAAATACTCCCTTTAAAGAGTCAGTTACTACCAGGAAGTAGCTTAGGGCCTAGGAAAATCTTAATTGGTATCGGTTTATAGGATTGTTGATTCTATCAATTCTAGAATTTTTTTAAATTTGAAAAGAAAAGCCAGCCCTTGCTCCTTCCCATCCCTGTCAAAGCAACCAAAAGCTAAGACTGATATAATATACTTCATCATTTTTATCAGTAGTTTTATCCCCTTGGAGAATATTTGGAAGGAATGAAGGCAGACAAAAAGGAAGAAGAGGAGAAAAGAAAGAAGAGAGGGAGGGAGGGAGGGAGAAAAGAAAGAAGAGAGAGGAGGGAGGGAGGGAGGGAGGGAGGGAGGGAGGAAAAGAAAGAAGAGAGGGAGGGAGGGAGGGAGAAAAGAAAGAAGAGAGGGAGGGAGGGAGGGAGAAAAAAAGAAGAGAGAGGAGGGAGGGAGGGAGGGAGGGAGAAAAGAAAGAAGAGAGGGAGGGAGGGAGGGAGAAAAGAAAGAAGAAGAAGAGAGGAGGGAGGGAGAAAAGAAAGAAGAGAGGGAGGGAGGGAGGGAGGGAGAAAAGAAAGAAGAGAGGGAGGGAGGGAGGGAGAAAAGAAAGAAGAGAGGGAGGGAGAAAAGAAGGAAGAGAGGGAGGGAGGGAGAAAAGAAAGAAGAGAGGGAGGGAGAAAAGAAGGAAGAGAGGGAGGGAGGGAGAAAAGAAAGAAGAGAGGGAGGGAGGGAGAAAAGAAAGAAGAGAGGGAGGGAGAAAGGAAGGAAGAGAGGGAGGGAGAGAAAGAGGGAGAAAGGAAGGAAGAGAGGGAGGGAGAGAGAGAGAAAGGAAGGAAGAGAGGGAGGGAGGGAGAGAGAAAGGAAGGAAGAGAGGGAGGGAGAGAGAGAGGGAGAAAGGAAAGAAGAGAGGGAGGGAGAGACAGCAAGGAAGGAAGAGAGGGAGGGAGGGAGGGAGAAAGGAAGGAACAGAGGGAGGGAGAGAGAGAGAAAGGAAGGAAGAGAGGGAGGGAGGGAGGGAGAAAGGAAGGAAGAGAGTGAGGGAGAGAGAGAGAAAGGAAGGAAGAGAGGGAGGGAGAGAGAGAGAAAGGAAGGAAGAGAGTGAGGGAGAGAGGGAGAAAGGGAGGAAGAGAGGGCGGGAGAGAGGGGAGAAAGGAAGGAAGAGAGTGAGGGAGAGAGAGAGAAAGGAAGGAAGAGAGGGAGGGAGAGAGAGAGAAAGGAAGGAAGAGAGGGAGGGAGAGAGAGAGAAAGGAAGGAAGAGAGTGAGGGAGAGAGGGAGAAAGGGAGGAAGAGAGGGCGGGAGAGAGGGAGAAAGGGAGGAAGAGAGGGCGGGAGAGAGGGAGAAAGGGAGGAAGAGAGGGCGGGAGAGAGGGAGAAAGGAAGGAAGAGAGGGAGGGAGAGAGGGAGGAAGAGAGGGCGGGAGAGAGGGAGAAAGGGAGGAAGAGAGGGCGGGAGAGAGGGAGAAAGGGAGGAAGAGAGGGCGGGAGAGAGGGAGAAAGGAAGGAAGGAAAGAAGAAAGGGCTGGAGGGAGGGAAGAAAAGGAGTGTAATCCTGGTCACCTTGAAGGGTCATTGTCTTAGATCCTCCTAAATGGAGGGAGAGGAAGTTTTCCTGTTCTTTTTTTTTTTCTTTTTTTTCACTCTATGGAATCATCTCTCACTCTCCTCAAAGCCAGAATGCTTTTAGAATATTCACCATGAACTCGGGGCCAAGGTTACATATAAATAATATGTTAGACTAAAACCCAAAATGATCTTCCAGCATATGATAGCTGGTAATTAAAAGGAAGTCATTGGCTTCCATACACCAGAGCCTTTGTTGTTCATTTCTCACATAAGAACCCATCCTAGTTCAACCCAGGTTCATTCCCTTGACATCACAAGCTATTTCAAGGGTTGAGGTTAGCTGAGGAAAGTGAATCTATCCTTTCAGACCTGCCTTGGGGCTTTTACCGACTACCCTGAGAAAAAATACATTTGAAAAGTAAATATAGCAAAGTGTGACAGCAGGTTTTTCTGCCCAGTTGCTCAGTGTAAAATCACTCAGACCTGCTGATTGTACCTGCTGACTGCTGAGAGGCCAGAGCGTGGCCGGGCTTAAGAAGGAGCTGCATCCAATAGGCTTCATTATTCAGCCACTTTAGCAATTTGCTTTCTTGTTTATCAGAAGATATAGTTTGTAAATGTTATTGTGCACTTGTAGATGAAAGGAATGAAGCATTATATCCTCCTTCCAAAATTCATTAAAATTGACTGGGCATGGTGCCTCCCAATGTGCTGGGATTACAGGCGTGAGCCACCGCGCCCGGCCACGCATTTTTTAAAGTTTATAGCACATGGTAGTAGTCTAGGTATTTCTACCTAGTCTAGGTATTTCTAATTCCTAGGAAACATCGTCTATAAAAATGAAGGCCTCCACGGTAAAAGGGTTCATGCACTTTACTAAGTCACAAGTGAGTTCATTGCAGCAGCAAACAATAAACATTTCCTTTAAAGAGCCAGAGTTACTACCAGGAAGTAGCTTAGGGTGTAGGAAAATCTTAATTGGTATCATTTATAGGATTATCAATTCTAGAATCTTTTTAAATTCTGAAAAGATAAACACACAGCCTTTGCTCCTTTGCTTCAGGAACCTTGCCCCTTTGCTCTTTTACTGGTCCTTGGACACTCAGCTCCCTCAGTCTCTGTTTTCTCTTCCCATCTCCTGTAGTAGCTCTTTCCATCACTTCTTGGTACAAGTGCTGCCATCTTTCCTGCTGCCCCTGCTTCTCTCCACTTAGCAAGCAATGGTATCACTTCTCTATTCAACATCATCTTAAGTTCTAATAATTTTTTTTGATCCAAATGCAAGACAATTATAAAGTCAATCTTGAAATGACCTTACCAGAGTTCCAGTTTTTGTGTTCATTGTGTATGAGCTGTTGGTGCTTTGGGAGCCAAGTCTGGGATTTTCTAGCAAACGGATGCCATCCTTAAACCATGTGTATTCAGGAGCTGGATTCCCTTCTTTGTCTTGACATCGTAGCTCTACCACAGTTCCACTCAGAGCAGAAGAGGGTACTTCACATGATGGAACTGCTGGAGCCACTGAACAATGGAAGTCAGATGATATTGGTTATTTATAGGCTAATCAAGGTTGTTTGTTTTCTTTAAAGCTGTTGACTTTGTCTCTATAATCAAGGGTTTTAATAGCCAGGTAAAGATGTGTGCTTACTGGACCCTATGATAGAGACTGGTTACTTGTCCAACAAACCCATCTTCTTTCTTCATGGACACACAGTGGACCACGTTTCCCAGCACTCTTGTTGCCAGATGGGGTCATATACATGAGTTCTGGCTAATGGAATGTGGGAAAAAAGTGATATATCCCAGTTCCAGGTCAGACTAATTAAAAACCTCCACATGTTTGTTCATATCCTCCACCCCCTCCCACTACCAAGTAGGTGTCAACAACAATGGTGACCTTGGAAAGTCATGTATTGAAGATGTCAGACCTATATTAGGTTGAGTCTCTAATGGTTTCATGAAATAAAATAATATAGCTCCTCCACCACTGTCCCAACTATTTAGGCTTTACTTCAGTGAGAAAGAAACTTATTATGTTAATCAACTCACTGAGAGTTAAAGGCCTTTTGTAATAATAAGCATTACTTTAGCTTGTACAACAGCTATTCTTTATTAGATAAACAATCTCTACTGTTTTCTTCAATTGGTTTATTACCAATTATATTTAAAAGAAGCCTAACAGAGAGAGAGAGTGCGTGTGCATGTGTGTGTGTGTGTAGATAGATTTTTTTTTTTTTTGAGACAGAATCTCACCCTATAACTCAGCCTAGAGTAAAGTGGCGTGATCATGGTTTACTGTAGCCTCAACCTCCCGAGCTCAAGCAATTGATCCTTCCACCTCAGCCTCCCAAGTAGCTGGAATATAGGCTCGAGCCACCATGACCAGCTAATTTAGAATTTTTTTTTTTTTATAGAAAGGGTCTCACTATGTTGCCCAGGCTGGTCTTGAACTCCTAGGCTCAAGCAATCCTCCTGCTTTGGCCTCCCACAGTGCTGGGATTATAGGCATGAGCCACCATGCCCGGCCAAACCTGAGTATTTTTTTCAGGCCCAGTACTCAACTATAAATCTCATTCTGTCTAGAACTGGCCAAGTTAGAAAATACCTGGTCCAGCTATTAGGGTTATTCTGATCTCAGGGATTGAAAAGTAAACCAGACTTCATTAGGTGACCTATTTATTATTCAGGAAAACCCAGAACTGGCTGTATTCTAAGGTGGTCTCCCAAGATTACAGTATTTCTACTCCAAAATTCTAAGGTGGTCTCCCAAGATTGCAGTCCTTGGTAAAAATACACTTTTTTTTTTTTTCCAGTTATTCAATCAAACACTAATCTAGGTACTATAGTAGAAAGATTTTGGAAATGTAACTGAGGTCCCAAAACCATTGTCCCTAAGATAGGATGATTTCATGAATGGGTTTGACCTAATCACATGAACCTTTAAAAGCAGAGAGTTTTCTCTGGCTGGTTACAGAAGGAAAAGTCAGATATGCAAGGCACAAGAAGAAGGCTAGGTGTGGTGGCTCACACCTGTAATCACAGCATTTTGGGAGGCCAAGGCAAGAAGATCACTTGAGGCCTGGAGTTTGAGACCAGCCTGGGCAACATAGCAAGATTGTGTCTCTACAAAACACACACATATACACACACACATACACACACACACACAAGTGGTGTGTGCCTGTGGTCTCAGCTGAGATGGGAGGCTGAGATGGGAGAATCACTTAAGCTAAGGAGGTTGAGGCTGTAGTAAGCCGTGATCTGGAAGACAGAGCAAAATCTTGTCTCAAAGCAACAACAAAAACGAAGTACAAGAATTTGACATGCTTTTCTTTCATTGAAGATGGAAGGGACCATGTAATAAGGAATGTGGTGGCCTCTAGGAGTTGAGCGTGGCCCACCAACTGATAGCCAGCATGGAACAGGGACTTTGGTCCTACAACCACAAGGAACAGAAATCTGCCAACACCAAGAATGAGCCTGGAAACGGATTTTTCCTCATAGCTTGTAGATAAGAACTCAGCCTTGTCAATACTTTGATTTCAGCCTTGGGATACTTTGGGCAGATACCCAGTCTTCTTGTTGGACTTTTGCTGTACAGACCTATTTAGTTGTTATACAACACTAGAAAATGAATAAACTGGCCAGATCTGCTGCAAGGTTTTCTGAATTAAATTTCTCCTGTGCTAGTGCATCACTAGTATTTCAGAAAGAGCATGAACAACATGAAAAAGGAAGGGGAGCTGTTTTAGTGTCTTTGCTTGGTAGATTATACACCACCAATGAAAGAGAAGAGATCGTGTTCCTCCACAAACTACCATCATGAACTGTTTTACTATCTATCAGTGATTCTTTTTATTTATTTATTTATTTATTTGAGAAAGTCTTGCTGTCTCCCAGGTTAGAGTGCAGTGGCATGATCATAGCTCAGTGCAGCCTTGAACTCCTGGGCTCAAGTAATCCTCTGGCCTCAGCCTCCAAGTAGCTGGGACTACAGGTGTATAACAACACCACAAATGGATTTTTCTTTTGTTTTCTTTCTTTCTTTCTTTCTTTTTTTTTAAGAGAGAGAGATATAGGGGACTCACTATGCTGCCCAGGCTGGTCTCAATCTCCTGACCTCAAGGGATCCTCCCACTTCAACCTCACAAAGTGGTGGGATTACAGGCATAAGCCCCTGTGCCTAGTCTATCCATGATTCTTACAGAAACTAAACATACTGGTTTTGGAGTTAACCCCATCTGGATTAAAATCTTAGCCCAGACACTTTCTAGCTGTATGGCCTTGTTAAATCATTTAAATTCCATTTAAAATCATATTAATGTTAATGAAGATGAAGTAAAATTACTTATGTGACAAGGGCTAACACATATCAGGTACATAATCAATGTCAATTTCCTTTATTTACCAAATGACTTCTAATCCTACCTTCGGTCTACCTTTTTTGTGTGTTATTGCTTCTCTACCATCTCATGTGATACTATTTTAAATGGTTGGAAAAATTGTGTATATGCTGAAAACTACTGAAAAATAAACCCTCAGGAAAGATACTCCTATGTACATTGTAGGACCGCTAGGAATTGCCTCCATCTTTAACAAAGAGATACTTTGTGATAACACGTTACTAAAATTTCAGCAGCCAATGAGGGGATGGGGAGAGATGGCCAAGAGCTTGCCGGGAAGGTGATGCTTATGGTCTCTGTAACTTGACTGGCTGAGGCTCCCAGTTGATGCTGGCATGTTCACGGACCAGTGCTTGGTTGCCCCAGGGCTGTGTGGTGGAGAAGAAGTGACAGACGTAGTCACACATATACATGCACATCACCTAATACTTCCAGAGTGACTGTGTCCTCTTCCAGGTTTTGGCCTTGCTCAGATGGGGCACTAACTTCACAACGATATTTCCCCGCATCACTTCTTGTCACATTTTTGATCCGGATATTGAAATCTATCATCTCAGCTCGATTTTTAAAATCACCTTTTAGAAAAAGAAGACACTGATGTTAGTAATAACCCAAGTAGCTTTCTGTGTAATACCTTCCTCTAGTCAGTTCATTTAGTAACCAAAGCATTTATTTCCCTATTAATCAACTCAAGTTTAAAGCCTAAAAATTATATATGGATGCTGTTATTTAAATTTTTTCTTTTGGAAAGGACAGTTTTTAAAATGTTCAAAAGGCCAGGCGTGGTGGCTCATGCCTGTAATCCCAGCACTTTGGGAGGCCAAGGCGGTTGGAGACAAGCCTGGCCAACATGGTGAAATCCCGTCTTTACTAATAATACAAAAAATTAGCTGGGCATGGTGGCATGCGCCTGTAAACCCTGCTACTTGGGAGGCTGAGGCAGGAGAATCATTTGAACCCAGGAGGCGGAGGCTGCAGTGAGCCGAGATTGTGCCACTGCACTCCAGCCTGGGCGACAGAGCGAGAATCAGTCTCAATAAAAAAAAAAAAAAAAGTTCAAAAAGGCATATTTAGTTCTATATTCTCATATTTTAATTCATTTTGACATCTAATTTTAGTTTATTCTACTCGCTTAGTCAAAACAGAGATCAAACTTATTTGGCAGTGTTGTAATGCCTATGTTCAACCTCATACTTCTCACCGAATCAAAATTTTGAAATCTTTATGTATAAGGTTAATAACTGTCAGTTAAGCAGTTCACCGAGCAATTAAATGTTTTTGTCCATACGCAGTCAGATTTAATTGCTGCTGTAAGATAGTCATAATTTCTCCAGTTTCAGTCTAACATATACCTTACAGTACACACCTGCATAGATTTTCTAATTATTTGGATGGCCCTAACAAGCCATTTTAGGTCTTTGCCTTCACTTACATAAAACAGGGATAATAATATCTTTTTCAAAAAATTTACTTTCTAGGTAAGCAGACATAAGGCCATGTGAAAACATTTTGCTGAAAGTTGCTAAACAAACGTGAGGCAAAATTTGTAAGGTATTATCATATTAATTATTTTCTAATATTTAACTGACCTTTTTCTAATTTAACAAATATAAAAATTGCATGTTTTCAGAACTACAAAATTCAGTAGTTATACAAGGTGAATTAAAATAGTAAAGCTGGTCATAATAATGTTCATTCATGCATGTTTTTATTTTATTATATTAAGACATAATTATAAAAATAGGTAAAATTTAGTGAAAGCATTCCTATTTATTCTAGCTTATGTCAATGGATTGTCTTGCACTGGCCACTGCATCAGGTACTCAGACAGTCATATGGCCCATAGATTTTTGTCAACCAGATTTGGCAATACAACTCTGACCTGTCAGTCCATATGCCAGATCAAGCATATTGTCAGTGATTGTGTCTAACCTCTCAAATATGTGCTTTTCAAAAATGAGGTGACAGAGCAAGCCAAGGCTCCCTGCTAGGCAACAAACCCATCAATATCTACGTTATTTTCAACCACAACATCTAGCAGAGAGTTATCCACGTTTCCTTTGTTTGTGAATGTTTCACTGTTGGTTTATAAAGTGGACTGTTATTTTATCTTCCGAGCTGCTCTGGGCCTTTACTGACATGTTTGATTTCTGGCTGACCCCAGTGCTCCCACCCCGTCTCCAAGTGCCCAGCTCCCTGGGAGGCTGTCACCTCCAGCGTGGGCCCTCTGAGGAACAGCTGCCAGCAGGCCTGGCCCCGGAGGCCCTTCCATATTATGTATATAAATTTTATTTTTTGAGACAGAGTCTTGCTCTGTTGCCCAGGCTGGAGTGCAGTGGCGTGATCTTGGCTCACTGCAAGCCATTCTCATGCCTCGGCCTCCCAGGCATCTGGGATTACAGATGTGCACCACCATGCTGGCTAATTTTTGTATTTTTAGTAGAGATGGGGTTTCACCATGTTGGCCAGGCTGGTCTCGAACTCCTGGCCTCAAGTGATCCGCATGCCTCGGCCTCCCAAAGTGCTGGGATTACAGACATGAGCCACTGTGCCCAGCCCCATGTTATATTTTAAAGAATTCAGTTCAAATGCTTGCCTCATTCCCTTTCTAGTTCCCTTGTAAAAATATTCATGTCTTCAGAAAACCAGGGAGTCTGGTTTAATTGGCTGGAACAGTAACTTTATGTGTGGTGGCCCACGTAACACTGCGGCACAAGAAAAGGTGGTTAAAAACATTATTTTATTTTTTGATAGTAACATATTCAGAATTAAAATAGTGTTTTGCACCCGGTGTGGTGGCTTGTACCTGTAGTCCCAGCTGAGGTAGGAGCATCACTTGAGGACAGAAGTTTGAGGCCAGCCTTGGCAACATGGCCAGATCTCATCTCTTTAAAAAAATGTAAAAATTAGGCAGGTGCAGTGGCTCAAATAGTTTTGCATAACGTGCACATGCCAGAAATGGCAACTACAGAAAATTCAAGTGAAGACAGCTGTGCTATTAACATCTTACAGCTAGTAGTCTTTATCTTGACATATAAGAACTCGAGGGGATATTTTAAATTTTCTACAAACTTCAAACATTTTCACTTAATTCTTTAACATTAAAGAAATACATAGTATTTTAAAATAATAACATGTTTATTACACTTGTAAAATTATATTTCCAGCTTTAGAAATATTTATAATGGAAAGATTCAAGCATACACAACATTAGAAAGTAGAGTGAATTGTACCTCAATGTATCATTGACCAGCTATAATAGTAATCAATGCAGGGTTTATCTTGTTTCATCTGTATCATTAACCACTGGTTTATTTTGAAGCAAATGGAAATTTGCTTCATCCATCATTATCAATGTCTTAAATTATAAGTTCATCACATATTCAATGGCAAGAGTTGGTAGTAGAAAGAAATGTATAACAAAAGAAAGAAAAGAAAAGAAAGTACTTGATAATGGTTGTTGTCACAACCCACTCTTAAGTCTTAACTCCCTAAGCTTCTCAGTGGTGGCCTGCCTTTCAAGATGGACTTAAGGAAATAGGTTGACAGCATTATGACTGAGAAGCAACCTTCCACTTCCAAACCACACAATTTTTTAATTCCTTTCTCTCAGGAGCCAGGCAAGTGGCTCACACCTGTGATTTCAGTATTTTTGGAGACTGAGGCAGGAGGATGGCTTGAGCCCAGGAGTTCAAGACCAGCCTGGGCAACATAGGGAGACCTCACCTCATCTCTACAAAAAAAAAAAAAATTAAATTAGCTGAGCATACTGGTGTGCACCTGTAGTTCCAGCTTCTTGGGGACTGAGATGGGAGGATAACTTGAGCTCCAGAGGTGGAGACTGCAGTAAGCCATGATCATACCACTGTACTCTGGGCTGGGCAAGAGAACAAGACCTTGAAAAAAGAAAGGAAAGAAAGGAAGAAAGGAAGAAAAAGAAGAAAGGAAAGAAAGGAAGAAAAAGAAGAAAGGAAAGAAAGGGAAGAAAGAAAGAAAGAAAAGAAAAAGAAAGAAAGGGAAAGAGAGAGAAAGAAAGAGAGAGAGAAGAAAGGAAAGGAAGGGAAGAAAGAAAGAAAAGAAACGAAAAAAGAAAAGAAGGAAGGAAGGAAAAGAAAAGAAAGAAAGGAAAGGAAGGGAAGAAAGAAAGAAGGAAAAGAAAGAAAGAAAGAAGGAAATAAGGAAAGAAAGAAGGAAAGAAAGAAAGAAAGAAAGAGAAAGAGAGAGAGAGAGAGAGTTTAATCTACAGAGCCAATAAGAGCAATTGCATTTTGCATCCTTTATGTCTGAATTGAGAAAGAAGAGTCTGGGGATTCAGTGGGCTTCACCTCCCTCTGTTCTCTGCTTTTGTGGCTATTGTGTTTTATGTCTCAGACGTGGTTGCTTTCATCTCACACTTACAAAAACACGTTTTCAGTAATCAGTCATGTCCTGATCTCATTTGTCAATTAAAGGATCCTGGTTGTACTTGGCATTCTCTTGCTCACACCTCTTCAAGCCTCCAGCTTCTTACCTTGAAGAGTCTGTTGATAGTAGACAAAGGAGACACTCCGACCCAGTTTCTTCCACTCTAATCTGGAGGAAACAGTCTTCTTTGGGGTTTTACAGGCTAAAATAGCCTCTAGGAACAACAATAAAAATACTTGTTTTTCTAATTGTCTCCATGAATTTATATTTTACTTAACTGGGTAACAACATTTTAAACATATTTAAATTACTCCTTTATAGTTTTATTCATTCATTCATTCATAAATTACTTCAACGGGTCCCATGTTGGCTCAATGCAGAGATGAATTGGAAGCCTTCTAGCTCTTCCACATAATAACTGCGTGACACTATGCTTATTTCCCTGGTTATCAAGTTTGAGTTTTCACCGGTAAAATGGGCTAGTATTTCACAAAGTTGTTGTGAGTCTTCAAATGCAATAAGATACGCAAAGCACACAGACTTGGACATAGTAAGGACTTAACAAATGGCAGCTATGATTAATTACGTATCTTATTATTCTCAGTCTCAGTCTTGAAGGAGTCTACCATCTGGTAGAAGAGGAAACTAAGATAATGGCATTTCAGCTCAGTGTTGCTGAATACCAGCTATGTAAATGGTGATTCATGCTTAGTACCCAAGAAAGGCACTTAATCCAGCCCAGGACATGCTGGGAAACCAGAAAAGTTTCAGCAACATGCTATATTCTCACTCAGATCCCTTCTTTGTCGACCTGCTGTACAAATACATTAATACATATCCAACATGGTCTCCTAATAAATCATTGATTTTTACCCCCAAACAACTGCCTATATAACCTTGCCTCAGTCCAGATAATTATTAAAATTTAAATCTTGGCATCAACTGTGACTACCTCAATGTAGCTAAGTGCTTTTATTACAAGAAATTTACTGCAATTGTGTCATTAAATAATTCTTGGAGCCTCCAAAGGAACCCCCTTTTCACTGTCCAAACGAGATGTCTGAGAGAGAAAAAAAAACAACCCAGTGCCAGTCTGGGAACCGCTTCAACTTGCCAAATGGAAACCTCCAGTTATAAATATTTTTAAAAGTATTTTTTAACCAGGCTCTCTAGAATGTCAACTCCATATTTCTGAAATACTTTTTTCCCACAAGGCATATGGTTTGACCTAAAAAAGCACAGTATCTTTGACCAGAAATTATTTTAAAATCCTTTTCATACCTCTGATTTTAATGTTAAGCAAATGAATGTTAAAAAAGAATGCAGAATATTTAGTTTCTAATTTTTTTCATTCCACACATATTGCTGGACATACAAAAATGGAATAAAAGGTAATGGAAAATAGAAAGTAGGGCAGAGAAAAGAAAGGCAAGGAAGAAAAGAACCAAAAATTGTTTTCAAGGATATCTAAAGTTTTTAAAGCAGGTTTTATATTACAAAGAGACATCATTTTACAGACATGTTTACAATTATGCTACAAAGACAAATGTGTGCTAAGGGACCTGTCTGAGGAAATACAGTTCTGTTCTGTTGATTAAGGAGAATGGGTGGTGACCTTCCGGAGTCTTGAGTTGTAGATAGGTTTCCTTCCGGTATTTTGTGAGTTTCCAACAATTACACACACACCCACACTCATTTTCAGCCTATTCCTCATGTCTTCTGTGTCTTAAGTCTTATTTCACACTTAAATAATTGCATTGTGTTACATATTTAGACACTCACGCATGTGCGTGTGCTTGCGTGTGCACGCACACATACACACACCCCTCCTGGTGAATTCTTCCTAATTTCTGTCCTTATTGCGCTGTGGAAAAACCTCTATGAAACTTATACTAGAAAATATAGCAATAATTTTCCTAAGTCCAGTGACTTCACTCCAGCCTCTCTCTCGCTGGCCATGTAAAATGTGGAGAAATGGTTTATCCAGTTCATCCAAAATATGTTGAGTACTTACTGTCTGCCATGCATTGTTCTTGAGCTATATCAGTGAACAAAACAAAGATCCTTGCCCTTTGGAATCTTACAATCCAGCAGGGGAAGTCAGATAAACAAGAAACGTAATAAAGTGAATTACCTCGTATGTTAGTAGATGATGAGGGTTATGAAGACAAAAGAGAGCAGAGCAGAGTACAGGAGGTTTGGAAGTGCTAGGGACAGGGCTACAATTTTTGAAAAACGGTAGCCAGAGTTCACCTTGTTTAGAAGGTGACATTTGACCAAAGGTTTAAAGGAGGGAGATAATTCATTATATAGTTCTTTGAAAAAGAAGATCCCAAGTAAGGAAAGAGCCAGTGCCTAGGCCCTCAGGTACTAATGCTTGATTTTGAACTTCTAGCCTCCAGAACCATGAGAGAATAAATTTCTATTGTTTTAAGTCACCTGGTTTGTAGTATTTTTTAATGGCAACCATAGGAAACAAATGCAGAGAATAAAAATACTGGAATCATGGGGTCAATATCTGAAGATAAGGAAGTAAATGAACTTACAACCTAACTCTCATGAACTCTCTTCTCTCTCTTCAGCCAAAATTCAATACTTATGCCAGCATAATTTTGTGTATCAGGCTTTAGGGTTACTGCGCCATAACATGGAGGTTATAGCAGAGGCTTTGGAGTTAGCCTCTACCGTACACTCCCTATGTGATATTGGGAGAATTATTTTTATATCCACGTCTGTAAAATGATAAAAAGAACAGTACTCATCTTACAAAGTTGTCACTAAGATTAAATGAGACACTATATTTACATGCGTGATGCACATGGTACTACTTTGCATATGGTATGTACTCTGTAAATGGTCATTATTGTTTCCACCCCCTGAGGAATTTCTCTGAGTTATAGTTGCAAGCTTGCCTTTACATAGAAATATATACTTTATACCATCACAAATTTACCCATAAATCACTCCAGTTTGAAATAAAATGTTATCTCTGTAGGAGATAGCAAAAAATATAGATATAAATCATATTTTCTCAACCTAAGGCATATTAAAAACAGGAAAATGTGCCAAGCTTTTCTATTAAGATGATTATTTCATTGCCAAAATATCTATTTCATTTGGATCAAGAAAAGAGAATTCTTTGTTTATAAAAAGCATTAGCAGCAACATGTGGCAAAACAATCACATTTCGGAATTACATAGATAGAATCATTATGAATTTTAATTTTCCTGGATTCTGTACTGCTAATTATCCTTTGATTTCATTCTCAGGGCTCAAGTTAAAAATCATCAAAATCTTACATAACACAAAAAGAGAACTGATACTACCAAAATAGCTCTGACTTAGCAGAAATTACTTCTGTGAAGAAATGCTTGCTATTAAACTCTGATTTATAGCTTTCAGGTTTAGCATCCCTTTGCAGAAGGCTGCACATGTAATTTACAAGCCTGGCAGAGCTGCCCTGATTTCAGTCTCCTTCTGCTCTTGGCACTATCATGCGAAGTGATACAGCATAGCAGCACTGGAAAGAAGGAATTAATTCATAATTTCTTGACCTCGGAGAAACAAGACATAACAAATGAAAAAATTGGGTGAAACACACATACACATATATACAAATCATAAAATATTGTAGACTTACAGCAAAATTAAGTTACTGCATTTAGTCCTAAGACTAAAATGTAGAAGACGCAGAAATGTATTTATGCCTTATGAAGAGCCAAGCTGGAATGATGGGGACACATATACAATAGAATTAAAATGAAATTCTTAATTAAAAAGAGGTGAGATGAAAGAAAACACTTATTTTGGAGTAAGATTAACATTTGATTGCAATACATTATGAAAGGATTTTCTATATTAAAAATAAAACATGCATTAAAAAGTAATGTAAATGGGCACAGGGTTTTGTTTTGGAGTGATGAAAATATTTTGGAACTAGGCAGAGGTGGTGGTTGCACAAAACTGAATATATCAAATGCCACTGAATTGTTCACTTAAAGACTATGAATTTCAGGTTATGTAAAATTCACCTTGATACAGTTTTAAAACGTAATGTAAGTTTAAATAATATAATTTTGGTGTCCTAACTCAGATACTATGCGAGAGGATATACACTCACTGTTCCCAGTTGGACCCAGTATTAAGAACCTCCATGGAAGTGAGAAGTAGAAGTGAACTTCACTTCCTTTGTCCCTCGGGGACATCCTGGTCCATTTTCCCCTCCCTCACTCTGTGCTTACCCTTGTGGCCTTTCCAGCTTCTGTTCTGGCATCTCACCCAGCACTGTTTATCCATCCTGGAGGTGCTCCATAGTCCCAAATTCCCTCAATCATTAATTTCCTCTTCCCACCTCTCTCCTTTAAAACTAACTCATACCAGAGTGTTCTATAGCTTAAGCATATAAAATATTAGAACTTAAGAGAACCTAGTTAACCTAATAATTGTTGAAGTAATTTGTTAAGTTACTCACTTTTTTAATGATGAACTTTAAATTTATTATTTATTTATTTATTTATTTATTTATTTTTGAGATATAGTCTCGGTCTGTTGCCCAGGCCTGGATTGCAGTAGTGTAATCTTGGCTCACTGCAACCTCTGCCTCCCAGGTTCAAGTGATCTCCTGCCTCAACCTCCCAAGTAGCTGGGATTATAGGTGCCCACTACTAGGCCTGGCTAATTTTTTTAGTAGAGACAAGGTTTCACCATGTTGGCCAGGCTGGTCTCGAACTCCTGACCTCAGGTAATACACCTGCCTCAGCCTCCCAAAGTGCTGGGATTACAGGCGCGAGCCACCGTGCCTGGCCACTTTTTTTTTTTTTGAGACAATCTCTCACTTTGTTGCCCAGGCTGGAGTGCACTGGCATGATCATGGCTCACTGCAGCCTCAAACTCCTGCACTCAAGTGATCCACCCACCTGCCTCAGCCTGCTGAGTAGCTGGGACAACAGGCGTGTGCCACATGTCTGGCTAATTTGTTTGTTTTTTTATAGAAACAGTGACTTCACGTTTTCCAGGCTGATCTCAAACTCCTGACCTCAGGAGTTTGAGATTACAGGCATGAGCCACCACTCCCAGCCAGGACTGATTCTTACCACGCATATTTTTACTTAACAAGCACATATAATTTGTATTATGTGTTAGCACTGTTGAAAGCACTATGTGAATATTAACTCATTTAATTCCCCCAACTCCAGACCTTTGCTTTCATCTTTGTCTCTTTCCTTCAAACTTATCTTTCTCCAGTTCCAGGAACCTAAGACATACCTGATGATGAGAGGTCAGACATTTAGGACCCACTTCTTAATGGCCTAAACAAATATTAAATTTAAGAAATAACAATTCTTCTGATTGCCCAATATTATTAATTATATAAAAGATAAAGGATCCTATGGAAAAGCAGTAGGTGGTCAATATTTCAAATAAACTTATAGGGCAGGTATGGTGGTTCATGCTTGTAATCCCAGTACTTTGGGAGGCCAAGGTGGGCAGACTGCTTGAGCCCAGGAGTGCAAGACCAGCTTGGGCAACATGGTGAAACCCTGTTTCTACAAAACAATACAAAAAATTAACCAGACATGGTGGCCTGCGCCTGTAATCCCAGCTACTTGGGTGGGTGAGGTTGGAGGATCACTTAACCCTGGAGGTGGAGGTTGCTGTGAGCTGAGATCATACCACACTGCACTCCAGCACGGGTGACAGACGGAGATCCTGTCTCAAACAAAATAAAGCAAAACACAACAACAACAATAACAAAAACTTATTAAAAAGCCCATATATAGGTTACTAGTTTCTTTTGACAATTTTTTAAATGTGGCAAAATAAACATAAAATTCACCACCTTGACCATTTTTTACTGTATAGCTCAGCAGTATTAAGTATATTGTTGCACATATAACAATCTCCAGAACTATTTTATCTTGCAAAACAGAAACTTTATACTCTTAAATTAACTCCTCCTTATAAACATTTTAAAGAAGCTAAAATAGATAAAATGGTGCCCCAAAGTAAGCTATATTAATATCATCTTAAATATACACAGAGGGGTTTGTGTTCATTTCTATTTCTCATATCTAGCTGGCTAGAAACTTTCCAAGCTCTCCATCTCCCAGTTTCACAAATCAGATTTGCTTTGTTGCAGGTAATGTAAGTAATAGGAGACCCTCTTTGTACATCCAGTCTTTTATTGAATGTCCAAAATGTCCACTGAGGAGGTGGTGAAAATGTTCTTGAGGTGGAGTCAGCATGAAGCAGCATTTCAGGCAGAGGAATTAGTAGAAGGTAAAGGCAGAGAATCCCAACAAATAGAAAATCACATCATATGAGTCACTCTCATGAGTTATTTCAACAATGCAGCCTGTGAAAATCAGTAAGATACTGTACCTTGGTACTCTACTGCTGTGACCACTTGCTGGTCTTTTGGGGCAGAAAATCCATAGGCCTTATGATCTGAAAGGTTAAAACAGATAGGATAATTAAAAATAAACAAAAATTCACTTTCAAATGTCCGAATGGAATGCAATATTCAAGAAAACTGTCCTAAAGTTTGGTGACAGTTTTGCCCAATTCCTAACACATAGTTTTAAAGTATCAAAATAGGAAAAAGCAAACAAAACTATACGTATTTATTTTCTAGATTGTAGTTTTGGCCTTTAAGCATTTCCCAAAGTAGAATCCTTGTATCTATTTGGACCCCACCACAGACAACACGCTCTTGCCAGCCCAATCATTGAAAAATATCTTACATCCTTCATTCAGCTTAATATGCACTCTAGTGTCACACGGTATTGCCTCACAAATAACAGCTAATTCTTCTTAGTGCTTATTTAAAAGTATAAATAGCTTTATAAATTTATCCCTGACAATACTTATGTCATATAGAAATGAGTCATTTTACATACTTTTGATGAAATTTGTATATGTATATAGTATAATAGATATAAGTTGTATATGAAATTATGATGAAAAATTCAAGCAGAACATCTTTATTTTTTCCCCCCAAAACATTTCAATGATTTTTGAGAACTGGTCTATAGACTAAAGTAACTACTATGGTGGCTACCGCTACTGTGATCTAATAGTTACATGATGCTGCTGTTGTTTATTACCATTCCCTTAAACTAACACAGAAATTTTCATTTAAAAAGGCACCTCTGATACAGATAGGAGACAGAAAAGTGCTGGGTAGGAGAAGGCAGTTTCCTTGGCAAAGGCCCTACCCTCAGGCCTGGAGACCCGCGACCCTAAAAGGGGTCAGGCATTCCTGTTTTCATACCCCAAAAGTTGCCTTTTGTCCCACCATGCCCCCTATCCTGTACCTATATAAACCCCAAACCCCAGGTTCTAGAAGCAGATGAGCAGGCAAGGAGACGAGGAGACAAGCAGACAAATGGCGGAACAACGGGGCAGAGAAAGATAGAAGAGGAGAGAAGTCTGAACACTGAGAGGAGTTCGACTGGGGGTGGTCGGAGAAGTGTTCAGCCTCTGGATGGCCAAACTCCAGGAAAAGATCATCTTCCCACTCCATCCCTTCTTCCAGCTCCCCATCCATCCTGCTGAAAGCTACCTCCACCACTCAGTAAAACCCTGCATTCATCCTTCAACTCCTTGTGTGACCTGATTTTTCTGGGATACTGGGCAAGAGCTCAGGATACAGAAAACTGTCACACTGGCCCTCCGCCCACACGAAAAGGCAGAGGGTCCCTTGAGCTGGTTAACACTCAGGCCATCTGTGGATGGCAAGGCTAAAAGGGCACATTGTAACACACACCCGCTTGGGCTCCTGCACCTGTCCGTCTGCATGCTGCCCCTCCCCTCAGGGATTCAAGCAGCGGCCATCGAAAAGGTGAGCCACACCCCTGTCGCACGTCCTGCGAGGGGGATCAGGGAACTCTCCCATTTCACCTTCACATACTTGCTTTTATGCTGTAAAATTCAATATTCAAAATAACCTAGTGTGGTAGGCATTATTAGTACTAAAGAAGAAAGTATCAATAAAACTTTCTAATTCCATCTTTGATCTAAATCACTTTCTTTATGGATGTCATTCTATACTCCAGTGTAATGACCATGTTTAAAAATAATTTAAATATTTTCCTATAAGTATACATCTCTAAAATATAAATGTTACAAGTGCAAGACTGTTGCCTGTTATAGTCTCTGAAATTAACCCAAACACTCAGAACAGTGCCTGGCATAAAGCAAGACACAATAAATGTTTGTTGAATAAATGAGCTCATTCCTTATTGTATACTAATAAGAAAAGTCCAGTAAATGAGGTCAGATCAAACTGACACTGAGGAAGAGTTCCTGAAGGCAAGCAATTCTTTAGGGTAAGTGTTGTAAGTATACAATATTGGATTGGTATTAATTGTTTCAAAGTCAGAATAATGCAAAGCATTATTGTTGGTTGATCTGGTTTGACTGTGTCCCCACTCAAATCTTGTCTTGAACTGTAGTTCCCATAATCCCCATGTGTTGTGGGAGGAACCTGGTGGGTGGTAATTGAACCATGCTGTTCTCGTGATAGTGAGTGAGTTCTCATGAGACCTGATGGTTTTATAAGGGGCTTTTTCCCTGCCTTCACTCTGCACTTCTCCTGGCTGCTGCCATATGAAAAAAGATGTATTTGCTTCCCCTTCTGCCATGATTGCAAGTTTCCTGAGGCCTCCCCAGCCATGCTGAACTGTGAGTCAATTAAACCTCTTTCCTTTATAAATTACCTAGACGCAGGTATGTCTTTATTAGCAGAATGAGAACAGACTAATACAATGGTCATCTCAAGAAAACAATTTAGGCAAAACAATCCAACTGCTCTCCTTCATTATTCACCCAAAAAATTATACATGATATAAGGTAAGACTGAATTAAGCCTATCATGAAAAGCTAAATAAAGTTATTTATTGACTATATATTTCTATAATTTATTTGAAATGCTATTTCTCCACTCATGCTACCATCTGTCCTCTGTCTTCCTGTGGTCTACTGACCCTGTTTTCATTAAGACGACAATGACCTATCTGTTGGCATATCTAATGGACACTTTTCAGTCTATATCTTACCTGACCTCTCTATGACATGTGACTCTGTTGACTCCCTTGTATTCTGTAACTTGATTCTCTCCTAGTCTTTGTCCTTCTGTTCTGATCCTAGTACTTCATTCTGTCTGCTTTGTGAGTTCTTCTTCCTCCTTGTTCTGCCCATCCATCCATCTATCCATCCATCCATCCATCCATCCATCCATCCATCCAGAAACTGCTTTTCTGACTAAACTAGCTCCTTTTTATAGAGTATTTTATACTCTGATTGAGCCAACTAGCATTTATTTGCTAAAAAGTTGTAACTCCATATCTCCAGCTCCAATCTCTCTTGAAATTAAATCTGTGAGGCTGGCTTTCTGCTGGACATCTGTATTTCCATTTCCCACAATTACCACAAACTCTTGGGCAAAACTCATCAGCTTGCCCCCAAACTTGTACTATTTCTGCAAATCTCATCCCTGTGTAAAGCATCACATTCCATGTGGCCACTCACACTAGAAACTTAGGTACTGCCCATGATGCATCCATCTTCTCATCCCTTCATTCATCAGCTTCCATCTATAGACTAAGAATTGCGAGTCATCCAAGAAAATGTTTTGAAGTATTTTTCCTTCCCTGTCTTTCCCATCTCCCACCTTTATGCCACAAAGTGCTCAGGGAAGGGATATGGACAGCCAAACTTGAGAGAGAAAAATAGGGTATTTCCTGCCTTTCCACGTCAAAAGTCCCAACCATTAGAGTAATGGAAAACATTCAGGATTTAGGCAAACATTTAAGAGAAACCATCATGAGCAAATTACACCTGCTTTCTGGACTTGGAGTACAGAGAAGGAAGTAACTTAGAGGACAAAGACCTTGATGGACTCTTGAGAAAGGATAATAATAGCTAAAATTTATTAAGCACTTGGTGCTTCACAAGTATTAACTCATTTGACTCTTACAATTCTCTGTGGCAGGGTACCATTTTTGCTCACGTTTTTGAGGGTGGGAAAACTGAGGCACAGAAAGAGTAAGAAACTTGGCCATGGTTATATAAGAAGTAAGTGGTGGAGTTTGGATTTGGACTCAGTCAGTACCTAAAGCCCACATAGTTAATTACTGTGGTATACTAGGCCCACACCGTGCCCCAAGATGAACACGGGCAAGGATTGCAGATTAACAAAGATGCCAGGAGGAAAGGTTCATTAGTCCTATGAAAACAGGAGAGTTTAAGAAATTGGTGGTTAGAATGAAGGCAAAAGACTGGCTCTGGAGCACAATAGGAAGGTGGAAGCTAAGAGGCTGAACTAGGAAAGTAGGACACCAGGGTAATCCCAGAGGGGAGGTCTAGGTAAGGGTTTCTTAATCTTGACACTATTGATGTCTGGCACCCAATCATTCTTTGTTGCAGGGGGCTGTCCTGTGCACTGTAGGATGTTTTGCAGTATCCCTGGCTTCTACCCACTAGATGCCGGTATCACCACGCCCCAAGTGATGACAACTAAAATGTCCCTAAACATTAGCAAATGTCCCCTGAAACATGGGGGTAAAGAACTCACTCCTGGTTGAGAACCATTGCTCTAGACTTCCAGTTAGACCAGTTTGAACAACCAGGAACAGGAATAAACCAATAGACTGTAAAGAATGCCAAAGAATCATGAATTCTAGGATTCTGAAAGGTTCCTATAAAATCAGAATTGTATAACTATGAAAGATAATTGATTATACTCCTGGAAAGGAGAAAGAAATCTTTCATATGACATGACATCTCTTCTTTGATTTATTCATCTCTATATACCAACATGTAAATTAGTCTTCCATTGTGCTAGATTTTTTCACTCCTATGCTATTCTGGAGATTTTTCTTTTTTCCTTAAAAGCCTGGACAGCAAATCTAATTGTGAAGTTAAAATTTGCAAAACTACTTTGAGAGGCCAAGGAAGGAGGATCACTTGAGGCCAGGAGTTTAAGACCAGCCTGCGCAATATAGTAATGTCCCCCATCTCTACAAAAAATTTTTAAAAATTATCTGGGTATGGTAGCACCTGCCTGTAGTCCCAGCTACTTGGGAGGCTGAGGCAGGAGGATCACTTGAGCGCAGGAATTTGAAGCTGCAATGGGCTATGATCGCACCACTGCACTCCAGCCTCGGCTGGACAACACAGTGACTCACAAAAAATTTTTTTTTAATTTGCAAAAGTCTATGGGACACAAATTACTTGATTTCTAGTATAACAGGAAAACCAGTGATATGCAGATATCTCTAAATGGCTAACATATTTAACAGGGAAACTAGCAAATATGTTGTCTATGTGAAGAGTACAGGACTGAACTGATTTCTATTGACAGCTGTAAATATGTCCATAGAAAATAGTGACCCATGTGGCTCAATCCTCGAGAGGTGTCAGGTCCACCAAGGAGTAATTTCAAAAGGACTCTTCTGCTTGTATATTTCAAGAACCAAGAACCTTGAAAGGGGTCCATGCCATCTTTTAAAATATCCTTTTCCATACACTTTGATCTCATAGCAGCTGTTCTTTCTTTTCTCTTCCCCCATATCCCTTTCTTCTCCTGCATTCCTTTCTTTCCTAGTTTCTCTTCTGTTTCTCACATGTTATTTTATAGACTCCAAAGATAGGGTCTGAGTCTTCAGAGAGCAGAGGAAGGAATGAGACAGGAGACCAAGCCAGAATCCTCTTCAGTGAGCTGGAGAAAGGACAGGACCTTAAATGTTCTTGTTGCTTTACTCCTTCTTTTATTTATTTTTTTATTTTTGAGACTTGAGTCTCACTCTATTGCCCAGGCTGGAGTGCAGTGGCACAGTCTCGGCTCACTGCAACCTCCACCTCCTGGGTTCAAGTGATTCTCATGCCTCAGCCTCCTGAGTAGCTGGGATTACAGGCGCACATCACCACATCCAGCTAATTTTTGTATTTTTAGTAGAGGTGGGGTTTCACCATGTTAGCCAGTCTGGTCTCGAACTCCTGACCGCAAATGATTCACCCGCCTTGGCCTCCCAAAGTGCTGGGATTACAGGCATGAGCCACCGCACCTGGCCTACTGCTACTTTTCATGACAAAATCTCTGAACATTTTTGCCAGTGATTCCAATGCCAAACCATTATTCTGTGAAACTTTCGAAGTATACTTTGAAGAAGTCTCTTTGTCCTTTTAGCAACGTGTGAATTAATGCCCTCAGAGAAACTCTACTTATGACTGACAATTCTTGGGATTTTTGAAGTATTTTAGTTCACTTTTTAGACAAAACAATGAAAACTCAAATTCCCTGGAAACCAGTTGAGGAAAACCTCAGGGCAAAATAGGAAAAGATAATCTTTGTTCCCTCCGTATCATCATACCTTTGAACTTTTCAAACACCACACTGCCTACAGAGAATGTTTATTTTCTTCAGTAGGTTCTGGCCTTCCTTCATTTCAGGCAAACTTTAGTACAATCTGAGATTAGAAGATTTAGGAACTGGGTTTCAGGAATCATTGAGAAATAAAATCATTTTCTCTTTCTCAATTCCAGTTTTCTACTTGTTAAAATTTCCTTTAAGAAACATTTCTTAAATTGTCAAAAATTACTATAAAAGTTCTGTGAAAAATAACAGCTGTTAGCTTCAGGAATTTTGTTAATTCCCTTGTACATTTTTCATGTGTATAATAATATTTGAACAGAAAAATAATGCATCACAGATGTTAACAAAGAGGATTAGTTGAATTGGCAAAAGTATGTAGGCAAAAAATTATAAAGGGCATTAGCTTTAATAAATTAATTATCAGCAGTATTTCTTAGTAGCTGAATATTTATTTCCATATATTTTTTTCTTTTTGTGTGTATAAATTTAAGGGGCAAAAGTACAGTTTTGTTACCTGGGTATATTGTGTAGTGGTGAAGTCTGGGCTTTTAGTGTAGCTGTCATCCAAATATACATTGTACCTATTTTTGTGATTTTTTTTTGAGAGGGAGTCTTGCTCTGTGGCCCAGGCTGGAGTGCAGTGGCGCTATCTCAGCTCACTGCAAGCTCCGCCTCGTGGGTTCATGCTATTCTTCTGTCTCAGCCTCCCGAGTAGCTGGGACTACAGGCGCCGCCACCACGCCCAGCTAATTTTTTGTATTTTTAGTAGAGACAGGGTTTCACCATGTTAGTCAGGATGGTCTCAATCTCCTGGCCTCGTGATCCGCCTGCCTCGGCCTCCCAAAGTGCTGGTATTACAAGCATGAGCCACCGTGCCCGGCCTTTTGTGATTTCAAGTATCTTCTTCTAGCTACCTTTCTTCATCTAATTCTATTTATTTCAGGGTTTACCAACAAATTAAGTAAAAATATTTAAAATGTGTGGTCACTTATGTGGAACTTATTTGAACAGAAAGCTCTGAATCTTTAAATTTAAAAAGTTTATTTATTACAAGATTTCTACCTTGTTTTAGCCTTTCTAGAGTTCCTTTTTTAAAAACTTGTACCTAATAACTCTCTTTATAAAAACAAAATGTTGGATTTTATATCAACTTATCACTAGCAGATGTTAGATTTTGCCCCTGTTGGCTGCTTTCTTGAAGTGATTTTTATTTTTTCTTCACTTTTCCAGAATAAATTAAATAGGAAAATAAACAAAAGAAAATGGTCATGTAGGCCTGCTGGTTGAGGTCAACAATTGTCTTAAAGTTAGCCTCAGAACATCTTTAATAGTTATGAACATGTTCCAAAAGCACTGGCAGAAGTTCATAAAATAAGGTGAAGAGATGATTATTTTCATAACTGCTAACAACTCCAAGTCAAATAATTCCCAGTCAAATGAAACCTTTTGTGTTTCTTTTCCTCCCAACTTTAAGAACAAAAGTTTTTGTATTCTCTATTACTCATCGAAGACAGTCTGGTTTGACTAACAATATTTACTTTACATTGCTACAATTTTAAAATTACTAAAAAGGTGTTATTTAAATTAACACTTTTAATTGAAAACATGACAAGGAAAAACTGGAGAAGTGTTATACAAGTTTTTTTTTTTTTTTTTTTGACAGAGTCTCTCTCTGTCACCCAGGCTGGAGTACAGTGGTGCGATCTTGGCTCACTGCAACCTCTACCTCCTGGGTTCAAGTGATTCTCCTGCCTCAGCCTCCCAAGTAGCTGGGATTACAGGCACCCGCCACCACACCTGGTTAATTTTTGTATTTTCAGTAGAGACGGGGTTTCACCATGTTGGCCAGGCTGGTCTGAAACTCCTGACCTCAAGTGAACTGCCCATCTCGGCCTCTCAAAGTGGTAGGATTACAGATGTGAGCCAGTGCACCCGGCCCAAAGATTTTGTTTGTTTGTTTGTTTGTTTTTGAGACAGAGTCTGGCTCTGTTGCCTAGGCTGGAGTGCAGTGGAGCGATCTCGCCTCACTGCAAGCTCTGCTTCCTGGGTTCACGCCATTGTCCTGCCTCAGTCTCCCAAGTCACTGGGATTACAGGTGCCTGCCACCACGCCCGGCTAATTTTTTTGTATTTTTAGTAGAGACGTGGTTTCACTGTGTTAGCCAGATGGTCTCGATCTCCTGACCTCGTGATCCACCCGCCTCAGCCTCCCAAAGTGCCGGGATTACAGGCGTGAGTCACCACACCCAGCCACCTGCTTTAAAAGTATAGTACCACAGTATCATGTATAAAAGCAAGTTATACAAACTACGGGTATCAATTATATCATAAGTTTCATAAAAATAAAAATTTATGGCCATGTGGTTTTGATAGTTACTGAAAGACAATTATTATACTGATATGGTTTAGATCTGCGTCCCACCCAAATCTCATGTTCAGTTGTAATTCCTAATGCTGGAAGTAGGGCTGGTCGGGGGTGATGGGATCATGGGAGCAGTTTCTCATGAATGGCTTAACACAATCCCCTTGGTACTGTTGTCATGATAGTGAGTGAGTTCTCCTGAGATCTGGTTGTTTAAAAGTGTGTAGCCTGTCCCCGCTTCCTTCTTTCTTTCCTTCCTTCCTTCCTTCCTTCCTTCCCTCTCTCCCTCCCTCCTTCCTTCCTTTCCCTTTTTCCTTCTCTTCTTCCTTCTCTTTCTCCTTCCTTCCTTTCTTCCTTCCTTCCTTCCCTCCCTCCCTCCTTCCTTTTCCTTTTTCCTCCTCCTCTTCCTTCTCTTTCTCCTTCCTTCCTTCCTTCTTTCCTTCCTTCCTTCCTTCCCCTTCCCTCCCTCCGTCCCTCCCTCCGTCCCTCCCTCCCTCCCTCCCTCCCTCCGTCCCTCCCTTCCTTCCTTCCTTCCTTCCTTCCTTCCTTCCTTCCTTCCTTCCTTCCTTCCTTCCTTCCTTCCTTCCTTCCTTCCTTCCTTCCTTCTCAGACACAGTTTCCCTCTGTCACCAAGGCTGGAGTGCAATGGCGCCATCTTGGTTCACTGCAACCTCTGCTTCCCGGGCTCAAGTGGTTTTTGTGCCTCAACCTCCCAAGTAGCTGGGACTACAGGAATGAGCCACCATGTCCTGCCATTTTTTGTACTAATAGTAGAGATGGGGTTTCGCCGTGTTAGCCAGAGTGGTCTCAAACTGCTGGTCTCAAGTGATCCGCCCACCTCAGCCTCTCAAAGTGCTAGAATTACAGGCATGAGCTACCACACCTGGCCAACAAGTGTGTAGCACCTCCCCGCTTTCTCTTTTGCTCTTGCTCACACCATGTGAGACGCCTGTGCCCGCTTCACCTTCCTCCATAATTGGAAGCTTCCTGAGGCCTCCCCAGAAGCAGAAGCCACTATGCTTCCTGTACAGCCTGCAGAGCCGTGAGCCAATTCAACCTCTTTTCTTTATAAATTACACGGTTTCTGGTATTTATTTGTAGCAATGGGAGAACAGATCAGCACATATACTAATAAATATAAAAAATTGCACAGGGTTGGCATTGACAAATAAAATAATTCCACCCAGTATTTATTAGGGATAAATATGTATATTAATAGAAAGTAACCCAATGAAGTAGCAACAAATTTAGAGCTAGACATTATGGTCATCTATCTTATTATTGTTCAACCATACTAGATTTAGAGAGTAGGCGAGAAAGAAAAAGAGAGAGAGACAGACACATGTCTTTAGAGTCTCTCGAACTAGATAATCTGGCTCTTCCTCTTAATGAGACATTGATATTCTATTTTCAGAGAAAGGGAAGCCACACCAAAATGCAAGGAGAAAGAAAAGACAGACTTGACTTTAGAGTTACTGGGGGCTGATGTCCCGGTCAGTTTATGATCATCTTAGGAATTTAAGAATAATTTTCACTATGAATAAATTCTCCCCTTAAGAACCTAACTTCTGGCCGGGCGCGGTGGCTCACGCCTGTAATCCCAGCACTTTGGGAGGCCGAGGCGGGCGGATCACAAGGTCAGGAGATCGAGACCACGGTGAAACCCCGTCTCTACTAAAAATACAAAAAATTAGCCGGGCGCGGTTGTGGGCGCCTGTAGTCCCAGCTACTCGGGAGGCTGAGGCAGGAGAATGGCGTGAACCCGGGAGGCGGAGCTTGCAGTGAGCCGAGATCGCGCCACTGCACTCCAGCCTGGGCGACAGAGCGAGACTCCGTCTCAAAAAAAAAAAAAAAAAAAAAAAAAGAACCTAACTTCTAAGTAAGATATGACTCCACTGCATTAAAATCCTCATTTGTCAGATGTATTATTAGTCTGTTCTCACACTGCTAAGACTGGGTAATTTATTTATTTTTTATTTATTATTTTATTTTTTTGAGACAGAGTCTCACTCTGTCACCCAGGGTAGAGTGTAGTGGCACGATCTCAGCTCACTGCAACCTCCACCTCCCAGGTTCAAGTGATTCTCATGCCTCAGCCTCCTGAGTAGCTGGGATCACAGGCAAGTGCCATCATGCCTGGCTAATGTTTATATTTTTTAGTAGAGATGTGGTTTCATGATGTTGGCCAGGCTGGTTTTGAACTCCCGATTTCAGGTGATCCACCTACCTGGGCCTCCCAAAATGCTGGGATTACAGGCGTGAGCCACCGTGCCTGGCCAAGACTGGGTAATGGTAATTTATAAAGGAAGAGATTTAATGGACTCACAGTTTCATGTGGCTGGGGAGGCCTCACAATTATGGTGGAAGGCAAAAGGCACGTCTTACATGGCAGCAGTAAAGAGAGAATGAGAGCCAAGCAAAAGGGGAAACCCCTTATAAAACCATCAGATCGCATGAGACTTATTTACTACCATGAAAACATTATGGGGGAAACTGCCATCATGATTCAATTATCTCCCACCAGGTCCCTCCCAGAACACGTGGGAATTATAGGAGCTACAATTCAAGATGAGATTTGGGTGGGGACAGAGCCAAACCACATCAACAGATATAACAATTGAGAGTAGTTAAATAAGTTGCTCGAGGTCACAATGCTTCAGAAAGCAGGGAAGCCAAGATGTCCATCCACTTAATCTGCTCCACAGTCCCCTTTCCTCTCTCCCTGCCCTCAATAAGTACAAGGCATTTTGAGAAAGTAGCACCAAACACAAGACCACCAGACACTCTGTAATGGCTTCATAGCCATTTTCAAACTTTAGGGTTGTAAAGATATTATTCAGAGAGTATATTACAAATTGCCATCTTAACAGAGACAGTGTTAATGAGTAAATGTTTATGGTGAATGAACTAATTTGAAACCGTGTATATTTATGCACAAAAGTTTTATGCCCTCTGCCTTTTCTGGTTCTTCAACAACTTAAGCATAAGAGAGACTACTGAAGATTCAAAATTGAGGATAAAGTTATTTTCATGTAAGTTACCTGCATTACTAAGTTCAGGAAAACTTCCAGGGCATTCCGTTGCACAAACAACTAGATTAAAATTTTTCAGTGATATTAGAAAGAGATGAAGTAATTAAATTAACTTCTCAAAGTAAAATAAATTCTCAAAAATTAAAAAAAAAAATGTCCTGCACATGTTCAAGTGTGTAATGGTAGCCATTGGCAGAGGAAAACCATCAGTGGGTGACTTTCTCACCAGGTGCTTTTTATCAGACATGAAGAAGCCATTTTAGGATTCTGTAGTCTTTGATTTTCAGCCAAACACAATTCATTTACGTGTGACATTAGCTATAGATTTTAGGTAGATGACAACAGTCATTTCAAATCTAGTAGACTATCAAGACAAAATGAAGAAATACCCCTTCCAAAATGGATGCTAATAAGAACCACATACTCAGTGGAAGCCACGGTTATTGGCCATTCTGTGTTCTAATTGCTTCTCCTTAAGATTAAGTTACCAGAAAACAAAATGATGGCCCTAAAACTTCATTAGTGGAAAGTAGAAAAAGATGAAATATGTCAGACATCAAAACAGACACATGATGTAATGGCAAAGAGATGGAGAACAACAAGCCTGGGTGCTTTCCTTACTAATGAGACGTGGTCTGGGTTGTGTATAGGCGCATCTCTATAGCAGAGATGGTTCATCAGACTTTGAGAGCTCTATTAACTAGGATTATTCGTTGCTCTTTAATCTGAAACTGTAGTTACCTAACTCCTAGACCTAGATATGGCTTTTAAAGATTAAAAGTACAGAACCACTGCCAGCATTTGGCAGTTCTATTTCTCACTAGAAATATACTTACTAATTTAATTGTCAAATAAATCATTTTTAAGATTAGGTGTTGTAAATCATTTCTCCAGAGTTTGATCAGCTCTGGGCAAATGGTTAAAACTGAGTTTCTGAACCTGGATTTGAACTCTGGTTCTGAAATTCTGTGAGAATCTGTGCATCTCTGCACAAAACACCCTAACAGCTGATACACACACAGATTACTCAGTGGCAGTTTGGGTCAGGGGATAGAGAAATAATAATTCCACAGGTATTTGTTACTAAACCACCTGGATGTGGTGGCATGTGCCTGTAATCCCAGCTACTTGGGAGGCTGATTTGGGAGTATTGCTTGAACCCTGGAGTTTGAGACAAGCTTGGGCAACACAGCAAGACCCCACCTCAAAAAAAAAAAAAAAAAAAAGAAAAAAGAAAAAGAAAAATAGCTGCTTAAACAGCATGTGTGAGAAGATATATCACTTAACCATCTACTAAACTCTTTTGACCTCCCAGGCTACATAGATGTTTGGTATTGTTTCAAACTTTGTTTATATCTTCGTAGTTTTACTTCTCTGACTTACTGAGTGAATTTCCAGAATCACTAACAGTTTAATGTGTTTTGCAGAGATTAGCATAAAAAAAGATCAAAAGGATTATCTAATATCACCAATCTGTTAAATGTATAATCTGCAAATGAGGTTATCTTTGCATTTCTCAAACAAAGATAATCCTTTTCTGCTGGGCGCAGTGGCTCACGCCTGTAATCCCAGCACTTTGAGAGGCCAAGGCCAGTGCATTGCTTGAGGTCAGGAGTTGGAGATCAGCCTGGCCAACATGGTGAAACCCCATTGCTACTAAAAAAAATACAAAAAATAAGCCAGGTGTGGTGGTGCATGCCTGTAGTCCTAGCGACTCAGGAGGCTGAGGCAGGAGAATCACTTGAACCCGGGAGGCAGAGGTTGCAGAGAGCTGAGATTGTGCCACTGCCCTCCAGCCTGGGTGACGGAGCAAGGCTGTCTCAAAAAAGGTTGTATATAATAAATAAGCACATAAAGGGATACAGGTTGACCATGAGTTTAATAAGGCTTAAGTTTTTGGGACCAACCCTTACAAGGGTGCTTCACAAGGCCCAAGTGAGGGTGGGTGTGGGGAGGGCTTAGCAATGCATGCACATTTTATAAAATTTGCAAGAATAAGGTTTTTTTTTTGTATTATTTTTCTTACACAGGGAACTAATAACCCACTCCTACACATAATTTTGGACTTCTCCTTATTAATGAGTTTACTTAGCTTTCTCGATTTTACCACCCACAAAGCTGGGAGAAAGAAACGGTCTCCATGGACCATGATCTGAGATTCAGCCTTTAAAATACTAAAGATTTTATATGTCCAGTGATTTAGCATGCACACTCTCTATCAAACTTCATTTCTTAAAATATGAGAGTTGTGTGAATTTTATTTTTCAACTTTCCTGCTGGAAGATGACTCATAAAATCTTGGCCCTTACATTACATACAAGTGTTATTAATTAAATTCTATTACCACAAGTGCTTACAGAAGAAACTTGAAAACCAAGGGAAACTTCCCAGCCATTGTTGCTTCATGCTTCCTTTGATTAGTCTTCAGGAAGCCAAAAGAACAAGAACCATTTATTTTGAAGTGCAGAACACGGAAACAATGATTTGGCATGGCTTAACTATCATATTCACAATTGTCAGGCAAGATTCCTAAGAATTAGCTACCCTGATTTCTTGGGTCCTCTAAATCCAGGGACCATAATTTCCCTTTTCTTTTGGTAAAAACAGTTCTTTGACTTTTTTATTTCAAAACTAGTCCTACTCATCCAATTGTGAGCCAACACCAACACGTACCTTTTTAGTGTCAGTGAACTAGACCAATAAAATAATTTAGTGAATATTTGCACACATTAAAATCAGTTGGACCTTTGGAGCTGCCTCCTAGAATGGTCAGGAAATGAGTTTTTGTGCTATTGGATAAAGGTCAATTTTTTTTTCTTTTTTTAATTTTGGCACAGGGTCTTGCTCTGCCACGCAGGCTGGAGTACAGTGGCGTGATCATAGTTCACTGCAGCCTTGATCTCCCAGGGTTCCGGCAATCATTGCACCTCAGCAGTCCTGAGTAGCTGGGACTGTGGCACATACCACCATGCCTGGCTAATTTTTGTGTTTTTTGTAGAGACAGGGTCACTTTACGTTGCCCAGGCTGGTCTCGAACCTCTGGGCTCAAGTGATCCACCTACCTCGGCCTCCCAAAGTGCTGGGATTATAAGCATGAGCCGCCACGCTCAGCCAAGGTCAAATTTTTGAAACTCTTTCAAATTGAGTATTGAAAAGAGGAACAAAGGTATTTGTGTCCAGATACGGTATGCAAAAGTCTAATTGTCATAATATAACTCAAGTGAAATGGCTGTTTAATGTTTGTCATAGCATGAAGAGAGCTAGATATATGGCAGAATCTACCAAAAGTTTTGAAATTATTTAGAGTCAGCCTTAGCACGTAATCTTAGCACTTAATAAGGTGGTATCGGAACTGACTTTACCCCCATTGGGATAAAGAACTAAATTGTATCCTACCACTATTATTTTCAACAGCTTGGCTTTTTGAATAAATATCATCTAAAATTAAATAAAAGACAACATTAGAGTCTAGCAAGGTAAGAAAAGAGTAGTCTATAAGAGAAATGCAACTTAAGTCTTAGTCTTCATTATAGATGGAAACAGAATCATTCTGTCTTGAGGAAGTCATAACCCAGTATTTGAAACCCAGTGCTGTGAATTACTAGCCACGTCACCTTGGACAAGCTACAACCTCAGTTTCGTTTAGCTAAAATGAAGCTAGTAATGCCTTTCCTAGCTGGTTGTAAAGATTAAATAAAGTTATGCACATAATTGCTTAGCCTACATCTTGGCACACAGTAGATTCTCTATAAATACTTGCTTCTCATCCCTCTTCCCTCACTTCACATTGCTTTTTATCCAATGTGGTGATGCAGATAGAGCATTTCACAAATGCTTCTGCAATAATCGTGCATGAGGATGTTCTGTGAAAAATGAATTGTTAGAGTTATACTTTTCCCCCATCTTTTTTTTTTTTTTTGAGACAGGGTTTCACTCTGTTGCCCAGGCTGGAGTGCAGGCGCACAATCATGGGTCACTGCAGCCTTAACCTCCCTGGGCTCAGGTGATCCTCCCACCTCAGCCTTCTGAGTAGCTGGACCACAGCTGTTAGCCAACCTGTCTGGCTAATTTTTCTATTTTTTGTGGAAATGGGGTTTCACCGTGTTGCCCAAGCTGTTCTCATACTTGTGGGCTCAAGCGATCTGCCTGCTTCAGCCCCCCAAAATGCTGGGATTATAGGTGTAAGCCACCACACCTGGCCTCCACTACCTTTTTAAATGTAATGACTACTTCATTACAGTGGAAAGCCCTGGGTTTAAATTCTTCCTCCTTTTTTGTCCTTACTATGATATGTTTTGGAGAGTTGAAACCTCTTTGGCTGTGTCTTGTCCTCTGTAAAACATAATTTATGATGATGCCTTCCATAACTACCTCAATTGACACAACCCACCACACCCTTCTTCCTAAGACGCTTTCCACACTTAACATCCAGGACAACACACCTTCCTAGTTTTTCTTCTCATGGCTCCCATCTTTGGTCAACTCTACTCCTCTATCTATATTTCCTTCTTTAATGATGTGATCCAGATTCCTGGCATTAAACACTCTGACATGCTAAATACTCCCAAATATATATTTCCATTCTGGACATCTTTGCTGAACTTCAGATCCAAATGCCTATCACCTGAAAGTTTACGAGACATTTCAAACTCTACATCCAAACATCATCCTTATTTCTAAACCTGTTCCACCTTCTCCACGTCAGATGGTGGCAACCCAATTATTCCATTGCTCTGGTTGAAAAATATCTGGCATTTATTTTTAGTGATCCCACATATCACAGCCCCTCTCCAATTCATCAGCAAAAACTATTGGCTTTACCTTCAAAATGCATTCAGAATCTGACCACTTCTCACTCCTCCCATAGCTACTACTGTGGTCTGAGCACTAACATCTCTTTCTTGGATTACTGCAATAGCCTCCTGACTGTCCTGCTTCTGTCGTGCCTTTCTGGAATCTAATCTCAACACATCCACTAGAGTGACCCTTTAAGATGCTAAGTCAGATCATGGTACTCTTCTGCTCAAAACCTTGGACTAGTTCTTCATTTCTCCGGAGTAGAAGGAGAAGTCCTTTCATTGGCCTAGAACTATGCAATGTGGCCCATTGCTTTCAAATCTCCTTTTCTCGACTCTCCCCTCCCTCTGCTCCAGGGACACTGGCTTCCAGTTCATCCTCAATCAGGCCAGACTCTAGCTGTTTCCTTCATCTGAAAGACTCTCCCTTCAGATGCCTATTAACTCCCTCACTTCTTCAAGTCTTTGCTCAAAGGACACCTCCTTAATAAAATCTCCTCTGATCTATCAAATATTTCAGCCCACTTTCATCTCACCTTTCCATTTCCACATTCCTGATTCCTTTGATCCTGCTTTCTTTTTCTTTTTACATATTTTCAAATGATATATAATTGAAAATAGCATTATTATCTTCTAATGCATTGCATATGTGTTTATGTACTGAAGATGGGGACCTTTATTTTAGTCACTAAGTTTTGTTAATAATCAATCCCAAGGGCAAAGAACAATCCTTGCCATATGCTACTCAGTAAACATTTGCTGAATGAATGGAAGTGAAGTTAATTATGGAGAAGATGGGATGGAACACACTACTCCCCCTTAATTCATGAGAGATATGTTCCAAGACCCCCAGTGGATGTCTGAAACCACGGATAGTACCAAACCCTATATACACTATGCTTTTCCCTATACATACATATCTATGATAAAGTTTAATTTATAAGTTAGGCACAGCACAAAATTAACAGTGAGAACTAATAATAAAATAGAATTACAACAATATGCTGTAATAAAAATTTAGTGGATGAGGTCTCTCTCAAAATATCTTATTGTACTGTATTCGCCCTTCTCATGATAATGTAAGAGATAAAATGCCGATGTGATGAGATAAAAAGAGGTGAGCAACAGGCATTGTGAGGTAGCATTAGGCTACTATTGACCTTCTGACAGTACATCAGAGGGAGAATCATCTGCTTCGAGTGATCCTGAATCATCCAGCCACAACGATATCACTGATTGGATGACAGGAACAGGCAATATCAGTGACTAACAGGTGGGTAGCTTCTATGGCATGAATACACTGGACAAAGGGATGATTCCCATCTGAGGTGAATTGTTTATTTCTGGAACTTTTCATTTAGTATTTTTGGACTGTGGTTGGCCATGGGTAACTGAAACTACAAAAAGTGAAACTGTGGATAAGGGGGGACTACGATAATGAGTATACCACTTTAATTTTTTTAATTAAGAGATGAACTGCCCAAGATTAAAGAACAAAAGATTTCAAAGTAGCGAGTTCTGACCAAAAGATATCACTGTGCAGAAATAATTTTCACATTATGCTGCAACAAAAAATTAAATGAATTTATTTGATGCTTAAAATGATAGGGTCAATTCCTAAAATATCTTTCTAGATAGTAAATTCAAATGTGATTTTAAAAGCCACAACTGCCAGGTGCGATGGCTCATGCCTGTAATCCCAGCATTTTGAGAGATGGAGGCAGGAGGATCACTTGAGGAGTTTGAGACCAGTCTGGGCAACACAGTGAGATCCTATCTTTACAAAAAATAAACAAGCTAGCTGAGCATGGTATGTGCTTCTGTTGTTCCAGCTCCTCAGGAGGATGAGGTGGGAGGATCACTTGAGCCCAAGAGGTCAAGGCTGCAGTGAGCTGTGAGCTCGCCACTGCATTCCAGGCTGGGAGACAGAGCAAGACCTTGTCTCAAAAAAATAAAAAAGTAGCCTGGCCAACATGGCAAAACCCTGTCTTTACTAAAATACAAAAATTAGCCGGGTGTGGTGGCGGGTGCTTGTAATCCCAGCGACTCGGGAGGCTGAGGCAGAAGAATAGCTTGAACTCTGGAGGCAGAGGTTGCAGTGAACAGAGATCACACCTTTGCACTCCAGCCTGGATGACTAAGCAAGACTCCTTCTCTAATAATAATAATAATAATAATAATAAATAATAGCCATAACTTAATGTAATTTTTAAAAATCTCTATTATAAAATCAAAATAAGATTAATAAAGCATTCTAAATTTAATAACACAAGGTGAGCAATTTTCTTAAATTATTTGCTTTTTAAAAATGTTGATATACAATTGAAAATAGCATTGTGATAGTTAATTTTACCTGTCAACTTGGCTAGGCAGTGATGCTCAGATATGTGGTCAAACATTCTGGATGTTTCTGTGAGGGTGTTGTTGGATGAAATTAACATTTTATTATTATTATTTTTGAGATGGTGTCTCACTCTGTCACCCAGGCTGGAGTGCAATGGCGCAGTCTCAGCAAACTGCAACCTCACCCTCCTGGGTTCAAGCGATTCTCCTGCCTCGGCCTCCTGAGTAGCTGGGAATACAAGTGTGCACCACCACGCCTAGCTCATTTTTGTGTTTTAGTAAAGATGGGGTTTTGCCATGGTTGCCAAGCTGGTCTCAAACTCCTGACCTCAAGTAATCCACCCGCCTTGGCCTCCCAAAGTGCTGGAATTACAGACGTGAGCCACTATGTGCGGTCTGTGATTAACATTTAAATCAGTAAAGCATGTTGCCCTCCGTAACGTTGGTGGGTCTCATCCAATCAATTGAAGGCCTAATTCGAACAAAAGAATGACTTCTCTCAAGCAGGAGGGAATTCTGCCAGCAGATAGCCTTTGGACTTGAACTGCAACCTTGGCAATTCCTGGGTCTGTAGCTTGTCTGCCTCCATAATCACATGAACCAATTCCTTAAAACAAGTCTCTTTATACACACATATGTACATACATGCACGCACATGTGCGTGCATACACACACACACACACACATATCTTGATGGTTCTACTTGTCTGGACAACCCTAATACAAGCATCATAATGAATTATAGTAGTAAATTAATCTGAGTGCCTACTTAAAACTAGTGAGCTTTGTACCTTAGGAGTTCCCTTGGAGGTCTGCCAATACAGTCATTTAAAAAGTGTTCCATAGTCTATTTTGTTGAGAATGCTGACGTAAAACCACCTTACATAATCAAGCACTTGCCTTTAAACTTTAACAAATACCTTCTTCAGAGGCATGTCAAGGACAAAGGACATGTTCATGTAGCCTTTCTTATCCCTTGTACAGCCTTCACTCAGAGAAGAGGTGCAGGCATGGGTGGGAGTGCTGTCTCCTTTCCCTTACAATTTTCTCCAACCCTCAAGACCTCTCTCAAGTCTCACCATCTCTAGGAAGTTTTCCTGTTAAAGCCCAAGGCAACACTCTAGACAACCCATGGAACTTTTCTCTCCAATCTATGTTGATGAAATTAAGTAGCATTTTATGATTTGTCACATTTGGTGGCTATTGTGACACTATTCTCTTCTTTGACATTCCTTTCCTGCATCTTCTCCCTCAGACTGGCCATTGACATAGAGCGTTTTACAAAGGGATAAGGATTCCTTGGTGATAAAGAAACGCTGGGTTGAGAAACACTGGGTTAACAAGTTAAACAAAGTTCTCTGCCATATAAAAGGACTTATTGGAGCCTCTAACATGCTAAGGAGCATTGTGACTCTCTAGGGAGGAATATAATTTAGAGCATGAAACACTGGAGTAGAATAAGAAAAAAGTTCAAGAGGAAACCATGTAGGAGATTGAGAAGAGGCAGTTAGAGAAATAAGAGAAACTAGGACAGAATGATGTCATGGAAATCACGGATGGGCAGACTTTCAAAGAGGGAGTGTCAACAATGTTTGATGTTCTAGAAAGGTCAAGTAAGGTTTTGACTAAAAAAGCAAGCTATGGGCTGGGCGCAGTGGCTCACACCCGTAATCCCAGCACTTTGGGAGGCCAAGGTGGGCGGATCACGAAGTCAGGAGTCTGAGAACAGCCTGGCCAACATAGTGAAACCCCATCTCTGCTAAAAATACAAAAAATAGCCGGGCATGGTGGTGTGCACCTGTAGTCCCAGCTACTTGGGAGGCTGAGGCAGGAGAATCACTTGAACTCGGTAAGTGGACGTTGTAGTGAGCTGAGATCACGCCACTGCACTCCCGCCTGGGAAACAGAGAAAGACTATCTCAAATAAATAAAAAATAAATAAATAAATAAATAAATAAAATAAAAATAAATTTAAAAAAGCAAGCCATGGACTTAGGAACCAGTAAATTATTGGTGATATGATGATAGCAATTTCAATGGCATGGGAAACAGACAATGTGCAGTGAGTTGAACGGTCAGTAAGGAAATTGATATAATAAATATATATCACTGTTTCAAGAAGTTTCATTGGAGAATCACAGCGGGGTCCTTTCCTACAGTAAGTTGTAGAGGTTTGAGCATATTTACAGCCTGTGGTAAGAGAGCTAGTAATGAAGATAAGTTGGAGATACATGGCAGAGAGAGGAGATTAATTGCTGCACAAAGAACACAAGAGACTGGATTAACAGGATCATGTGCACAGGTGTGAAATTAGCTTTGGGTGGGAGAAACCCCTTGTCTTCGTCTGTTTTCTGTTGCTTATAATGCAATACCTGAAATGGGGCAATTTATAAAGAAAAGGAATTTATTTCTTAGAGTTATGAAGGCTGAGAAGTCCAAAGTAGAGGAGTCACATCTGATGAGGGTCTTCTTGCTGGTGGGGACTCTCTGAAGAGTCCCTAGGTGGTACACGGCATCACAGAGGGGGCTCAGTGTGCGAGAGTGCTAGTTCAGGTCTCTCTTCCTTTCCTTATAAAGCCACCAGTCCCGCTCCTATGATAACTCATTAATTCCTTAAACTGTTAATCCATGAATGGGTTAATCCATTCATGAAGGCAGAGTCCTCATGACTCAATCACTTCTTAAAGGCCCTACCTCTCAATACTGCTACATTAGGGTTTATGTTTCAACATGAGTCTTGAAGGGAACAAATATTCTAAACCATAGCACCCCTCTTCCTTGGATTCAGGAGGGAAATTGCCAAGGATGAATATAGATGTGGACAAGTTTGCAATTCATCCTCCTCACCCTTACATGAGTTAGCGCCTTAAAATACTATCTGATATTTAGCTTCCTTCAGAGGCCCCCTGTTACCTTCAGGATGAATTCCAAATTCCTTCAAATGGCCTTTTGGAACTGGCTCCCATCTTTCCAGTCTCCCCTTTGACTACTGTTCCCTACAAACCCTATGTTCAAGGCACCCACCGTGGAGTTCCCAGACACTCTGGCTCTCTGCATTCTCCAAGCCCTCTGCCTGGAATCCCCTCTCTCCAACACTTCCCTGCCAAATGATGAACTTCTATGTTATTCAACACCCCACCAAAATGTCAAGAAAAGTAAAGCTTTCGCTGGCCCCTTCTGTCCTCCATATGTAGTCATCCCTTCCTCTATCTGATGTAGTACTTGTCATAAGACTTTTAAAAAATTATGATATTTTATGTGCCTGGTCCTCCCATTGAATAGTGTTAGGAACATGATGTTAGGAACTATTTGATACAAGGTTGTGTCTACATCATACTTAACCCCCAATAGGAAGTAATCAAATGTCTGTTGTAAACCAAAGTGGACATATTTTGTCTTCAAATCGAATGTATAAACTTCTTGTACTGTATTTTAAGAATAGTATAAGCTATATTTACATATAATATAAAATATACTTAAATATAATATTAACTGTCTATTGTTTAATGTATTGTGATACCTAGGCTACAAGACCTGCAAATAATACCAGTTAAAATAAAAACTAGGCCGGGCGCGGTGGCTCAAGCCTGTAATCCCAGCACTTTGGGAGGCCGAGACGGGTGGATCACGAGGTCAGGAGATCGAGACCATCCTGGCTAACACGGTGAAACTCCGTCTCTACTAAAAAAATACAAAAAAATTAGCCGGGCGAGGTGGCGGGCGCCTGTAGTCCCAGCTACTCGGGAGGCTGAGGCAGGAGAATGGCATGAACCTGGGAGGCGGAGCTTGCAATGAGCTGAGATCGCGCCACTGCACTCCAGCCCGGGCGACAGAGCGAGACTCTGTCTCAAAAAAAAAATAACAAAAAACTAAGTATAGCCAGGTGCAGTGGCTCACACCTCCTATCCCAGATACTCAAGAAGCTGAGACAGGAGGATCACTTGAGCCCAGGACATTGAGGCTACAGTGAGCTACGATCATGCCACTGCACTCTAGCCTGGGTGACAGAGTGGGACCCTGTCTCAAAAAAATAAAATACAAAAATAAGGCTGGTCACAGTGGCTCACGCCTCTAATCCTAGCACTCTGGGAGGCTGAGGCTGGAGGACTGTTTGAGCCCAGGGCTTCAAGGGTGGCTTGGGCAACATAGCAAGACCCTGTCTCTACAAAACAAAAACAAAAACTAGCCAGGCATGGTGGCAGGAGCCTATAGTCTCAGCTACTCAGGAGGCTGAGGTGGGAGGGATGGCTTGAGCCAAGGAGGTCGAAGCTGCAGTGAATTTTACTGTATCACTGCTCTCCAGCCGGGGTGACAGGAGTGAGACCTCTTCTCAAAATAAATAAATAAAACAAAGAAAGTATTAAGTTTTATCTATATTTTGACTTTTTTGTAATGTTATGGGTTTATAGCTTCTTTGCACAAAAATCCAAAAGTAATTTTGACACTGAATAATTCAAAAACTATCCTTACCTTAACTACATAAGAAAGAAAAAAACTTAAATAGATTTTAATGAAACACACCCACATCTACACATATCCACGATTATTCTGCAGCATGTTCTGCAATTATTTTTTTAACATTTTTCTCCCATTTAATTTTTGTGCTCATGTTAGCTAAAAATGAATCTTGGAAAGAGAAAAACTGCTTCCCTAAAAATAGAGTATATAATTTTGTTTTCAACCACCACAAACCTAAGAATTTAGTGCAGTGATTAAATACATGTAATTTGCATTCATTTATTTTAATTCATTGGTTCTTAACACTATCAGACCTTCATTTTATAATAAATTTTGATGCCTCCTTTATTATTCTGAAACAAAATTTATAGATAATATAACATTACATATACAAACATATAATTTATATAATTTATATACATAAAATTTATATATATGTAAAATTTGGGAAATAATGTAATGTCCCTTTAATGT